>NC_135801.1:125961343-126265094 GCF_964213995.1 Mustelus asterias | reverse complement strand
GTCACCTTTATGAAAATCATTTTGCACAGCATTCATTTTTAATTTCTTGCTGAAAATTTGAGTATATTGACATCGCAAATGCAATGTGGTCCTGATTTCTGTTAAGAAATTGAGAGAGAGTTGATTATCTTGCTCAACGTTAGAAAATGCATGAATGTATTGGCAGAAATAGGTTAAAAAAATTATTTTAACGATGCCCTACATATTTATTCAGGTACAGTTCCCAGAAGTTAAATGGTAGGGCAGACAAAGGCAGATCTTCCTGGATGACAAGAAAGACAGAGAAGAAAATAGATGAAGCAGAAAAATGGGTATCAATGACTGAGGTCAGGTTGATAATACAAGTAAGAATCAGACTGAATATAGAAAGTTAAAAGGGCAAGTGAAAAAACAACTGAGAAGCCAAGAGTGAATATGAGGAGATACTGGCACCTAACATAAAAAGGAAGGCAAAAGTTTTCTATTGGCATGTAATTGGTAAAAGGAGGGCTGAGGCTGGTTAGGACCAAACAGGAATTTATACGTGGAGGCAGACAATACTAAAATGAGTAGTTTACATCTGACTTTGCCAAGGAAGAAAGTGCTGTCAAAGTCATCGTGAAAGAGGAGTTAAATGGAACACTGTATGGGCTAAAAATGGATAAAATGGTGGAACTAAAAATAAATGAAACAGAGAACACTGAAAGTACTCAGCAGGTCAAGCTGAATCTATGGAGTGGGAAACAGAGTTAATATTTCAGGTCAATGAACTTTCTCTGGTGCTAGTTGTTGCAACCTGGAAAGTAACAGGAATGTTCTATAACCATAGCTGTACCCTGCAAAGGATTCTTTATCGTATAAGCTTCCAGAAATTGTTTTGAGAGTTAATCTAGTCACCTGCCCACCCGCCCCCCGCCCCCCCACTCCCCAATATTGCTATGGGGTTTGCGATTTATGAACCATATAAGGGGTCCAAAAATCAGAGTGTTTTTTAACATTTAACATTTTATTCCTTTACGTAGGAATTAGGAGCAGAAGTAGGCAAATTCAGTCCTTCAAGCCTGCTCCTCCATTCAATTAGATCATAGTTGATCTCCCACCGGTCTCAAATCCAGCTGTTCCCCATATCCCTTTAACCCATTTTTTAAATAGAAATGTATCTTATCTCCTTATTGAAACCACTTAATGATTCAGTTTCCACTGCGCTATGGAACAGCGAGTTCGACAAATACACCACCATCTGCGAGAAGTAGTTCCTCCTCATCTCAGTTTTAAATCTACCACCTCTGAACCTATACCTCTTGTTCTAGATTGCCCCCATAAGAGGAAACATTTCTACTTAAAGTTACAAAGACAATGTGCAGAGTGGAGAGGGGAAGTCCTTAATCAATCTCCTTGCTTGCTCCAAAAACCAATTGAAATTCAAATTGAATCCAATTCACAGTCCTCACAAGAGAGATATATAAGATCCAAGCTGACAAAGAAATACATTGTGCCTGAACTTGGGCTTGATCTGACACTTGATCATAGGCCGAGAAGCAATAAAAATCTGCCTGTTGGGAGCAACTTGCTTTAACCAGACTGAGTTGGCAAGATTAGGTTATGTATTGTAGATGTTGGAGTTTCAGTACCTGCTCCCCTTAAATTTCTCTCAGAACAAGGCCTGAGTGTACCTTTCTGGCTACTCCATAGCTGTGTACCTGCGCAGCTGAGCAGAAACATTGCTGCAGACTTTGAAATTATTTGATTTGATTTATTATTGTCACATGTATTGTTTCTTGCATGCTATACTGTTCATAGAGTAGAAAAGGAGAGAGTGCAGAATGTAGTGTTACAGTCATAGCTGGGGTGCAGAGAAAGATCAACTTGCAAGGTAGTGTTAGAGAGTTTAAAAGAATTAAAAGTGCTAGAATAAAGTTTTAGCAGCATAGAACAAGAGTAAAAGATAGAATTAGCGGGTATGCTGGGCACAGCTTCTCCGGCACCATCTTGGAATGTCTTCTGTATATCCAAGTCCATGTAATTAATATAAATTAAAAAGCAGTGGTTCCAATGCTGTCCATTGTGGAATATCACTGCAGACTTTCTTCCAGTTTAAAGCATCAACTATTCACCACGAGTGTCTGCTTTCTGTCGCTTGGCTGTGCCATTTGTACCAAGTGTCTTTGTTCCAATGACAATTTTCATGAGAGATTATTAGTGAATAAACTAAGATTGATCTTCACCTAATATCCACCATGCTTTTTCTGGAGTGGGGGAGTTATTGGATAATGATCAGTCTGATTTTATCCCCCTTTATTGTTGATGGGTGCTAGACTGTTACAGACTGCAGCATCCCATACTGCCATTCTACCTTAAATTGGCTCATTCAACACATAATGGAATTGAATCCAAGACATTCTAGTCTGTGTAGTTCACTTGCATGTTGGATTAGCAATTTGTAATAGCTTGGGAAGCTGACATATGAGCATTTTTGGGGCACGTGTAGCTTATTTAGCACCAAAATAAGACGTTTAAGGGGTCTATGCAATCATCAAGTGAACTTCACTATGGGCCTGATTTTACCAAAACTTCGCGGTAAAGTTGGGCGTCGGGCCTTTAACGCGGTGCACACCCGATTCCTAGCAGAGCGCGGCTTTACCAACCCGCACCCGGATCGGGCGGCCCGCCGATTTAAATGCATTTGCATGCATTTAAATTGACTTAATGAAGCGCGCGCCCAACTCTACCACCAGATCTCACTTTACCACCGAGCAGCCCAATCCGTGTCCGTGTTTTCAATGACCTGGTAAATAAAAGTCAGAAGCCGGCGCTTCCTCAGTGAGGGTTGGCGAGGAGGTAGGCGCGTTGCGTTCGGAGGCTCCCCGGTACTTACATGTGTCTTGAGTCACGGCCATTCCACTGTCCCGGGTCCGTGGCGTCTCTGCGAGTGTGTGGGGGGGGAGGAGGGCTGTTGCTGTGCACAAACTCCGATGTCCATGTGGCAGCATGGACCTCGGGTCCTGCATCTGGGATAATATTTCAAAATGTATATCTCCCCATCCATGTTCTGGAATATTATGATGTGGAGATGTCGGCGTTGGACTGGGGTAAACACAGTAAGAGTTTTAACAACACCAGGTTAAAGTCCAACAGGTTTATTTGGTAGCAAATGCCATTAGCTTTCGGAGTGAAAGCTAATGGCATTTGCTACCAAATAAACCTGTTGGACTTTAACCTGGTGTTGTTAAAACTCTTACTGGAATATTATCCCAGATGTTTGACTGTCAGGTTTTTAGTCCCTGCGATTATAACTTTGACATTATCTTCCAAAGGGGATTCCCCTAATTCTGTGCCATGTTCAGATGAAAACAAGATGACAAAGGATCCAAAGCTGCTCCAGAGGCAGAGTAGCTGCACCCAACATTGCCCACGCAAGTCACATTCATCAATAGGGGCACATCTGCCATGGCATGTGAGAAAAGAGTTGCCAATACAAGCTTCTTTTCACTATGGTTGGTTTCCCAGATGTAGTAATCTCCTTGAATCTTATTTCCAACCAAGTTCCACCACGTGGACAATTCTGCCAAGTTCACCATAGGACTCTGAACATTTGAGCATCAACAATCCAGTTACAGATCACAAATGTATTATACAGGTCACTACTTGTTCACTAGGACACTGTGGTTTAATTACCTTTCTCATAGATAATTAGGCTGCACAAAGAAGATGCTACATTATTTGCAGTTTGCAAGATTCTCCCAAGTCCATCCGTCCCCCACTCTCCGCTCTCTCTGCTGTTTTGTATTTCGCGCCTGGGTGTGCTGCTTCGGATTTTTTTCGAACTGCGCATGCGCAGTTCACAATTCAGATCGGTCCGCCAGTGCCAAGCACCGCCGACAGCAGGGATTGGGCCGGAGCCGGCAAACGCGTATGGGCGCGCTGCAAAGAGGATTCCAGGCTCGGATCTGTATTACGCCCGGATCCCACCCTTAGGCTCCGATTGGTAAAATCGGGCCCACTATATCTATGCCTTGGAGCTAGCACAGCCATGTAATTGTGATGTTGCTGTTTAATTAAAAAAATAAGTAAAATTTTATTTGCTCTGGATGAGATTATTTTTATTTTATTTCACTTTGAAAAATAACAATATTAGTACCATGCCCAATTTAAAATGTGATGGATTTGGAAATGCTGTGGATGTGATGTATATAGAATTTCATCAAGCATTTGACAAAGGGCCATACAGGAAACTATTACAAATGGTAATAACATTTTAACTGGCAATTGTAAAGTATTTTTTAGAAAGGGATTTTCTAGTTGTACATTTTATTAAATGATGCTTGCAACAAGCATTGTGTTACACAGTTATGGAAAATTGCTGCATGAATGGTTAGGCAGCAATGGAATACATTTGTTTTGTTTGATTTATATCTATTTGTACTCCATATTTTACTTCAAGATTTTAAAAAATACCTGCAGTACAGTACAGTCGAATACCTGCAGTATCGTACAGTCGAGTACTTTTGCATGATGATCTCTGTTGAATCGTTTAAAATACAAAAAATGCGAGACATTTATCTCATAACCAATACCTGAATTGAATATGAAGCTAGATTTTACTTGGTACTGTCAGTGGATTACATGAAGGAAATTCAACTGGGGAACATCATCTAATTTATATTAATGGGGGAATTCAGGCAAACTCCCTTACGGTTACATAATTTTTTGGTGGGACATTAAAATATTTTTAAAAATCTTTTTTTTAAATTGTACTAACCAACATGTCCTTTTCAAACCTAAGTCCGAGCTGACCTAAAACAAATATATGAAATGTTTACTTCAGCCATTTATATTAAATCAATGTATTAATGCTCCCAGTTTTTCCCCTTAGATTTGAAAACATATATATCAACATTAGCACAAATGTAATTACAGATCGGTAAATTTGTCTAAAAACCAGACCCTCAATATGATGGATTTCACTTACCTGGCTGGTGACGGAGAAAACAAACAGATGTAGCTTTCTATAGCTTATGGTTATTCTAGCACCCAACCTTGCCTATTCTGGACCCAGTGTTTAGTAATGATTGAGGAGTGATACAAAAAGTAAAAGTAGAGGATCATTGATGATCCAATAAAAAAGGAACCATATTAAATAGGCAAATATTAGCAAGCTTTAAGGAAATTGTGAAATCCGCGATTTTGATGGACTATATTCCAGATTGCCAGATATATTAATTAACCTCATCTAGAGCCCCAATTGGCTTTGTTTCAAAGTTAACATTGTGGTTATCATTTGTCTTTTTCATTTAACATGAAACTGCGTGGGGAAATACTAAAATGTATTACGTGGTGAAATTATTTTGTTTATTATCTACATAGTGTCCCCAACTAACTTTAGGACATCAAAATAACACCTAAAGACCAGTTGTGAGATCTGCTTTGTGAAGCTACAGCTAAATGACAAAAGGCATGGCCATTGTTTAAAATTGTAGTGCTGTTTACTAAATGTTCCCAAGTACAGATACAAGTTTATGAAGCTGTGTCTTAAATCTTTCTTATGAGATTCATTTATGCGACCTCATTTCAGTAATGTTGATCAATGAAACTACTGTACAATTAAAATGCCTATGGCACCACTTCACACCCTTTGGGTTTTAAAACCTTGATTGTCAGTGTAAAAAGTGAGCAGTGAAGGCCAGTGTGTTAAAGCCTGTAAGCTTTGCATTCTGATATTGATGTAATTAAATTACGTGCACAATATTGTCACTAGTCATATGTTTTGCTGGTGCAATTCTTAGCACACCTAGGGGAAGTCACTTAAAATTGTATGGCATTGAAGATCTTATAACCTTTTAAACCCTTGTGTTAACTATGCCAGATTGCTATTTAATTATAAAATAATCCATTGGTGACACTAACTTATAAACAAAGAACAAAGAAAATTACAGCACAGGAACAGGCCCTTCGGCCTCCAAGCCTGCACTGACCATGCTGCCAGACTGAACTAAAACCCCCTACCCTTCTGGGGACCATATCCCTCTATTGCCATCCTATTCATGTATTTGTCAAGACGCCCCTTAAAAGTCACTATCGTACCTGCTTCTACTACCTCCCCTGGCAGCGAGTTCCAGGCACCCACCACCCTCTGTGTAAAAACTTGCCTCATACATCTCCTTTAAACCTTGCCCCTCACGCCTTAAACCTATGCCCCCTAGTAATTGACTCTTCCACCCTGGGAAAAAGCTTCTGACTATTCACTCTGTCCATGCCCCTCATAATCTTGTGGATTTCTATCAGGTCGCCCCTCAACCTCCGTCACTCCAGTGAGAACAAACCAAGTTTCTCCAACCTCTCCTCATAGCTAATGCCCTCCATGCCAGGCAACATCCTGGTAAATCTTTTCTGTACCCTCTCCAGAGCCTTCACATCCTTCTGGTAGTGTGGCGACCAGAATTGAACACTATATTCCAAGTGCGGCCTAACTAAGGTTCTATAAAGCGTCAACGTGATTGCCAATTTTTAAACTCAATGCTCCGGCCGATGAAGGCAAGCATGCCATATGCCGCCTTGACTACCTTCTCCACCTGTGTTGCCACTTTCAGTGACCTGTGTACCTGTGCACCCTCTGCCTATCAATACTCTTAAGGATTCTGCCATTTACTGTATATTTCCTATCTGTATTAGACCTTCCAAAATGCATTACCTCACATTTGTCCGGGTTAAATTCCATCTGCCATCTCTCCGCCCAAACCTCCAACCGACCTATATCCTGCTGTATCCTAATCAATCCAGTTACATTTTCCTCCAAATCATTTATATATATTGCAAACGGCAAAGGTCCCAGCACTGACCCCTAAGGAACCCACTTGTCACAGCCCTCCATTCAGAAACGCACCCTTCCACTGCTACCCTGTCTTCTATGACCGAGCCAGTTTTGTATCCATCTTGCCAGCTCACCTCAGATCCCATGTGACTTCACCTTCTGCACCAGTCTGCCATGAGGGACCTTGTCAAAGGCCTTACTGAAGTCCATGTCGATAACATCCACTGCCCTAGCCTCATCAATCATCTTCGTCACTTGCTCAAAAAACTCAATGAAGTTAGTGAGACATGACTTCCCCTTCACAAAACCATGTTGCCTCTCGCTAATACGTCCACTTATTTCCAAGTGGGAGAAAATCCTGTCTCAAAGAATCCTCTCCAATAATTTCCCTACCACTGATGTAAGGCTCACTGGCCTGTAGTTATCTGGATTATTCTTGCTACCCTCCTTAAACAAAGGAACAACATTGGCTATTCTCCCAATCCTCTGGGACCTACCTCCCCTGTAGCCAGTGAGGATACAAAGATTTCTCTCAAAGGCCCAACAATTTCCGCCTTGCCTCTCTCAGTATTTTGGGACATATCCCATCAGGCCCTGGGGACTTGCCTATCTTAATGTTTCTCAAGAACCCCAATACCTCCTCCTTTTTGATGTCAACATGATTCAAACTATCTACATACCCTTTCCCCGAGTCATCATCCACCAAGTACTTCTCTTTGGTGAATACTGACGCAAAGTACTCATTTAATACCTCATCCATTTCCTCTGGCTCCACGTATAGATTCCCTCCCCTGTCCTTGAGTGGGCCAACCCTCTCCCTGGCTATCCTCCTGCTCTTTATATGTGTATAAAAAGCCTTGGGATTTTCCTTAATCCTGCTGGCCAAATAATTGAGAAGTGCTTATTTGTCAAGTTTATTTTCAATACTTGGATGTAAATACAAAAACTGAGCAAAAATCTGCCCTCAAAAGATTGGAAAACAAAATGCAAAAATGATCTCTAATTAAATTATATACGGAGAAGATTAAAATCATTGTTTTCGGACCTCCCACCAAACATCTTTCTTTAGCTACCAACTCCATCTCTCTCTCTGGCAATAGTCAATGCTTGCACCCTTGATGCAACATTTGATCCCATGAATTTCCAACTTCATAGAACCATAGAATCCCTACAGTGCAGAAGGAGGCCATTCAACTTGTTATGGAATATTGCCTACCTTTATAATCTTATATTAGTCAGTATTTGCAGTGGATTCCTTATTATGCTGTGTGTATGTTTAAAATAGCTGACTGGAAATTCATAGATCCAAACAAGTTGCAAATAGTTGTAATAAACCAATCATTGAATTATAATTTTTTTAAAATCACAGTTCCACGTATAATTGTAGTACAAAAAGGTACAGGGGGGAGATTCTCCCCCCAAAAATTGTAAGTGCCGCATTTGCGTAAAAACTGGAGTAACTCCCACAGGATTTTCAAAATGAAACCCCCATACTGAGCACTGCTGAATGCCTTAGCGAGATTCAGTCTGAAAATCAGTGGGTGGGGCCTATTCCCGTTGGAGAGGCCAGCAACTTGGCGCTGAGCGGGCCACCTCACTGCCATCTTCCCGATTGCTGGCCAGCGCCGCAACCCCACATTGCAGCCCCCCTCTCCCCGATCACAGGCCTCCAGGGTGTCTCCAGGCCAGCCCCAATGTGTCATCTCCCTGCTAGCCCTGCCCCTGGCAGTCCCGATCTCCACACCTCCCTCCCCCCTCCATCCCCCTCCCCAACCTGGATGGCTAGTCCCAATCACCTCCTCCCTCCCTCCTGCCACTGGTCCCGACTGCAGCATGGCAGTGGGCCCCCCACCCCTCCCCACCGATCTCTTCTCCTTGCCCCCCCCCCCCCCCCCCCCCCCGCCCCTCCATAAGCTCTGACCCCTCCCCTTGGAACTGCCTGATGCCCAGTGGGCAGTGCCAACGTGCCCCTTGCATTGCCACTTTGCCTCTTGGGCAGTGCCAGGGGCCAGGCCAGGGAGCACTCCGCCCCCCCCCCCCCTTTTTTTTTGCCCAACCAATCCCCACCCTCAGTTAAATTTGTATTCTAGGGTCTTTGAATGTTGTGGGGCTTTTCTATCCAATCCTTTTGCCAATTTAAATAATCAGAAAGATAAAGAGCATTTACTGTAGACTTGTTAATCTTTCCACCCTCCCCTTGCAGAGCATTGCAAGCTGAGCAGGCACTCAATAGCCAGGCCACGGTTTTTTTGTCCAGGTAACAATTAAATAGTAACATGGAACAGGTTACGATGTGAATAAAAACTTTATTTTCCCTTTTGTTGTATATTTACCTCCATGAATTTCATTATTTTTCCAGAAAAATAAATGTTCAGTGCAATTATGCTAAAATATTAAAAGCACTAAATTCTTTAAAAAAAGAACTTAAACATTTTCAAATAGAGGGGGAATAATTCGAACAGCCGCAATGGGATTCTGGAAGTAAAGTCGTCACTATTAAATAATATTGTTGACAGCAGGAGTAGCATCAACACCACACTATCAATTGTAGAAGTGTTCAGTTACATATTGACTATTAACTGAGTCATTTGTGGGGCTAATCTATAAATTTGCACATAAATGAGTTTCTGTGAATGGCTGAGGTGCTTTATTGGTTTTAGTGGAACACTGAGATTGTGCTGGGAGTTCAGCCGGATTGTCGTCAGTGCTCATTCCTGATAACAGGAAAATGATCTAACAGGCAAGTCACTCATTGCAAAGTAAACTTTTATCATTTCTGTCCTCATGGTGGTTAGACGCAGCTCTCCAGAACTGTACAAAACTAGTCATTCTCAATGTGTAAATGCCAAAACACTATTTTTCACCAGCTGTCTGTAATTTTGAGTAGCGTTGCTGAATATTATTAGGGTCTGGAAACCAGTTTGCTCTTTCCGTAGGGCAGGTTGAGGTTTGAAGTTTAGCTTGGAGACAAACTAGGCACTAAATTCTTTATGGTTGGGTCAACCTGAATCAGTGGTATCAGAAGAGTATGGAATCAATGCTGTTTGAACAGAACTTGAGGTTCTTCTGATCATGCTGGTCAGTTTGATAGATTTCTGGATTTCCTCCAGGCAGCCTTCCTTATTCCATAGTCGCCAATACGGATGCATTGCCAAGATGCAGGCTGACCAGAACACTTCTTCCATTTATACTCTACCATTTTAGCTATATATTTCATCATTAGTTTAAAAAGAAAGATTTGCATTTATATAGCACTTTTCATGGCCACCAACAAGCCATTTCAATGCGCTTTGCAGTCAATTAAACACTTTTTGAAGTGTAACGTTGCAATATTGGAAAACATGGTAACAAATTTGCACAGTAAGGAGTCTAACAACACCAGGTTAAAGTCCAATGGGTTTATTTGGTAGCAAACGCCACTAGCTTTCGGAGCGCTGCTCCTTCGTCAGGTGAGTGGGAGTTCTAGTGGCGTTTGCTACCAAATAAACCTGTTGGACTTTAACCTGGTGTTGTTAGACTCCTTACTGTGTTTACCCGAGTCCAATGCCGGCATTTCCACAACATAACAAATTTGCACACAGCAAGTTTCCAAAATCAGCAATATGATCATCTGTTTATGTAATGTTGAGCAAGAATAAATGTTGACCAGAACACTGGGGTTGACTCCCCTGCTCCTCTTCAAAATAGTGCTATTTGATCTTTTGCCTGAGAAATCAGATGGGGTCTATTTTTCACATTGCAATGGCCACTTCATAGATTATCATAGAATCCTATTCCCGCAACCCCACGCATTTTACCCTGCTAATCCGCCTGATGCTAACGGACAATTTAGCATGGCCAATCAACCTAACCCGCACATCTTTGGATTGTGGGAGGAAACCAAAGCACCCAGAGGAAACCCACGCAGACACAGGGAGAGTGTGCAATCTCCACACAGTGACCAAGGCCAGAATTGAACCTGGGACCCTGGTGCTGTCAGGCAGCGGTGCTAATCACTGTGCCACCATGCCGTCCCTACTGTGCCACCGTACTGCCCCTCCTGTGCCACCGCGCCACCTCTGTTTAATGGGTCGCTGTTTAATGTCTCATTTGTAAGATGGCATCTCCAACGCTCCATCATTCCTTCCGTCCCCCTCTCCCTCTGCAATGTCAGCCTTGATTTGTCTTGTTTAAATGCTGTTATAAAGTGATTGGTAGTGTTAAGTGAGAGATATCTAAAGGCAAATAACTTTCGGTGCTTCTGTTATTTGTTTTTCAAATGGTTGAGTCTTTGTGATCTCCATCTTAATGTATTCCTAGCTTGCTCCCAAAGTTATTGAATTGAACAGATCTTGTAAATTAGAAGCAAGAGCGCACAGTGAAACATAATTACACAGCACTTAGCGGATTTTAAGTGTATTAGCAGTCTAGGATTTTTATTTGAATTAAATATTCTGTTTCTTCAAATAGCAATTTCTGAGTGTTTGGAATATTTAACTGTAATTGCTTTTCTGCTAGAAATTTGCATGTGCTAAAGAAATAGAATGATTAAATTTTATTGAATCCTTTGGCCTTTTTCAATTGAAATCTTTATATTTGTGAAGCTGCAAATGGTTATAAATGTAGCTATCCCATCCCATGGATTTTGCCATCTTTTATTGCGTTTGAAAGCCCCGCAACTCGTATTGAGAGGTTATTAATTTTATTTCTTAAAACCACTTTAGCCAGGTAAAAGAAATGATGTTTTGTTTAGAAGTTTTTATTCAAGTGCTCACAATACTGTTCATTCTAATTTTAATTTGTAATCTTCTTGCACTTCCTTGTATTTGTTTTGCAAATGATTATGGAGAGATGCATAGTAATTAAGACCTGTGAGTTCAAACAGAGTTTGAATAATCATTGAAATTAAAAAGTCCTGCACCAAAGACCTAAATAATCTTGTTCAGTGAGATTGTCATCATCTTAAAATCCAAAGAATCATATTGGACTCAAACTGTTTCTGCACAGATCCTGCCAAGCTGCTGAGTTTTTCCAGAACTTTGTCTTCATTTCAGATTTTCAGGATCCATGGTATTTTGCTTTTAGTTTAGGATGTATGGAAGAACTTTTTATGCAACAAACGACAATGACTTGGAACTTGCTGCTCTCAAGGATTGTGGAAGTGGAGATAATCAACGATTTCAAAATGAAATTGGATGAGCACTTGAAGGAAATAAACTTGCAGGGCTATAGAGATAGAGCAGGGTAATGGAACTAACTGATTTGTTTTACAGAGTACCTGCAGGGGCTCAATGGGCCAAATGGCCTCCTCTACATAAATGACTGTAAGATATAATGAAGTACTGCATTGCATGTGGCTTTACCCTTAACGTTTTTTTGCAACCCTGGATAAGCAAAACATAATTTGCTTTGCAAACTCTATTCAAACTATGCAGTGTGCATTCCTGAGTGGAGACCAAATACAGGCAATGCGTGGTTTTATATTAAGAACGTAGCAACAGGGGTAGGCCATTCAGACTCATGAGCCTATTTTGTGATTTAATTAGATCATAGCTGATCTACATCTTAACTCCATCTAGTTAACTTGGTTCTGTAACGACTAATAACATTGGTCAGCTGTAATAGCAACCCTCGGGCAATGTTAAGACACTCCAGGCTTTGTTAGGAACAAAAGGTATTTATTGATAAAGAGAAATCGGTTACAGGGAATAGCAGCCAAGGCTGCCTTAGGGCAGAACCCCCAGTTCTTTCAGCATCTGCAAGGAGAGAAAAGAGCTAATGTTTTGAGTCCAGATGACCCTTTGTCAAAGCTTTGACAAAGGGTCATCTGGACTCGAAGCATCAGCTCTTTTCTCTCCTTACAGATGCTGCCAGACCTGCTGAGATTTTCCAGCTTTGTCTCTTTTGGTTTCAGATTCCAGCATTCACAGTAATTTGCGTTTACCCAGTTCTTTTTTGCTTATTACATGATCCTGCACAAGGGAGCGCTCCACCCTCTGGCGTGATTGGTCCCTCAAGCCAGGTGACCCTCTTCTGCTGACACACCCACAAGCGACTGCCCCAATAAAATTTCTGAGCATCATGTTTTAGGAAGAATTCCAGGCCTTTGCAAGGTACAGATGAGATTTATTGCAAAGGTACCATGGTTTGAGTTATGTGAAAAGACTCTGGTAAATGGGATTGTTCTCCTTAGAGCAGAAAGGATTAAGGGAGATTTAATAGAAGTGTAAAATTGTCTCATTAGCTCCATTTCTCAACTCTCCCCTGCCTTTGCTTTTGTCTCTGATCCTTCCATCCTTTGGACTCATGAGTGAGATTCCCTTTCTACCCACCTAACTGGAGCTAGTAAAATTAAATTGAGTCTTTATGTTCTTCCTCTGGCAACAAAAAAGATTTCTGGAGTGCAAGCAATTGGCAGCCGGTGCCACCTCGACAATGAAACATGCAAGCAATCACTATCCTGAGTCTTGGCTTATAAACATTGTTTTGAATAATAAAAAATAATTCTAATTTCCTGAATTGCTGCAGTTCAATTCTGTTTACAGAACCAACAGGAATCCAAACTGACTTTTCATCTCCTTAGCTTTGAGTATACTACTGCTAAAACAAAGGGTGTTAATGATCACAGTTTGTGTGCTCACTCACCCATCAGGGAAGTCAGTCATTTTTCAAAAATAAAAATGTGTCCAATGTATAATAAACATCCTAGAAACAATTATTTTGAATTATTGTGGCAGTTCAGGTGTGTGATGTAAAGAAGAAAACTAGCATTAACATTATGCTGAACAAATCTATTTTACCTGCTTTTGCAGAACCAAGGTTGGATTGTTTTGCTTTTAAAAGAAATCCTAAAATGATTTTATTGTTTCCATTATTGTCAAATGTTTACCCTTCATATTCATAATCTCGCCAGTGGAAGAGTGTGTTTGCACCTCCATTTGTTCTGATTCAGCTAATTTAACCCATTCCCTGGTTGGATGGTATCTGACACTGGTCTGTGGAATATTCTGGAAGCTGTATCTGAACACGTGCATGTGCAACAGATGGGGAACAACAGCACAGGATAACATACCATTTGGTACCCAGGGATTGAATTGCACTTCTTGGTCATAATGAGACCGAGTTTCATAATCCAACTTCAATGCCATGTTTGCATCAGTATGTTAAGCAACTCCTGAAAACATAAAAGCACTTTTTAGGCTTTGCCTGCATTAATAAGGTGTGCACTTTTCATTATCTCCTTAATTACTAATGAGAGGGAATTAACAATAGGAGGACATTTCTGTGTACAAATCAACAATAGCACATGCCCATGTGAACCTGAACTTGGCTTCAGAAGCAGTTCGTAATCAGGAGCTATTAAAGCTCTTAAAGATACTAAAGTTTTGCAGCTGACATTCAGACTTTTCCAATGGTTTTGTCATAAACCTTTCTATTTTCTTGTAATAAGCATATGTGGCAACTGGCTGAAGCAACAGTTATTGTTCATCTTGTATTCTGTATTTGATCGACCTGAAAGTTGCAATATTAATTGCTATCTTCAGAAAAACTTATACACAAATATGCTCTGCTTCAAAGTACATACTGTAAAGATATGAATTAAGTAGGCACACCCACAACAATTATTGCAGTGTTTCTAAAACCTGAAACAGTAAGTCTTTTGCCATTTTTAAAAACTCGTTCTTGGGATATAATCATTATTAACAAGGTCAGCATTTATTGCCCACTTCTATTTGCCCTTGAGAAGGCAATGTTGAGCTTTTTTGTAGTCCATAAGGTAAACGTTTTTCCACAGTGCTATTGAATAGGGAAATTCTAGGATATTGACATAGTGGGGAAGGAACAGTGATGTTGGTTAAAGTTGGGATAGTGTGCAACCTAGAGGTGATGGTGTTTCAATGCATCATCTGCATTTGCCCATCTAGGCAGTGGAGGGAGAAGATGTGGATTGGTGAGAAGGGTGAAAAGGTCTTGTGGGGGAGGGGGGGGTGCCATCAGACTTGCTGAGGAAGGTCAGCAAGGGAGATAGATAAGGCAGCCACGAGGCTGCTCAGAAGGTAGCAACAGCAACCTTGATGGGCCCTTCAGAAAATGCTGAGATAATCATAGAGTGTAACTGGGTTCTTTTCTAAGAAGAATTCACATTAGGATGTGGGCGGAAGAGTAAATCAGATGAATAGTGATGAATTGGAAGATGAAGTACTGAACATGGGTGAAATGAATGGTGGCATATTTGGGTGGCAAAAAAGAGCGGAAGGACCAAAGAAATAGAAAGCTAGGTGTTATTGGGCTTGGGTTTAATGCATGCAGCCAGAATTTATATGCGAATGGACACGGTAGATTCAGGATATGTACGCAGGGTAGCTTTGTCCATTTCAATCCTAATTGTAAACAAAAGATAAGGAACATTTGATATGACAGAGTCCAGAATAAAAGTCTGATGTTTGCTGTGGACAAAGTTATCATATAGATGGAGTGGAGTTAGCTTGGAGCCATAACACATATTCAGGTTTGGAGCTAGTTATGGAAACAGAATGAAAGCAGGAGTTCAAAGAGCAGTGGACACATCACTGCTTGGGATTTGTGCAGTGGAACCAGAGGGCTGGAGAGAAATGAAGAATCAGTTAAGAACCACAGAAGTTGATCCAGTGTCCAGTGGAGCCAGTAGCCTCAGGTGTTAGCATTACGCACCAGCACATCCAGTACAATAGCAAAGTGGCAAATGGAAGTGAAAGCCAAGGACCAATGGGAGTTAGTTCCAGAGAATCGAGGAAGAGTTGGAGGATTTTTTTAAATTCATTTGTGGGATATGGACGTCACTGGCTGAGCAGAATTTATTGCCATCCCAAGTTGCCGTTGAATGGAATGGCTTGTTAGGCCATTTCAGAGAGCAGTTGAGAGTCAACCACATTGCTGTGGCTCTGGAGTCACATGTAGGCCAGACCAGGTAAGGACGGCAGATTTCCTTTCCTAAAGGACATTAGTGAACCAGATGGATATTTTCAATAGACGACAATGGTTTCACTGTCATCAGTAGATTCTTAATTCCAGATACTTTTATTGAATTCAAATTCCACCATCTGCTGTGGCGGGAACCTGGGCCCCCAGAACGTTAGCTGAGTTTCTGGATTAATAGTCCAGCGATAATACCACTAAGCCATCGCATCCCCCTGACACGGATGATTGTTCTTGCAGCAGAGAATGTTACAAGAAAATTAAATTGGAGTGTTCAAAATTATGAAAGGTTTTGATAAGAATAAATAAAGAAACACGAGCATGAAGATCAGTAATCAGATACTGATAAAGATAATTAGCAAATGAACCAAAAGGTAAATGAGGATTTGTGTTGGATCTGGATTGTACTGCATGGAAGCAGATTCAGTAGTGACTTTCAAAATGGAGTTGGCTATCTTGAGAAGGAAATATTTGCAGGCTATTGGGAAAAGGGCAGGAAAGTGGGACTGATTAGATCACACATGTAGAGAGCCACATAGGCCTGATTAGGCTCGGTGGCCTGCTTCTATACTGTGTGTTTTTACAAGGGAGCTAGTCCAGGAGGGACTGTAGGCAAATGAGCACATAAGATTGCGAACAGCCGTCAGTTTTTGAGGAGCTGGTGCAACCCACTCCATTGAAACATGACAGGGGAGTTTTGAAGGACGAGTGGAGACAATGTCTGCAGGAAATCAGTGGAAAATAATAGAGCAAAGATAATTTGCAGCAATGCAACAAAGTCAAGAGGAAGATGAGAACCTGGAACACCGACAGTCATTTTTTATTAACTTATTCAAGTGGCTGAGCGGAAGGAGCAAATCACTGTGATAATGGGGAATTTTATAACAAATTATTCATCATATTGAAAATGCGTAGTTCATGCCATTTACTTTTCATGTCTGGTACCTATGACATCATATTCAATGATCCAAGCAAAGTCAGGAAAACAATCATTGTTATTCCATTTCAGTAAGGCATTTGACAAAGATTTCAGTAAGGCATTTGACAAAGTCCCACATGGCAGGTTGGTTAAGAAGGTTAAGGCTCATGGGATACAAGGAGAAGTGGCTAGATGGGTGGAGAACTGGCTTGGCCATAGGAGACAGAGGGTAGTGGTCGAAGGGTCTTTTTCCGGCTGGAGGTCTGTGACCAGTGGTGTTCCGCAGGGCTCTGTACTGGGGCCTCTGCTGTTTGTGATATATATAAATGATTTGGAAGAAGGTGTAACTGGTGTAATCAGCAAGTTTGCGGATGACACGAAGATGGCTGGACTTGCGGATAGCGAAGAGCATTGTCGGGCAATACAGCAGGATATAGATAGGCTGGAAAATTGGGCGGAGAGGTGGCAGATGGAGTTTAATCCGGATAAATGCGAAGTGATGCATTTTGGAAGAAATAATGTAGGGAGGAGTTATACAATAAATGGCAGAGTCATCAGGAGTATAGAAACCCAGAGGGACCTAGGTGTGCAAGTCCACAAATCCTTGAAGGTGGCAACAAAGGTGGTGAAGAAGGCATATGGTATGCTTGCCTTTATAGGACGGGGTATAGAGTATAAAAGCTGGAGTCTGATGATGCAGCTGTATAGAACGCTGGTTAGGCCACATTTGGAGTACTGCGTCCAGTTCTGGTCGCCGCACTACCAGAAGGACGTGGAGGCGTTAGAGAGAGTGCAGAGAAGGTTTACCAGGATGTTGCCTGGTATGGAGGGTCTTAGCTATGAGGAGAGATTGGGTAAACTGGGGTTGTTCTCCCTGGAAAGACGGAGAATGAGGGGAGATCTAATAGAGGTGTACAAGATTATGAAGGGTATAGATAGGGTGAACAGTGGGAAGCTTTTTCCCAGGTCGGAGGTGACGATCACGCGGGGTCACGGGCTCAAGGTGAGAGGGGCGAAGTATAACTCAGATATCAGAGGGATGTTTTTTACACAGAGGGTGGTGGGGGCCTGGAATGCGCTGCCAAGTAGGGTGGTGGAGGCAGGCACGCTGACATCGTTTAAGACTTACCTGGATAGTCACATGAGCAGCCTGGGAATGGAGGGATACAAACGATTGGTCTAGTTGGACCAAGGAGCGGCACAGGCTTGGAGGGCCGAAGGGCCTGTTTCCTGTGCTGTACTGTTCTTTGTTCTTATTTTAAATCTATAAATGATTTCAATGCTAATTATCAAACCACTACAATAATGGCTTTCTAAAGTACATCAGTGAAATATGACGTGATAATAGATTCTGAATAGCAAGCATTTTATTTGCATCTAAAACTGTTTATGAAGTATTGGATGGTATTTGAACAGTCGCTATCCACCCACTGTGCAAATAAATAGGCCTGAACTTCCTCTGAGTGGCGGCTGATCTAAACTCTAATAGATACAAACCTAACGTCTCTAACCTTTCCTCGCAAGGCAACCCATCCATTCCTGGTATTAGTCCTTGCTTATGAGTCACAAAAAACCAGCATGCAGATGCAGCAAGCTATAAGGAAAGCAAATGGCTTATTTGCCCTTATTGCAAGAGGAATTGAGTATAGGAACGAAAATGTCTTGCTGCAATTGTGTAGAGCTGTGATGAGACTACACCTGGAGTATTGTGTAGAGTTTTGGGGATCTCCTTATCTAAGGAAGGGTGTACTTGCCATTGAGGGAGAGCAACAGACGTTCACTGGATTAATCCTGGTGGAATTGTCTTATGAGGAGAGATTGAGGGAACGAGCCTTGTATTCTTTGGGGTTTTAAAAAATGAGAGGTGATCTCATTGAAACTTAAAATCTTCTACAGGGCAATGGCAGGGTAGATGTGGATAGGATGTTTCCCCTGGTTGATGAGTCTACGACCAGGGGAAACCGTCTCCGAGTAAGGGGCAGGCCATTTAAGACTGTGATGAGGAGGAAGTTCTTCACTCTTGGTGGTGAGTCTTTGGAATTCTCTACTTCCAAAGCCTATGGAACTTCAATCATTGAGCGTATTCAAGACAGAAATCGATAGATTTCTGGGTACTAATGACATCCAGAGATATGAAAATAGTGGGGGGAAATGACGTAGAGGTAGATGATTGGAAAGCAGAACAGGCTCGATAGATAGATTATTTTTAAATTTGAGATAGATAGATTTTTGTTAACCAATGGCATTAAGGGATATGAGGTACGGGTGGGTATATGGACTTGGAACACAGATCAGCCACGATCTCACTAAATGGTGGAACAGGTTTGAGGGGCAAAAAATGACTTCTTCCAGCTCTGCTAATCTCCTTTTTGTTCCACTAAGACCTTAAAGCTTGAAAGTTTATGTTTTTTTTATTAATGTCACAAGTAGACTTACATTAACACTGCAATGAAGTTACTGTGAAAATCCCCTACTCGCCACACTCTGGCGTCTGTTCGGGTAAACTGAGGGAGAATTTAGCGTGGCCAATCCACCTAAGCAGCTCATCTTGAGTAGTCTAGAAAGTATGTTAGTTCCAATGGAGCAGCTCACTTGTGTAACACAATTTGAAATTGAGTAGTTAGTGTTGGACATTAGTCTTGGAATTTATGAAAATAATTCCATTTTTATTTGCTTTGGGAAAATTTTATCACAGATTCAATTTTAATGATTAAAGATGAAGAGTACACTTCTAAAATTATGTGCATATAAAAAGTAAAATTACTATTGCTTTGACAATTGCTGTTAATCAGGCAATCTTGCTCTAGATGTAGAGCTAAAACTTACTCTAATAAAATGAGATTTTAACAATTTAGCAAAAAGAATTGATCTTTAATTTGTTGAAAAATAACATATGTACTGATGTTCCATGGAGAGAATAGGGAATTTATTTTTGTCAAAATGAGTAACGAAAGTTTACGGGGGCGGGGGGGGGGGGGGGGGGGTCCATTGACCTCAGATGGGATTTTCCAGTTTTGGGGCGAGTGCATCTGGAAAATCCCATCCAATGAATATCTTCCAAAGTAAAATTAGAAAACGGTAAAATGCAGGTATGATCTGTACCTGAAAAAGGAAATGAGATTTAAATGTAGCCCTTTATCAGAAATGATGGTCTTTACCTAAAACAAACTCTTTGCATTTTGCAGATGCCGATCGCCCTTCAGTACATTTTCTGTTTTAGTTTTCACCAATTATGATTTTCCTTTTACAAATAAAAATATTCTGTTACAGCGCCCTAAACATTTACAACACGGGAGAAAATAATTTGGCTCTTCTTGCTAATACTAGCGCTTTGTTCGTACAATTCAAAATTTATCCACTAGCCCAGCTTTCTTTCTTTACCCTGGATTGTCTTCTGCTTATGAGAATAGTCTGTTTGGAACGTGCTCCAGCTGGATTGAATTTGTAGTTTTGGTTGAGATTTCCGATTTTATCTATCAATGTGGATGAATACATTGAAGTAGTGATATGCACAGTTTATTGTTAAAAAAGAAATAAAATAAATGCCTTCATACTTACACAGCCTTATTATGACATTCAGCTGTGTCTGAAATTTTGAAATTGCAGTTGATTACTTTCAAGTGCAGTGACTTATGTAAAGAGACGTGACAAGAAACTATTTTGCAGAAAACCAGATCCCTCAAAATGCAGTAGAGTCTGATTTGATGGTATTAATTAAAAGAAGAATATGGGCCACCTCGAGGAAAGAATGACTTCCTCCTTTTCAGATTGTGCCACTGGCTCATACGTTTGTAGCTGGATCACTGGAACAGCACATGGGATCTCAGTTTATCATCCCTTTTGAAGGATGCTACATCTAACTGTGCAGCACCAATTTTCAGCCACAGCACTCTCACCTTTGAGCCAGAACATTGTGAGGTTAAGTCCTGCTGTAATATCTCAGTGCAAACATCAATGCTGACAGCCCAATGTGGTATTGAGGGAATGCGGCACTGTCGGACCTTCCATTTTTCAAATGAGACAGCAAAACTGAGGCTTCACCTGCCCTCTCTGGTGGATGTGAAAGATTCCATGACATTTTTTAGATAGGCTGCTCCTCAGGCTCTCCACCATCACAGATGCCAGTGTTCAACCCATCTAATTCACTCGTATGCTATCAAGAAACAGCTGAAGGCACTGGATACAGCAAAGGCTAAGGGCCCTGACAGCATCACTGACTTGCTCCAGAACTAGTCGCACCCCTAGTCAATCCATTCCTATGAAAGTGGCATCTACCAACTTTGCTCTTTGAAACAAAAACACGAAATGCTGGAAAATGTCAGCAGGTCTTACAGCATCTGTGGAGAGAGAATAGAGTTAATGTTTTGAGTCTGGATTGCCAACGAGGGAAGAAATGTATTGTAGATTGTATACTGTAAAAGAGGGGGTGGAGCAGCTGGAACAGAGAAGAAGGTCAGTGATTGGTGGGAGCTAGGAGAGATTTGACAAAGAAGTGTTGTTATAAGACAGGAAGTGTTAATGCAAGAGAAGGTGCTAGTAGTGGCATAAAGGTAAGATATCAGAATGTGTTAATGGGAGAATAAAGGTCAGCGCTCAGTGAAAGCAAAACTTAATAACAAGTGACAGATTGCCAGGTGAGGGGGAGGGAAGTTTTTTTAACATTCAAAATATTTGGGATATTAAAAGGGTCAAGATGTAGGAGAAAGGTCACAGTCTAAATGGATCTCCATAACCATCTCCAACAAGAGCAGATCTGATTACCTCCACATGATTTTCAATGGGATTATTGTCACTGAACCCCCTACTATCAACATCCCTGGAAGTTAGCATTGACCAGAAACTGAACTCAATAACCATATAAATACTGTGGCTACAGGAGCAGGTCAGAGACTGGAAATACTATGGAGAGCAACTCGCTGCCTGTTCACTATCTAAAAGACACTAGTCAAGAGTGGGATGGAATACTCTCTAAAGTTAAAGTTTATTTATTTGTCACAAGTAAAGCTTACATTAACACTGCAATGAAGTTACTGTGAAATTTCCCCTAGAAATTCTCTACTTACCTTGATGAATGCAGCTCCAACAACACTTGAGCAACTTGACATCATCTAAGACAAAGCAATTCACTTGATTGACCCCATTTACCATCTTAAACATGCACTTGCTCCAACATCAGTGCACAGTGGCAGCAGTGTGTACCATCTGAAAGCTGCTCTCCACCAACTCACCAAGGCTGTTTCGACTGGATCTTCCAAACCTGCTGCCTCTACCACCTTGAAGGACAATGGCAGAAGAAAGATCACCACTTGAAGGTTCGCCTCCAAATTACACAGCATTCATTGTCTCGGGATCAAAAACATGGAACTGCTTCCCAATGGCACTGTTTGTACACCTACAAGACATGGACTGTAGCGGTTAGATCTACCTTCTCAAGCGTAAGCACAGATGAGCAATAAATATTGGCCTAGCCGCTAACACTCGTATCACAAGAACAAATAAAAAAAGCAGGGGAGTCATTCGCAGTGTACTGGACATTATTTATCTCTCAATCAACATCATAAAATACGATTATCCAGGCATTATCAGACGACTGTTGGAATCTGCTGTATGCAAATAGGCTATCATTTTTACTACATTATATTGCTGACTACACTTCAAAGTATTCGATTAGCTGCAAAGCACTGAGATGTCAGATGCTGGTGAAAGGCACTATGTGCATGCAAGTCTTTTATTTTCCTCAGTGCTGCACAAGCAGCTTGGTTCATGTGATGCAAATCATGAATTCTTACTGAGCTTAAGTGGTCTGTCCAATGCTGTAATTGAAATGCTGACTAAATGGTTCATTAATAATGTTCTACACTGTAATTCACAATGTGGTAAGTACTGGTAGAATTGAGAAAGAAAAATATCTATGGAAATATGTATTGATAGTTTGCTCACAGTAAAGGTAATCCAATACATCATATTGAAATGTCTATTTTTTCAGTGGATTCACATAAACCTTTCATAAACACTTCATACTTTTTATGCAAAGCTATCTACAAGTTCCCTCTTAGCATTGAGCCCTCTAGATAGTGGCAGCTCATTATTTTTGTACTTAAGGAACATGATGATGTAGAATGAAACTATGATAAATCAATATTGATTGTTTCCATAAATTCATCTTTGTGACTACATAACCATTAAGCCAATCTCAATGAAATTTCAATTTAGGTTTCACATTAGTTTGTTCATGTATACACATGGTAATTAAGGATTCTTTCATTTTTATTAATACAAATATTGGGAATGTTACCCCGATGCACACTTGTGATATATTCATGACATTCTACCCTCTAAGTAACAATCAACAATTTTGACCACAATTCTAACCATACATTTGAGGTAAAATGAAACGCTGCTCTATCCTGTTGGATAGCTAACCTGCATTTGAACATATAACTTGTCTTTTATAAGCTTTGGATCTGATGGAATGTGCCACTTTTTAAAATATTTCAGGAAATGTGCAGACATCAAAATACATGTTTTTATTTTATGGTGGTAACTCTTTGGAGTCTTCCTTGACTTGTCCTTTGTGCCCTCTCTCCTGCTAAGAACACCTGGTTATAATGAGTGCATTTTCCCCAGAGATTCTCTTAATGTGTTTAGTTCATCTAATATAGATAAATTACTTAAATTCATACTTGCATAGATAGTTTACGTTGAATTAAGTAATTTTACAATATGCTAAGTCAGTGTTTCACTAACTTTGATTACTGTTTTACTAAATTAATCTAAATGAGGTTTATACTGCCAAAATGATCACTGGTGTGGGATGCTAAATTTAGGGAAAGGAAACTTTTAAAAATAAGTGGTGCTCAGGTGTTCATATGGAAAGAGAGTTTTGATCGGTTACATAATAAAACTTCCTGAATCATAACCTCAGCAAACTTAATTTACCAAGATGCATATTTTTCTATTTCACTTTGCCAGCAAGGGCAGAAGAGTAGAATCCCATCAGCATGAGAGATCAGAGTTGCAGTGGCAGTGTATCTACGCTGCTAATTCACTCACCCACTTTCACATTGTTTGAGACATTAATAGTTAAATTGAAGTTCACATGAAACTTCTTCGTTCTGGAATCTGATTAACTCAGAATTTTACCGTCCCTGCCAGTGGGTTTGCAGATGGGGCACTCTGTAAAGTTCCCCTTGCAGATGGGGCACTCTGTAAAATTCCCCTTGCAGATGGGGCACTCTGGAAAATTCCCCTGGGTGGGGGGGTGGGGGGGTCCCCTTTTCACATTAGGCCCCTCTCCCAAGGTCTGCCCCCCATGGTCCCCCTCTGGTCACTCCTTCATGACCCCATCTGCCCAAACCTTTCATACCAGGTCTCTCCCTCCCTCCCTCTTCTGGGTCCCCTGCTGCACTTGTCTGGTATTGAGATGCAGCTCCTGGAATCTTGTAGACCAAATCCTGTCCACTGCTATCAGTGGCATTGCTGGGACTACAAAGCTGGCAGTCAATAAGATTGTCTGGCATCTCTCTGAGTTAGGTCTTCCTCCCAAGTGGGGGACGGAATTCCAGCTAATCAGACACAGATCAGAGCACTAAATGGCTGCGGAGCTGCCGGGATCAGCAGGCTGCCTTCCCAGTCAACTCTTTGATTGGTGAGGCAGGAAACTCCATCATCTGAAAAATCCTGCCCAATGTTTTCCTCTTTCCTAGTTTTATTTTGTCAGATAGTAAGTAATTGAAGTCCGGCATCATTTGAGGAGGGGAACAGCAGAAGCCACAAAGGGATACTTGAAATTTGGTTTATCAGATTTGCTGGGGCAGTAAGGCGTCTCTGTTTTTGACGCAGTAAAACTTCCCTTTTCAGCAGCAGAAGTGTATCAGACACATTTTGGAACTATTGTATGAAAATAAACAGCAAATTAGATTTTAGCCGACTGACACAAAGAGGAAGAATGACCTGCTCCAGCCTTTTAAAATTGTTTTATTTTCTCTTTGTATGAAGAAATCCCAATGTTGTTAAGTTTTGACAATGAGGATTGTAGGGTGAACAACAATTTGTAAATTGTTGTTCTGTTTCATATTCTCCACACAAATATCATTGTAGTTCCATTAGGTCATTTTAACAGTTGGGTTTTTATTAAAAGAATAACTTGTGGGGCAGATTGCGTGTATAACCTTGTGGGTGGTTTCTCATTTGATCTTTAATTGATGTCCATTAACTGGTGTGGCAAATAGTTGTTTTGATGATCCCATAATCTAAGAGGTAATGTTGGATTAACTGACCATGTTCATAAAGTCAAATGAGACATGAAATGAATTGATAGAGAGAGGTAGGACTGAAATGCACCAAACATTTTTTCTTTCATCTGTCATTTGTGTATAATGTTGTAAATCTGGAAGTTAATGCCACATTTTAATAACTATTAAAACCAAAGACTGAGAGAAAGGCGCTTACAGAATTATTAAGCAGAATTAATTTCTGGTGAAATGTCAGGAGCCACCATGATCAACTGAAGTGGTTGCTTGCAGCGATTCTTAATTATAAAATCTCAAAGAAAAAATCGAATTTTTAATTTAATTCTCCCTTTTCAAAGGTTCTCTTTGTATTCTACCAATACTGGCAGTTCATTTGTTTTTATTTCTGTTGGCCATTCATTATGTGATATACAGTGTGTGCTGATGATCTGTTCCACTGTGAAGCATAGTTGACCCTGATTTTGTCTTCACCAGCCATATAGGTGTGCATTCCCAGCGTCTGTACCAATTGTTATCCATTCAGAACAGAATCTTAACACATCAATGAGAGAAAGTATGTGAGATAGTGTCAGGTCAAATAGGATTAGATTCTGCTGTAATGTCCCCCATGGTCTGCTGGTTCTTGTACTCAAAGCTCAGACATAAGGCATATCCTCTTAAAAGCCTTAATATTTTACTCCAGGAAAAGAGAAAAATAATAGGAGAAAAATAGTGGGAGAAAAATCATTTGTTAGTGATTCAATGCAAAGGCAAATTCAGTCTTTGGCCTTTGTGTCTAGTACAGGGAGCAACATTTCAGTGCCACATAATGTGCATAGCAAAGTGTTATCCAAATATAAGTTGAGTACAACTCGAAAAGAAACCTATGTTAATGCTTTTTTTGAACATTTCTTTTACTTCTCAAATACTGTACTACCGCATAGTTTCAAACAGCACTATTTACACTTAATGCTGTTTCGTGATCATATCTAATCCCATTTACAGTTTGTGGTTAGATTTACTTTTTGCTCAGTTGAATACGTGAAACATACAGAAGCCCAGCACTGTAAGAGTCTCAAAATCTGTGCACACCTGCCTAACATTGGGCGGCACGGTAGCACAGTGATTAGCACTGCTGCTTCACAGCTCCAGGGTCCCAGGTTCGATTCCCGGCTTGGGTCACTGTCTGTGTGGAGTTGGCACATTTTCCTCGTGTCTGCGTGGGCTTCCTCCCACAGTCCAAAGATGTGCGGGTTAGGTTGATTGGCCAGGTTAAAAATTGCCCCTTAGAGTCCTGAGATGCGTAGGTTAGCGGGATTAGCGGGTAAATATGTGGGGGTAGGGCCTGGGTGGGATTGTGGTCGGTGCAGACTCGATGGGCCGAATGGCCTCCTTCTGCACTGTAGGGTTTCTATGATTTCTATGATTTTCTATGAAGTGTACATTCTCTTCCCTTAAGCCTTTTATCCAGTTTCGAAGGACTTGGGCACATAGTGCCAGATCCAAGGTTTAAAACTTCCAATTCTTAGGATTTGCTCAGCTTCCTAGTGTCCTACATTCATTGAATACCTCCTTGTCAAATTACTCTTTCCAGAGTGTATCACCTCATATTTTTCAGGGTTAAATTCCATCTGCCACTTATCTGCCATTTGACCATTCCGTCTATATCTTCTTGTAGCCCATAACACTCCGTCTCACTGATAACCACCCGTCCAATTTTTGTGTCATCCGCAAACTTACTAATCCTACCTCCCACATAGTCATCAATGTCATTTATATAAATGATGAGTAATAGGGGGCCTAACACAGATCCTTGTGGTATGCCATTGGACACTGGCTTCCAGTTACTAAAGCAGCCTTTTGTCATCACCCTCTGTCTCCTACATCTGAGCCAATTTTGAATCCACTTTATCAAATTACCCTGCATCCCATGTGAATTTGCTTTCCTTACAAGTCTCCTATGTGCGACCTTGTCAAAAGTGTTGCAAAGTTGAGTAGAGTAATTGTAGATTGGTGTTGTAAAATTGTGAAATGCCAGGGACAAAAAGCATTGTATGGTCCCTTTAGAAAGGTGGTGCTTTTTCTGTGTTTATAAAATTTAAAAAATACAAGCACATATAGAGTGTCTGAAATGAAACGTTTGTATCGGAAGGCCAAGCAGCAAGGTTACCAAGGCAATAGGCTTTCAGGTTTTTTGAATTTTTTTGAATTCAACCAATCAGTTTGAATTAGGCACTTAGATATCAAGAACCTATTAAATTTAAAAAATCCAATGGTTTTGGCAACCTATGTGGGGGATATTGATTTGTCATCACAGGTATAAAAGGAAGGGGGCAGTGTGACAAAGAAAGAGAGCAACTGCTAACTGCCAGAGTAACAGCTCTTTGCTTCATTTATGTCTTAAGAGAAAACACCATCTTGATAGCAAAGAAGAAAGAAGAATCAATAGAGGAGGCCCAGAATATTCCGGAAGAGTCAAAGCCTGGTTGTAATTTAGAGAGTGACTAAAATTCCATTTTTTGTTAATGAGTGGGAATTGTATTTATCTGACCAGCATTCCATTATAATTGTGTTTTATTCGATTTGTTAATAGTTTAGTTAACTTATTCACTGTTAGTTAGATAAATAGGTTCTTGGTATCTAAGTGCCTAATTCAAACTGATTGGTTGAATTCTAAAAAATTCAAAAAACCTGAAAGCCTATTGCCTTGGTAACCTGCTGCTTGGCCTTCCGATACAAACGTTTCATTTCGGGCACTCTATATGTACTTGCATTTTTTTTTAAACTTTATAAGCACAGATTGACTTTACTTGCTGATTTTAGAGAGTGTCAAGGAGTTATTTTGATTTACCCACTACAAGTTGCTGAAGAGCAGATTGTACCATTTCACACTCACTTTTACAGATTATGAGGCGAGGTATTCCTCTTTGAGTGGTTAGGTGTTAGTTCTCAGAGGGGGGTCCATCTCTGCTTCATAACAAAGGCTTTGCTAAAATCCATATAAGCTGCACTACCCTCATCTACACACCTGGTCACCTCACTAAATTCAATCAAATTTGTTCAGCATGACCTCCTTCTGACAAAGCCATGCTGACTATCCCTGATCAAGCTTTGCCTTTCCAAGTGGAGATAGATGCTCTCTCTCAGAAGTTTCTCTAATAGTTTCCCTACCATTGACATGAGACTCACTGGTCAGTAGTTCCATGGTTTATCTCTACAACCCTTCTTATATAGCAGAACCACATTAGCTGTTCTCTAGTCGTCTGGCACCTCCCCCGTGATGTGGAGATGCCGGCATTGGACAGTAAGCGTTTTAACAACACCAGGTTAAAGTCCAACAGGTTTATTTGGTAGCAAATGCCATTAGCTTTCAGAGCGCTGCTCCTTCGTCAGATGGAGTGGATATCTGCTCTCAAACAGGGCATACAGAGACACAAAATCAAGTTACAGAAGACTGATTAGAATGCAAATCTCTACAACCAACCAGGTCTTAAAGATACAGACAATGTGAGTGGAGGGAGCATTAAGCACAGGTTAAAGAGATGTGTATTATCTCCAGACAGGACAGCCAGTGAGATTCTGCAAGTCCAGGAGGCAAGCTGTGGGGGTTACTGATAGTGTGACATGAACCCAAGATCCCGGTTTAGGCCGTCCTCATGTGTGCGGAACTTGGCTATCAGTTTCTGCTCAGCGACTCTGCGCTGTCGTGTGTCGTGAAGGCCGCCTTGGAGAACGCTTACCCGAAGATCAGAGGCTGAATGCCCGTGACCGCTGAAGTGCTCCCCCACAGAAAGAGAACAGTTCTACTCTTGCAACTCGGCCAAAGTTGTCTACCTGATACGCTGCAGGAAAGGATGTCCCAAGGCATGGTACATTGGGGAAATCATGCAGACGCTACGACAACGGATCAATGAACACCGCTCGACAATCACCAGGCAAGACTGTTCTCCTCCTGTGGGGGAGCACTTTAGTGGTCACGGGCATTCAGCCTCTGATCTTCGGGTAAGCGTTCTCCAGGGCGGCCTTCACGACACACGATAGCGTAGAGTCGCTGAGCAGAAACTGATAGCCAAGTTCCGCACACATGAGGACGGCCTAAACCGGGATCTTGGGTTCATGTCACACTATCAGTAACCCCCACAGCTTGCCTCCTGGACTTGCAGAATCTCACTGGCTGTCCTATCTGGAGACAATACACATCTCTTTAACCTGTGCTTAATGCTCCCTCCACTCACATTGTCTGTATCTTTAAGACCTGGTTGGTTGTAGAGATTCGCATTCTAATCAGTATTCTGTAACTTGATTTTGTGTCTCTGTATGCCCTGTTTGAGAGCAGATATCCACTCCATCTGACGAAGGAGCAGCGCTCCGAAAGCTAATGGCATTTGCTACCAAATAAACCTGTTGGACTTTAACCTGGTGTTGTTAAAACTCTTACTGTGTGTACCTCCCCCGTGGCCAGAGAGGATTTGAAAATTTGGGTCAGAGCCCCTGCAATCTCCTCCTTTGCCTCCCACAGCAGCCTCGGGCAGAATTTATCTGGACTTGGAGACTTATCCACTTTTAAGGCTGCCAACGCCTCCAATACTTTGTCCTTCCCTGTGTCAATTTGCTCAAGAACCTCACAGTCTCTCTCCCTGAATTCCATACCATCGCCTGAATTCTCTTGGGTAAAGATGGATGTGAAGTATTCATTCAACACTCTACTGATGTCCTCTGGCTCCACCCACAGATTGTCCCCTTCATCCCTAATCGGCCCTACTCTTTCCCTGGTTATCCTTTTCTCATGCTAAATGTGTTGTCAGTTTGGAAATAATTTTGACACCTTCAATCTGTACCCTGTTACTGAATGCTGTTTTAAACTGTCTGTTGGAAGATATTGAATGCAGCCATTGATTTTTTTTTTAAGGACAGGAAAAGAAGGCTGACCAGGAAGAACACTCTCTGTGGATTATCATTCCCTTGTTTTGTGCTTCTTGTACAGGATTTGAGCATTTTAAGTATAAAGTTTTCTCATTTCCATGGGATTATATACCTTTTTGGATTAGATGTCATTCACATGCAACTCTTAAGCTCCGATCTTACACAAGTATTATTCCACATTTTAAAAAAATTATTTCACATTGACTGCACAATATGTTACAACAATCTATTTCTAAATCAGCAAATTATTTGTCATCTGTTTAAAGTGAAAACTTTTCCTTCATTTTTTAAATCTCATTAGGATTTTTATTGGATACAGTTCATTGTATGCCAGCAATCCTCTGATATCTTTCTAAGTGGCAGTTCATGCATCAGCAGTGGTGAGTTCATTGTTACTGGACCTCATCACAGGCAAACAGGTATTTGAAGAGGAGCAGGAAAGTTCTCTGAGCAATGTTCATCCTTCAACTAACATCACTAAAAAAGATTTAACTGATTATTTATCTCATTTGTAGCTTATGGAACCTTGCTGTGCACAAATTGGGTATGTTTGAAGTGGCAATGAATGCACATCATAGAATTATACGATGCAGAAAGGGGCCATTTGACCCATCGTGTCTATGCCAGTTCTTTGAAAAAAATAACCATCATTTCCCAATCCAATGCCCTGCAGAATTTTTCTTTTCAAATGCTTATCCGATATCTTCTTGAAAATTAACGTTGAATTTGCCACCACTACCTTTTATGGCGTTACGTTCTCGATCATAGCAGCCTACTGTACAACTTTCCTCACCTCCCCCCACCCCCCAAGTCCTTTTCTAATTACATTAAATCTATGTCTCCTGCTTATTTAGCTTCCCATCGATGGAAACAGTTTATCTCCATGTACCTCTCAAAAAACATCAGCATTTGGAACAGCCGTGTTAAATCTTCCTTCAGCCTTCTCTGCTCTAATAAAAACAATTCCAGCTTTTCTAATCTCCTCATAACTGAAGTAAATGTGGTTACTGTGAAGCACTTTGGGACTTCCTGAGGAACTGGATGATGATATAAAATGCTTTGAAAGTACAGCTGGGATTATATTTATACATTTCTACTACGTTGTTCAATGATTGCTTAAAATCAAATGTTCTGTCTTTTTTTCAGTGCTACTCCATTTTTTTAATGATTGTGAACAGATGCTTCATGATTGTAGAACAAGAGGTTGTTTTCCCTGGTTAGGATTGTGGAAACTATCAAGGCCTGTTCCTGCCTGTGAAAAATATATTAAGTGAATAAAGAATCATTCATAACGACATGGATTAACAGGACTTGTGTGGAAAGGAATGGGAACAGAACAAGTTGGCAATATGATCAGATTAATGTAATAAAAGGACTGCATCTTTATATTTGGTTATTTGCAATACAATTTTTTAATAAGTTGTTTTGGAATTTATCCACTTCTATATGGATTTAAGGTGGCAAAATGGTATTCTCCTTCTCATAACATATTTCCTGACCATTTTGAGGTGGAGCTGGATCCATATTTCAGCTGGTGGAAAAATTACAATATTGTCAGCGTTCGACTTAGCATCTAATAAGCAGATTGTTCTGACTGTTTAATATTTTCTACAGGGAGAGTTAACAGAATAAGTTAAACTTTTGAAAATTTCAAATCATGTTGGGAAAGGATACCATAGAAGGAAAATCGTATCCTTAACACCATAAATTGTTGCCTGACTCTCTCTCCTTTTTATTCCTGCCTGATAATGATGGTTCATATAAGATTGGTTATTTTCAGCTGGATAACCAGAGGATCCATGGTGAGGAGTCACAATTTGATGGACTCTGCGTCGTAGGGGAGGCGGAAAAGGAGCTTTGAGAGAGTTCCAATTAATGCCATTGTTTTGGAGTTCATATTTACTATCACTATGTGCCTCAAGGTTACTTTTATCACAAGAATGACTAACACCTTAATTTCACACAGCATACACTTGTCGTTGTTACATAATCAAAGTCAGGGACTACTAATTAACTTGTTTCTTCTTTCCTATCCTCAATTGTAATTCTACTTTGTAATAGGAGCGAAAGGTCATACAAAGTTACTGTAGAATAGCAATCCTTTGATCCAGTTGTAGGGTGTGTCTTCAATAAAATTTCATTGAACAGATACTTGATTTATATTTATTAAATGAGAGTCAGTGGTCTTGAATTTTTTTATTGATTCATGGGATGTGGGTGTTGCTGGATAAGCCAACATTTAATACCCATGTCTAATTGCCCTTGAGAAGGTGGTTGTGAACTTCTTGAACCACTGGAGTCTGTGGTGTGGGTACACTGATTTCAGTAAGGCAGTGAAAAGAAAATTGCCAGAATTTGAAACAGCAAAGATTGTTGTATGAGTTGTTTATACAACTTCTGATAGAAGTGATGTGTTGGAGGAATGTGTAAATTGAAGTGTAGACAAATGAGGTAATGGATAATGTATGCTCATTAAATACAGGGGCAGGCAAGACTGCCTGAACTCTGGATGGAAAAGGCTTCATGGGCCTTTGTACTTTCTTCCCTCTCTAAAGTTTATATTCTTGGACTTGAGTACTAGGTTCACAATCTCTAGACAGCATACCACTATGTAGTGTGGTGTTTTTGACCATAGTTGGCTTGCTAATTCACCTCATGTACCTCATCCTTACCCTGCATGTTAGATTATAAGATAGATATTGTAAATAGTTTTACCTTTCTGCTCTTGTATAGTAAAATTTATTTTTGTTTGCTCTAAACCCATGAAATATGTGGCTTTCATTGCTGAGTAAGTGTCTTAAACCTCAAATTTTTGCTTACTTAAGGAAAATGTTAATGGTCCCGAACCGGATCTCACCGACAACCTGGGGGTCTGATTAAGGATCACACAGTGGCCCTCTGTTGTATTGATTGATGAACATCCAGGACCACATCGATTTTATACTTGGAAAGCGTTCAACACAAATCACCACAGGAACTGAATTTTAAAATAGGTTTAGAAATCCGGCAGCTTGTCTGGAAATTGATGGGGAAAATGAGCTATACGGCTCATGCATACTGTCTGATTACTGACCCAAGCACAGGAAAGGGGATAGGCTGATAAACCCATTAAGCCTATTCCACCATTATGTTAGAGCATAGCTCTGTACGCTTTGATAGTCTTACTTAACGGAAGTCTGAAGACCAACTTTGATAGAAAAATATTTCTTGTAACTTAATAAAGCAGCATTGATATCAAAATTATAAGTTATTCCATTGATCTTTCACCAGCTGAAGAATGCTTGCAAATTAAATCCATTGAGAGTCAAAGGAGCAAAGCAATGTGGAAATCAGTTAATCTTTTAATAACGTAACAAAAGAAAAAGATTTTTAATATCTCCTTTGACAAAGATATTTTAATATCATACAAGTCTTGCAGATAGTAATGTGTGCAACTAAGAATTCCATGGCAATAAAACGTACTCTGTCGTGTTCTGCAAACAGCCTGGGAATATTGTTATTGTTCAGTGAATTGACAAGCAACAGATGTGCCAGCTGTACAATATGCTACAAAAGAAAAATGTGTTGCCTGTGCTAATAGTTACTCTTTTTTTATTTAATTCCTACAGCTTGCATTAAAGGACCCAGTACACAGTGTGTCGCTGCAGCAGTTTGTCTACGAGAAGCTAAAAGCACAGCAAGAGTTACTTGGAGAACAAGGATTCCAGAGTCTGATGGAATCTGTGGACACTGAAGTTATTAGACAGCTGCAGGGATTTTTACAAAAATTGTGAAAAACTAGGAACCGTTTCTGCTGGTTAAAGAAGTGGAAACATGCAATTGTATTCTTATAGCCAAATGCCACCAAAGCTTCCATCATCACAGTGGCAGCAGCCCTCGTTCACAATATGATGTAACCTGATGAAGAAATCAAGCTAAACATTATTTTGAACTCCACTAAAAAGAAAAATGCAATTTGTGGTAAACTTCACTGAGGGGTAAAAAGCTCCAAGATCCTTGTAGCTTTATTGTTATCCATTGTATTTGAAGACCAGAGGAAGTGTAGTTTTTTTTGTATTATTTGAAAGATTGCAGAAAATTACAGGGTGTGACTATAGAAAGCAGTAAGTCTGATATCAAGTACACAGTAATTGGATGAAAATTGAACTTTTGGGAGAAAAGGTTTTTGCTGCATCAGTACATTTTAGCTACAGCTGCAAAGAGTACAGCTCGGTTTTATACATTATATTAACCAACTCACAGCTAAATGAGCTCCAATGTGTATTTAATGCACAGATATTCACACACAATTGACTAGATTAAATTTTGCCTCAGTCGGGGAATTTTTGCCTTACTGTATGTTATCAGCCTTACCTCAAATGAAAAACCTCCATTTCAGCATTTTAAGTTTTTTTTAAACAAGTTTCAAATGGTGAACTAGTCCTTGCAAAACCCAAGTATACATTTTAAGTATAATGTTCAAACCTATTTGGTTCTGATCCACAATGTTGATGAGCAGCATGGAACTTGAGCATTGACCAACATTCAGTTTTCAGATTAATTACCAAATGCTTTAAGAAGGAAAACCAGTGAAAACAATAAAGTCTTTGTTTAGCAAATGCTTTTGAAATGGGTTTTTGTGGAGCTTCGAATGCTTGAACTAATTTAGACATAAAATTCACTGTCACCAGACCTATGTGACAATTTTGTTCAGCATAAGATTCTGATGTTGCTGTTTGACCTTGTATATCAAGGCACAGCACAGATATTTTATGAGCAGTGAAAGCCGTGAAAAGATTTGCATACAAAATGGAACTTTTGAACCAGCACTCGATTCACTGCACCCAATTTAAGTTGGTTTTACCAGTGTGACAAGGACATCAGAACTTAGTAACAGAGTCTGTTAACATAACATTGTCACTACAAGCATCTAGCAAATTGCAAGATTGAGAATCCCCGTGTTTAATTGCTTAATTAGAATAAATGCTTAATTGAAACATGTATGCACTAGAGTGCTGGTATCCTAAAACATTACTTTTGACCTCAGAATTCTCTGGCTACAGCAGTCAGGAAGTGGTGCAAACTGACAGGATTCAAAGGCAGAAGTGAGACAATTAAGTAATGAGCAGCCAAGCTGAAATTTAATTAAGAGAAGTTGACCATCAGCAGAAAAAGATAGAACAGGAAGCAGGGCTGGCTTTTTGAACAAGGGAATTAAGACTAGGCAGTATAATTAATTGGAATAGGGGCTAAAAGGTGAACTAGCATCTATCTCCAATTCAGGATAAGGGTTCCTCCAGCCAGAATCATTGCCATCAATAGGGTCACATGTCTTCAGTGTAATAATATGCCCCTCTGAATTGCTAAAGTTGCACTGATTTCAAATCCATCAGTCAAAATAAGTGATAAAAGAGAGTTGGGAGACCAGAACAGGAGTAAGCAGGAGCTTTACAGATGTTTTATCCCTATAATTGGCCAATAATATGATGAGTAAAAGCCATTGATTAATCAAGTGGAATGCAATGATTTTGAATTATAGAAAAGAGTATAAGAATGGTCTGGAGTTGTAAAAAAAAAACTTCAGAGGGCGTTTGGGAGACATTCCAAGGATGAGTGGGGACTGGAGCTAGAGGATGCACCTGCATTTAATTGTGATCATCCAGGGCATAAATGAAGTCATATAATTCATTCAAAATTACTGCTCAGATACTGTAAAATATCAAGTCTTGCTTGTGCTGAATAAAGTTTAATCACTGCTACCAATATGTGTCAATGCCGAATCACTTGAGCATCAGGGTTTGTCAAAACCTATTAAATTGGCAACTCCACTGGGATGTTGACCAGCAGTTGATTTTTTTTAAAAATAGTATATTCAGTGTAAAATTGCCTAGTGGGAATGTAGAACCCTGTGACCTACCAGTGACAGTATTAGTGACAGGATACTGAGAATTACAAGTTCGACTGAAGTCGAACATGCTAGGGATAAAGGTTTTGGAAAATTTTATTACAGATTCAGTCATGTTTCTGATTAATCCAAAAGGAGATGTGTAGCAGAAAATGATCTAGTGGATCCAGAGCCAGGTTTCGCTGGCGAAAATTTAGTTAGATAAATGGAAACATTTGCTGACATGCGCAACTCGTTTTTGCAAGCAGCAAAGTGAAGTTAGAGAAGAGAAACATCAAAAAGAGGGACAGTTGACGTTGGAAAGGGAACGATTGGAGAGCTGAGTCAATGCTTCAAGTGCATGATTATTCAAATACAGGCAAGTACTGCAATGGTGACTGCTTATGTTATAGGAGCACAGCTAATGGAAGAAAAAAAATAAGGAATGAGAGAAACTGCTGTCCCAAGTTGGCAGAAAGATCGCTCTAAGTGTAAGCTTAAAGTATATGGGTTGAAGGGCAAGTTAAAATGCCACAAAGTGCTCATGTCCATGTTAACTGCCCAAACTTGAGATGGCGATTAACTGGGATGATCTGAGCAGGGAAGCTATCCATTATAATATTTAATGAGTTAGTAGATACATTGGTGTGAATTTTCCAAAATCTGCTAGATTTTGGAAAGGCTCAAACTGGAAAGTAGCTAATACCCGCTTTATTCAAGAAGGGAAGGAGGCAGAAAACAGGAAGCTATCGGCTTGATATCTCGTGGGTAAGCTACTGGAATCAATCATTAAAGGAGTTGTAGCTAGGCACTTAGAAAAAATAAAGGTTTTGGGAAGAGTCGGCATGATTTTGTGAAAGGGAAATTATGTTTAATTTATTGGAGTTGTTTGAAGGAGTAATATTGCTATGGGTAAAGGGGAGCACGTACTGTACTTGGATTTCCAGAAGGCATTAGATAAGGTGCCACTTCAAGAGTTATTCCAAAATATAAAAGTAAATGGTGTGGGGTTTAACATATTAGTATGGATAGGAGATTGGCTGGCAGAAAACAGAACATGCATAAATTGCTTTTTTTTCTGATTGGCAGCAAGTGATAGTTGGAGTCCCAGAAGGGTCTGTTCTGGGGCCTCAACTTTTTACAATTTAAATCAATGAATTAAATAGGGAAGCAAAGACCTGGTAGTTAAATTTGCCGATGACAGAAAGATAAGTAGAAAGTATGTTCTGAACAAGACATGATGTGGAGATGCCGGCGTTGGACTGGGGTAAACACAGAAGTCTAACAACACCAGGTTGGACTTTAACCTGGTGTTGTTAGACTTCTTACTGAGCAAGACATACAGAGGTTGCAGATGAACATAGGTTAAGTGAGTGGGCAAAAATCTGGCAGATGGAGCATAATGTGGGAGAAGGTGAAGCTGTTCATTTTGGCAGGAAAGATAATAAAAGTATATTACTTCAATAAAAACAGTTGCAGAATTCTGAGGTGCAGAGGGATCTTGGTGTTCTCATGCATGAGTCGCAAAAAATATGCAAGTCCAGCAAGAAACTAAGAAGGTTAATATAATGCTAACAAGAGGAATTGAACATTAAAATAAGGATGTTATGCTTCAGTTATACAGGACGTTGGTGAGACTACATCTTGAATACTGTGTGCAGTTTTGATCTCATTTCAGGAAGAATGTAAATGTATTGGAGGTGGTTCGGAGAAGGCTTACTCAATTGATAGCTGGAATGTTATGAGGAAGTGTTAGACACACTGGGCTTGTTTCCACTGTGATTTAGAAGAGTGGTGACTTGATTGAAGTATAGCCTTGACTAAGTGGGCCTGGAAAGGATGTTTTCTCTTGTTGGTGAGTTCAGAACTAACTTCTAAAATTAGGGGTCGCCCTTTTAGAACAGAGATGAGAAGGCACTGGAGGCAGAATGACTGAATATGTTAAGATGAAGGTAAATAGATTCTTGTTAGCCGAGGAAAGCATAGATTATCAGTGGTACACAGGCATGTGGAATTCAAAACACAAACAGATTAACCATGATCTTATTGATTGGCAGAGCGGGTTTGAGAGGCCAAATGGCCTACTTTTGCTCCTATTTTATATGTTCATAATCCTGGTTGTGAAGATCAGGAATAAGGAGATCCACCATTACTGCCCCAGCTCGGGACACATTGAGACTGGTGATCAGAAAAACTGAGGAAGAAGTTTCATCCAAGTTGAACCAAGCAGGCACTAACTGGGAATTAGGCTCCATTGCATAGCGTAAAAATGGAGCAGGAGTAGGCCATTCTGCCCATTGCGATTGCTCTATCATTAAATAAAATCATGGCTGATCCAATTGAGGCCTTAATTTCCTGCATGCCCCCCAGAACCCTTGACTCCCTTGTCGATCAAAAATCTGTTTGAACTCAGCCTTGAATATATTCAATGACCCCTCCACTGCTTGCTGGAGAAGAGAATTCCAAACACTAACAGTCCTCTGAGAGAATAAATTCCTCGTTGACATCTTAAAGAGGAGACCCCTTAGTTCTAAACTAATTAGAAGTCGAGTTAATCCTTTGGAAATGAGCGCAGCTTGGGAAATCTTTTTAGTGAATCCATACAAAGTTGTAGGCTGGAAACCTAAATATGGTCTTTTAGTTGGTTCTCAGTGAAGACTTACTGTGAAGACACCAGTATTAATCCCAACCTTATAACTAATCATGGAAACACCAATGGCCTCTTTGTTGACATATTACATTTGTTGAGAAGGCTGATGCTTTTTCAAACAGACTCCTTGACTTAGGCAAGCAAACAGCCCACTCCCAATTGAACTAATCCATTTGATAACCAATATTCTTTGAGCGAATGAGACTTAAAAGCAGATATTCTTGGCACAACTACAGTTGCTAGTTAGATAACCCTTTAGTGTGTCTGTCTCAAAGCGCAGTTCTTGGGCAGATATTAGCTGGTGCACCACTCAGCCCTATGGAATGTAAAGGTTGAATTATCCATTGTATTAGAATGAATCCCAACGGCAAGGACCATTGTGAAACAATAGGGTCCAGATCAAGGGAGGTGATTTTTACATTGTTTTTAACCTAAAATCCCAGAAAATGTATCTCCAAATTTGCCTCCGCAATATCGTGCAAATCTATTGGTAGGATAGGTGTACCAATGTGGGCATTCTTTCCCAGGCCAATATCCCCAGTTTAGAGGCACTGGTCAGGTTCAACAAGTCGCAATGAGCGGGCCAAATTGTTTGCATGCCCAATGCAAGACTCCTGAAACAAGTGCTCTACTCTGAGCTCCACAATGGCAAGCGATCACTTGGAGGGCAGAGGAAATGCCACAAGAACACTCTGAAAGCCTCCCTAAATAAATGCAACGTCCCCATCGACGTGGGAATTGTTTGCCTTAGAACGCACAAACAGGGAAGCAGCACCTGCGATCACCTCGGGTGTCACTGGGTCGAGCATGCAGGGGCCAAGTGTAAACAGTGGAAAACATTTGCGACAGAGCCTGTGGCTCCAGGATTGGACTATTCAGCCACCGCAGAACCCAACTCCCTGGAGTGGAAGCAAATCCTCCTCTATCCTGAGGGACTGTCAAAGAGAAAAGGTGAAGAACCACACACCTGTGACTTCTTCAAAGAACTCCAATAAGTTAAACATGAGTTTCCTTTCACAAAACCATGTTGACTCTACGTGATTGACTTGAATTTTTCCAAATGCCCTACTATAACGGGTTTCACTTAAATCCCAGGGGGACTAATATCCTGGCGGGAAGGTTTGCTAAGGCTACGGGGGAGTGTTTAAACTAGAATGGTTGGGGGGTGGGAATCAAAATGAGGTGACTGGGAGAGAGGAGGTTAGCTTAAAAATAAAAGGGAGGATAGGCAGGTGACGGAGAAGGGGAGCGCTCAGACCGAAGGGTTGAGATCTGTGTATTTTAACGCAAGGAGTGTAGTGAACAAAATGGATGAGCTTAGAGCGTGGATCACTACTTGGAAGTGTGATGTGGTGGCCATTACAGAGACTTGGTTATCTCAGGGACAGGACTGGATACTTCAAGTGCCGGGTTTCAGATGTTTCAGGAGGGACAGGGAAGGAGGCAAAAGAGGTGGGGGTGTGACACTGTTGATCAGGGATAGTGTCACGGCTGTAGAAAAGATGGACGCCACAGAGGGATTGTCTACGGAACCTCTGTAGGTGGAGGTTTGCAACAGGAAGGGGTCAATAACTTTACTGGGTGTTTTCTATAGGCCGCCCAATAGTAGCAGGGACGTGGGGGAGCAGATTGGGAAGCAGATCCTGGAGAGATGTGATAATAACAGAGTGGTCGTGATGGGAGATTTTAATTTCCCAAATATCGATTGGAATATCCCTAGGGTAAGGGGTTTAGATGGGGAGGAGTTTGTTAGGTGTGTTCAGGAGGGCTTCCTGACACAGTATGTGGATAAGCCTACAAGGGGAGAGGCTGTACTTGATTTGGTATTAGGGAATGAACCTGGGCAGGTGTCAGATCTCTCAGTGGGAGAGCATTTTGGGGATAGTGATCATAACTCTATCTCCTTTACATTAGCATTGGAAAAGGAATGCTAGGAAAGTGTTTATTTGGAGTAAGGGCAATTATGAGGCTACTAGGCAGGAAATTAGAGGCATAAACTGGAAGGAGGTTTTCTAAGGGAAGTGTACAGAAGAAATGTGGCACATTTTTAAGGAAAATTTGTCTGGAGCTCTACACAGCAACATTCCAATGAGACGGGAGTTATGGTAGGTCACAGGAACCATAGTGCACGAAAGCTGTAACGAATTTAGTCAAGAAGAAAAGAAAAGCCTACAGAAGGTTCAGGGAGCTAGGTAATGTTAGAAATCTAGAAGAGTATACGACTAGTAGGAAGGAACTTGAGAGGGAAATTAGAAGAGCAAGAAGGGGTCATGAGAAGGCCTTGGCAGACAGGATAAAGGAAAACCCCAAGGCATTCTACAAGTATGTTAAGAGCAAGAAGATAAGATGTGAAGGAGTAGGACCTAACAAATGTGATGGTGGGAAAGTCTGTATGGAACCGGTAGAAATGGCAGAGGTACTCAATGAATACTTTGCTTCAGTATTCACAGTGGAAAAGGATCTTGGTAGTTGCAGTGCAGACTTGCAGTGGACTGAGAAGATTGAGCATGTGGACATTAGGAAAGAGGATGTGTTGGAGCTTTTGAAAAGCATCAAGTTAGATAAATCACCGGGACCGGATGGGATGTACCCCAGGTTACTGTGGGAGGCGAGGGAAGAGATTGCTGAGCCTCTGGCGATGATCTTTGCGTCATCAATGGAGACAGGAGAGGTTCCGCAGGATTGGAGGATTGCGGATGTGGTTCCGTTATTCAAGAAAGGGAGAAGAGAGAGCCCAGGAAATTATAGACCGGTGAGTCTAACCTCAGTGGTTGGTAAGTTGATGGAGAAGATCCTGAGAGGCAGGATTTATGAACATCTGGAGAGGAATAGTATGATCAGAAATAGCCAGCACGGCTTTGTCCAGGGCAGATCATGCCTTACGAGCCTAATTGAATTTTTTGAAGATATAACTAGACACATAGACAAGGGAAGAGCGGTAGATGTAGTTTATATGGATTTCAGCAAGACGTTTGATAAGGTGCCCCATGCAAGGCTCATTGAGAAAGTGAAGGGGCATGGGTACAAGGGGACATTGCTTTGTGGATTCAGAACTGGCTTGCCCACAGAAGGCAAAGAGTGGTTGTAGATGGGTCTTTTTCAGCATGGAGGTCGGTCACCAGTGGAGTGCCCCAGGGATCTGTTCTGGGACCCTTGCTCTTTGTGATTTTTATAAATGACCTGGATGAGGAAGTGGAAGGATGGGTTGGCAAGTTTGCTGATGACACAAAGGTTGGTGGTGTTGTGAATAGGGTAGAGGGATGTCAGCAGTTGCAACGAGACATAGATAAAATGCAAGACTGGGTGGAGAAGTGGCAGATGGGCTTCAACCCAGATAAGTGTGCGGTGATTCATTTTGGCAGGTCAAATAGGATGAAAGAATATAATATTAAGGGTAAGACGCTTGGCAGTGTGAAAGATCAGAAGGATCTTGGGGTCCGGGTTCATAGGACGCTCAAAGCAGCGTCGCAGGTGGAGGCTGTGGTTAAGAAGATGTATGGAATACTGGCCTTCATCAATAGAGGAATTGAGTTTAGATATCGGGAGATAATGCTGCAGCAGTATAGGACGCTGGTCAGACCCACCTGGAGTACTGTGCCCAGTTCTGGTCGCCTCATTACAGAAAGGATGTGGAAGCCATAGAAAGGGTGCAGAGGAGATTTACAAGGATGTTGCCTGGATTATGTGGCATGCCTTATGAGGATAGGTTGAGAGCTAGGTCTTTTCTCCTTGGAGAGGCGAAGGATGAGAGGTGACCTGATAGAGCTGTATAAGATGTTGAGGGGTATTGATAGAGTGGATTCTCAGAGGCTTTTACCCAGGGCTGAAATGGTTGCCACAAGAGGTCACAGGTTTAGGGTGCTGGGGAGTAGGTACAGAGGAGATCTCATTCGGGGTAAGTTTTTCACTCAGAGAGTGGTGGGTGCGTGGAATCGGCTGCCGGTAGTGGTGGTGGAGGCGGATTCGATAGGGTCTTTTAAGAGACTTTTAGAAAAGTTCATGGAAGTTAGTGAGATAGAGGGTTATAGGTAAGCCGAGTAGGTAGGGACATGTTCGGCGCAACTTGTGGGCTGAAGGGCCTGTTTGTGCTGTAGCTTTTCTATGTTCTTTGTTCTATAACATCTTTAAAAATGGCTCCTAACATTTTCCCAAATGTTAGGATGTGAGACTAACTGGCCTGTAGTTTCCTGATTTCTGACTTCATCCCTTTTTGAATGAAGGAGTTACATTTACTTTTTTCCAATCTAGTGGAACCTTCTCTGAATCTGGGGAATTTTTAAAAATTAAAACGAATGCATCAGCTATCTGATCAGTCATTTCTTTCAAGACCTGGGGCTGAAGTCCATCTTGATCCTGCAATTTGTCAGCCGACAGACTCAACAATTTACTCAGTACCACTTCCCTGGTGATTGTAATTTTCCTGAGTTCCTCCCTCCCTTCCATTTCCTGATTTATAACTATTTCTGGGAGGTTACTTGTGTCCTGTATACTAAAGACTGAAACAAAGTACCTATTTAATTAATTTGCTCTTACCCTGCTTTCCATTCTCAATTCCCCGGATGCACTTTCTCCAGGACCAATGCTCACTTTGTTAACTCTTGTTTAACCATCGAGAGAAACTCTTAGGGCCTGATTTTACCATTTTCATTCTAAGTGCTGAATCTGGGCGCAATTCAGATCCGACTTGGAAATCTGCTTTCAGGAGCCCCCATACGCACTCAGCCTGAAAAAAACATCGCGAGTCCAAATTGCACTGTGGGCGGGGCTTAGCGTGCCCAAAACGATCGGAGCTCTGAACTGCGCATGCGCAGTTAGAAAAAGAATTGAAAAAGCGTGCCTGTGTCACATCGCTCCCAGGCCGCAAAAAGCAGAGAAAGCGGCCTTACTCCTCCCATTCCCCCCCCTGCCGAGAATGATCTGGCCTCACTCCTCCCCTCCAGGGAATGATCTGGCCTCACCTCCCCCCCACTCCCCACTCCCAGAGAATGATGCGGCCTCACTCCCCCCGCCACCCCCCCGCCCCCCCCCCCCCCCCCAGAGAATGATCTAGCCTCACTCCCCGCCCCCCCCCCCCCCCGAGAATGTCTGGCCTCACTCCTCCCCCCCCCCCCCCCCCCCCCCCCGCAAAGGTACATCTGACCCGCCTCCTCCTCATTCACCCCCCTCACCAGTGAATGATCTGGCCCTCCTACCCCTTCTCCCCACCCACCGCCCCCCCACCCCCCCACCACCACCACCGACCTGAGTCAGAGAGCCGTTGGAAGCGCTGAACTCACCTCTTCGGCAGCTGGAGCACCCGAAACAGACTGTTATTTAGCATGTCCATTTCGGCGCGATTCCGGATCGGCGAATGCGATGGGAACTGCTGATAAAGTTGGGCGGGCAGTTCATTTATTCAATTGAAATGCATGCAAATTCATTTAAATCGCAGTTGCGCCCATTTTGGGCGTGAATCGGATCGCGGCCGTTCCTGGGCCTCGGTAAAGTGGGCATCTGCGCAAACGCGGGCGCAGATTGCGTTAATGGCCTCACACCCGACTTTACCACGTTTTCACGCCCGAAAATGGGCGCAACGCAATGGTAAAATCGGGCCCTTACTGTCCAACTTTATATTAGTGGCTAGCTTTCTCTCATACTCAAGTTTTTCTCCTCTTATCAATCCTTTTGTCATCCTTTAATCTTTATATTTTTTCCAATCTTCTGATCAGCCACTCATCTGCACGAATATATGCTTTTTCTTTAAGTTTAGTACTGGCTTTAACTTTTTTAGTTAACCACGGATTGACAGGCCCTCCCCTTGGAATTTTCCCTTCCCATTGGAATGTATCTATTCTGTCTATTCTGAAATATCCCTTTAACCTGTATCAATCTATCCCATAAGCACATTTGTGAGTTCAATCTAGCTAGCTTCATTTTCATCACTTCATAATTGCCCTTATTGAAGTTTAAAATACTAGCCTTGGGTGCACCCTTCTCTCCCTCAGACTGAATGTAAATTTGATCGTATTATGATTGCTCCTACCAAGCAATGCCTTCACTATGAGTCATACAGCGGAGAAAAGACCCTTCAGCCCATCAAGTCTGCACCCACAATAACTACATTAAAGTTGCACTAATCCCATATTCCTGCACTTATCCCATATCCTTGAAAGTTATGATATTTCAAGTGCTCATCTAAATATTTTTCAAAGTTGTAAGATTAAATGGAGCAAAGGTATTTAAGAGGGCAGTTAAGAGTCGACCACATTGCTGTGGTCGACTCTTAACATTGCATAATATGATCAATATTATGGGCAATAAATGCTGGCACAGCCAGTGACGCCCACATTCCACTTCAATGGATGGATGCTGGCAAATTATGCACTTTAAACACTTAGATACATTCTCAAGGATGGATGGGAAAACAAAAACCCTGTGACAGCTGTGAATCAGTTGGCGGCACTCTTGCCTCTCAATCAGAGTGTTCCTTGTTCAAACCCTACTCCAGGACTTGGGCACAAAAATCAAGGCTAATACTACAGTGCAGGACTCGGAGAGTGCTCCACCGCTGGAGATGCTGTCCTTCACATGAGATGGAGATTCAAATACGTGATTGGATCAGAACATTAAATGTAATTTTGGCCTTAGTGTAGAGACCTGACTATAACTCTGCATCAATTTTCTGGCTTCATTTTGCACTTCAATTAACCTTCCCTGGCTGAAATCTACTGTTCCTTTAATATATTGTAATGAAAAAGTAAAGGAAAAGTTTCCCATAACCTACATATCAGCATAAAGCTGCAAGCATGTTGGAGCATCGACAATTCAGCAATATAACAGAAAGGGTTGACAGCAGAATATTTTCTAAGATAAAAGCAAAATACTGCGGAATCTGAAACAAAAACAAAATGCTGGAAAATCTCAGCAAGTCTGACAGCATCCGTGGGGAGAGAATAGAGCCAATGTTTTGAGTCAAAATGACCCTTTGTCAGAGTTTACAGCAAATAGAATCAACAGAGATTTATACTATCAGGTTGGGGGGGTAGAGTAAACTTTGTAAATTTAGTAAGCTTTGACAAAGGGTCATCTGGACTCAAAACATCGGCTCTTTTCTCGCCTTACAGATGCTGCCAGACCTGGTGAGATTTTCCAGCATTTTCTCCTTTGGTAGGGGAGTCGGGGACTGGAATGGGACAAAGAGAATGTAAATGAGGATACAGAATGTTGAGAAAGGTGCTAAAAGTGTCCATTAAGTGATCAGAATGTGTGAATAGGCAGAACACAGGTACAGGTGGTTAAGGGGCTCCCTGGGGACTATAGCAATTACCCTGAAGGTGGGGGAGGGGGCGCGTGGAGCAAGAAAGAGAAAAAAAGAAAATGCTGGAAAACCTTAGCAGGGCTGACAGAGTCTGTGGGAAGAAAATAGAGCCAACATTTCGAGTTTAAAATATTTTCTAAGGTTGAGCGACCACCTTCAAGGAAAAATACAATCCAGAAAAACTGCGTAACTTTTTGTTTCCTCCAGTTCTTGAATATCTGCAAGGTATTGCAAGAAAACCTGTTTTGTCTGGTGCCACCTCTGTATGCCACAGATCCCACGTTTCATATTCTTTCATGGGTTGTGGGTGTGGATGACGAGGCCGACACTTTATTGCCTATCCCTTTAGCACTTGAGAGTGTGGTGGTTGAGCAATCTTCTTGGACCATGGCCATTCATGCCATGTACGTACACCCACAGGAAAGGATTTCCAGGATTTTGACCCAGTGACAGTGAAGAAACCATAATATATTTCCAAGTCAGTATGGTGAGTGGCTTGGTGGGGAACTTGCAGGCGGTGGTGTTCCCATGTCTCAGCTGCCCTTGTCCTTTTAGATGGTAGAGTTTGTGGAATTATAAGGTGCTGTTGAAGAAGGCTTGTTGTGTTGCTGCAGTGCATCTTTTAGACGGTACACACTGCTACCACTGTGTGTCAGTGGTGAAGGAAGTTGATTTTGAAGGTGGTGGATGCGGTGCCAAGTAGGCTGCTTTGTCCTGGATGGTGTTGAGCTTCTTGAGTGTTGTTGGAGCTGCACCCACCTCAGGCAAGTGGAGAGTGTACCATCAAACTCCTGATTACTGTCATGTTGAAGGTGGGATAGGCTTTGGGGGGTCAGGAGGTGAGTTACTCACCAAAGGATTCCCGGCTCTGACCTGCTCTTGTAGCCACTGTATTTATGTGGCTAGTCCAGCTTAGCTTCTGGTCAATGGTAACCCCCAGGATGTTGATAATGGGGGATTCAGTGATGGTAATGCCATTGAATTTCAAGTGGAGATGATGGGATTCTTTCTTGCTAGAGATGATCATTGCCTGGCGCTTTGTGGCACAATGTTCCTTGCCCCTTATCAGCCAACCCTGAATGTTGTCCAGGTCTTGCTACACATGGGCACAGATTCCTTTAGTATCTGAGGAGTTGTGAATGGTACTGAACATCGTGCAATCATTAGCGAGCATCCCCACTTATAAGCTTATGATGGAAGGAAGGTAAAGGAGTCCGTGCCCATATGTCATTTATGAAATAACTGAAGATAATACCTATTGTCCACTCAGAGATGGTAAGAGCCATGCAGTCTACTTCAGATGAGGACAATGAAATCATTGAGACACAAGCAAGAGTATGTGCAATGGACTATTCTAGGGCTGTCGTGTGTATTATACATGAGAACTTAATACTTTAATTAAAAAGGGGTTCCCTGATTTTGGATCTAATGGAATCCTTACCTTTAAGACAAACTATAAAATGACATGGTTTGGTTTTCTCAGATCCAGTCTCAAAGTGAAGGCAGTCAGATTCTGGTTCCTGTGGTAGCTCATTCTAGAGCCCCTCTGGTAGGGCTGTACCAACCAAAAGAGAAAATAGAAAGAAAAGAGCTGACGTGTCGAGTCCAGATGACCCATTGTCAAAGCTAAAAGGCATAGAACGAATACAAGGTATGAATGGCCAAACGGCAGAGAAGCTGAAATCAGAGGGTAAGCTGTGACAGATGAAGATGTGGGGGGAGAGGGGGAGATGGGTGGGAGAGAGGTAAAATGGAGAAGAAAAAGGGGAGGGGGGAGATTGAATTCAACAACTTCAGATGATTTGCTCTACCCCACCTCGACCTCTTTGTTTTCATTTTATTTAATTTTTAACTGTTCTCTACCTTTTATTCTTTATTGTCTTTCTTTTCCCCCCACTCTTTCCCCCTATTTTGTCTTCCCTTTCCTTACCTTTTCTCCCCCTTTCCTTCTCCTTTCCCCCTTTTTCTCAATTTTATCTCTCTCCCATCCATCCTCCCTCCACCTAAATCTTCATCTGTCACAGTTTACCCTCTGATTTCAGCTTCTCTGCCATTTGGCCATTCACACCTTCTATTCTCTCTATTGTCTGCCATTAGCAGCCTTTTCCTTGTTTCTGTGGCTATGACTCATCTTTCTTTCCCTCACCCTGCAGTATAAATATCTCCTACTGTGAAGTTGTAGGAACGAAGGAATAGCATGATGGGAAAATTGGTCAACTATTTGGTACAATATAAGAACGGCTGACCAAAGCTATTTCAAAATGCCAGACCCCTGTAAGACTTAATAAGGCTGACTCCGTATAACTTAAGATATGAATAAGACCAGAGACGGTCGAGCTATGCCTCACCTCAGGAAGGCCTGATAAGATTGACTCTTCATAAACCTAGGGCTGTATGAATAAGACAAGATAAGGTCAGGGTTGAAGGAGTCACCGACCTTTTTCTGTTCCATCAGAGGACAAGATAAGGGTATGAATGGTGAGACAAAGAGTTCTAGGAGGTCAGCAAGTTATGACATGATTAATGACATTGCTTATGATTCTATTACTAATCGAATTCCTGAATATGCTCTGGTCGCGCAAACTGATAATGATTATGTATAAATACTGAACTGATTCTTTGTGTAATTGCGGACTTGAGGAGAAATTAGCAAGTTGTACCAACTACTTTCTGAACTCAAGTTTTCAGCCAAAACTGCATGCAGTCTTTAGTAAATAAAGACTAAGTTATTTAGTTGGAACGAATTTTGTTGAGTTTTTCTATCACAGTCAAGAAGCAGGAAAGTTTCCACTTCAACATTTGGCGCTGCGAAGCAGAAACCAATACCTTGAGTGAATTCCGTGGGGGACTGAAGAAGTGATCGAGCCACGACCTGGAGGGAAGAGACGGACGCCGGCACAAGGTAAGATTCGCCTTGGTCTCTCTCTCGGATCGGTGCTACGACCCCTCGTCCCTGACGGAGGACACTAACAGGTGACGGTATTCGAATCTAAATTGGACTGTGAGTAGAGTATTTAGGGTCAGGGACCCAATAGTGTGTTTAGGGTCAGGGACCCTATTGTGGCTGGCCTAAGGTCAGGGACCCCTTGATTTCATTTTACATCCAGATCAGGGTTACACAGGCTTAGTTTGGGTCAGGGACCCTGTGATTTGAATAGTCTTGGTCAGGGACCCTGTGATTTGACTTTGGTACCAGGAATTCTTTTTATTAACGTTTTTGCCAGGGGCACAGTATACTGACATTATGGGACAGAGTTTAGACAAAACAGGGGGAAATTCTCCTTTGGTTTTTATGTGTTCTGAGTCCCCCGCTCAGGAGCGTAATTTATGTAGATTAAGTGCCGCATTAAACAGTAAATTGGGTAACGATATTTGGCCACTAGGCGGCACATGGAACATGGATAATTGCACTGCAGCAGAGAAAGCTATTTGGACAAAAAATGCAGGTTCCAAGTGGAAAACTTTAATTTCAAAATGGAAAAAAGAGTCGACGAGGTGGCACGAACAATCGTTATTAATGAGTTGGAGGGATAACGCCCGTAAAAGAGGGATTGATGAATGTGTGGACGGGAAATCGAAAGATTGGGAAACATTAAAATTGGAATGTGAACTTTGGGATAGGAAGCATCATGGGACGAAACGACAGGGTCGGGATAAGAAAACATCGGGTGATAGGCAGGTTGGGCTAGCCCATCAGGTTAAACAACAGGAGGATCCTCCCAGTTGCTCTGGCATGCCGCTGTTTTCCTATTCAGGCGATACTGAGGAATCTCCTCGATGCTGTTCAGCTTCCTCGTCAATTGGCTGTTATTAAATGTGCTGCGCACACGAAGGGGGACACTCCTGTGCAATTAGGGAATGCCCGTGCTGATTCAGCCGCTAAGGCGGCAGCTGTATCGGCCTCTGTGATTGTTCCCATGGGGGGTAATCAGGCTCTAAATCGGGTACCTGCATTGGGGACGAAGGGCATGCCAGAGATGACTGAGGTTCAACGTTTACAGAGAGGGACGCCTCTGGTTCTGAACGCACGCTATGGAAGTCAATGGGGTGTTCGCACTCCTTGGCACGGGACCTCTGGTTTACTCCAGTTGGTCAAGTTTGTATTCCGGATTCTTTATTGCCGGTACTTATTGACTATTTGCATTCTTGTACCCATCTTGGCAAGGAAGGAATGGTACAGCTACTTCTAAAGACTTGGTGGCACCCAGATTTGAATACAGCAGCGCAAACGCGGCTGGATCGATGCCTCATTTGCATGAGAAATAATAAGGGTAAAGGCATTAAATGCCCTCCTGGACCCACTCCCTTGCCAGATGGTCCTTTTGCCTGTATAGAGCTTGATTTTATTGAATTACCAAAAGTAAATTGCTATAAATATTGTTTAGTAATAATCGATGTGTAGTAAATGGATTGAAGCCTTCCCCACCACGAATTGTACTGCACATACGGTGGTGAAGTTATTATTGACAGAGGTTATTTCCCGTTTTGGGGTACCCAAAATGGTGAGTTCAGATAATGGACCACATTTTGTGGCTCGGATCAATACTGAATTGTGCGAAGCACTCGTAATTAAACAACAACTGCACTGCGCGTATCACCCGCAGGCAGCAGGAATTGCGGAAAGAGCCAACGGGACTTTAAAAGAAAAATTATCTAAATTGACTGAAGAAACGGGATTAAATTGGCTAAAGGTATTGCCCTTGGCACTGTTTCACATGCGGGTGACTCCACATTCGCCGTCCGGACTGTCAGCTGCAGAGATAGTCTGCGGTCGGCCAATGAGGACTCTATGGGATGCCCATGAAAAACCCCTGGAGGGAATAGACCTCCATGTGATGGGGGAACAGATGCAGAATTATTTGAAGCAATTAACACTTTCTCTGAAGTTTCTCCACTCACAGGTGAAACAGGCACACCTCCCAGTGACAGCAGGGACAGCCACCCCTCGATATCCAGTGATCGAACCCGGAGACTACGTATCAGTGAAGAACTGGGATAGAAAGAAGCTAGGACAACGCTGGAGCGGACCTTTTCAAGTACTACTGACCACACTGACTTCCGTCAAGCTTGAAGGACGTCCAAGTTGGATACATCTATCCAACTGCAAGAAGATTGTCTCCAACCCAGATACAAACACCGGGTGAAGATCTTCTTTATATTTTTTGGACTTTCTGGACTATTTGGCCTTAATGGCCACTCGGTAGTAAAAAAGCGAACTACCCGGGGACTGCATGCCAATACCTGTTTATATATGTCATATATTTATGCTGAAAAATTGAATGTAAGCAAGTGTTGGGTTTGTACCCACATCCCCGTCCATTCGAGGGAAGGAATACCTCTCCAATCCCTCCCATTCCAGATAGGAGAGACAGTTGAATGGATTCTACGTCAAAACCGAACAGAGTTCGAGGGAGACATGATAGAATGGGAAGCGGCTGGCTATGAAATGACGAGGTTTTCGGATTGGTAGCAGCCTGCTTATAATCACGCCTTGCTTCCACCCTCCCTTACCGTCCCCTCGAGTGATGTGCGAGGTTCCCTATGTTTTAGTAAATCAGGGAAAGGAAAGCTGATGGGGCAAAGTAGATGTAACCTTACAGCTGAGTGGCAAAGACCAGTAGCAAACCTATCCACCAAGGGTATGTTTACTCTTGATTGGTCCAGGGTATGGAATATAACCTCTAATAGTTCATGGGCACATACTTCCCCAATACCCTGGATGACATTGGCTGATGATTTTACGGTCTATAATGGAACATATTTCATATGTGGCACTAAAGCATACTCGTGGCTTCCTACCAATTGGATAGGATCCTGTTATCTGGGATATGTCGTACCCTACATGCACCACCTACCCTCCCTCCAGCATCACCCCTCGTGAGCCAAAAGGACCATTAGTGGAACCGAACGGTTCTTTATGATTGCCTTTCCACTATATGGAACGGGCAGGGCAGCCAATGGACTGATTCTTATGGCCTCAGCATTGGAACAACTGGCAAACGTAACAACAGCGGAAGCCAGGGCAACAGGACAGGCACTGGCCGAGGTCTCAGCTGAGCTGGTGGCTGTCCGGACCGTGGCATTACAAAATCAACTGGCTTTGGATTATCTGTTAGCCTCGCAGGGAGGAACATGCGCCATTGTAGATCAGGAATGCTGTACTTCTATCCCAGATGCCTCTGAAAATATCACCAACCTGGCCGACCATATTAAGAGACAAGCTGATCAAATTCAAGAGATTGGCCGTGAATTTCATGATTATGGTTAGGATGGCTGGGTCACGGATTATTTGATAGGATCTTTAAGGCCTTCATGTTACTACTACTACTGGGGATAGGATTGCTTGGTTGCTTGTGTAAATGCATTTTTAATCAGGTCATGGATATACCTATTTAATTAATTGTCATGATATGACAAAAGGAGGGAATGTGAAGTTGTACGAACTAAGGAATAGCATGATGGGAAAATTGGTCAACTATTTGGTACAATATAAGAACGGCTGACCAAAGCTATTTCAAAATGCCAGACCCCTGTAAGACTTAATAAGGCTGACTCCGTATAACTTAAGACATGAATAAGACCAGAGAAGGTCAAGCTATGCCTGACCTCGGGAAGGCCTGATAAGATTGACTCCTCATAAACCTAGGGCTGTATGAATAAGACAAGATAAGGTCAGGGATGAAGGAGTCACCGACCTTTTTCTGTTCCATCAGAGGACAAGATAAGGGTATGAATGAAGAGACAAAGAGTTCTAGGAGGTCAGCAAGTTATGACATGATTAATGGCATTGAACAAAGAACAAAGAACAGTACAGCACAGGAAACAGGCCCTTCGGCCCTCCAAGTCTGTGCCGCTCCTTGGTCGAACTAGACCAATCGTTTGTATCCCTCCATTCCCAGGCTGCTCAGGTGACTATCCAGGTAAGTCTTAAACGATGTCAGCGTGTCTGCCTCCACCACCCTACTTGGCAGCGCATTCCAGGCCCCCACCACCCTCTGTGTAAAAAACGTCCCTCTGATATCTGAGTTATACTTCGCCCCTCTCAGCTTGAGCCTGTGACCCCTCATGATCGTCACCTCCGACCTGGGAAAAAGCTTCCCACTGTTCACCCTATCTATACCCTTCATAATCTTGTACACCTCTATTAGATCTCCCCTCATTCTCCGTCTTTCCAAGGAGAACAACCCCAGTCTACCCAATCTCTCCTCATAGCTAAGACCCTCCATACCAGGCAACATCCTGGTAAACCTTCTCTGCACTCTCTCTAACGCCTCCACGTCCTTCTGGTAGTGCGGCGACCAGAACTGGACGCAGTACTCCAAATGTGGCCTAACCAGCGTTCTATACAGCTGCATCATCAGACTCCAGCTTTTATACTCTATATCCCGTCCTATAAAGGCAAGCATACCATATGCCTTCTTCACCACCTTCTCCACCTGTGTTGCCACCTTCAAGGATTTGTGGACTTGCACACCTAGGTCCCTCTGTGTTTCTATACTCCTGATGACTCTACCATTTATTGTATAACTCCTCCCTACATTATTTCTTCCAAAATGCATCACTTCGCATTTATCCGGATTAAACTCCATCTGCCACCTCTCCGCCCAATTTTCCAGCCTATCTATATCCTGCTGTATTGCCCGACAATGCTCTTCGCTATCCGCAAGTCCAGCCATCTTCGTGTCATCCGCAAACTTGCTGATTACACCAGTTACACCTTCTTCCAAATCATTTATATATATCACAAATAGCAGAGGTCCCAGTACAGAGCCCTGCGGAACACCACTGGTCACAGACCTCCAGCTTATGATTCTATTACTCATCGAATTCCTGAATATGCTCTGGTCACGCAAACTGATAATGATTATGTATAAATACTGAACTGATTCTTTGTGTATCATAGAACTCATAGAAACCCTACAGTGCAGAAGGAGGCCATTCGGCCCATCGAGTCTGCACCGACCACAATCCCACCCAGGCCCTACCCCCACATATTTACCCGCTAATCCCTCTAACCTACTCATCCCAGGACTCTAAGGGGCAATTTTTTTAACCTGGCCAATCAACCTAACCTGCACATCTTTGGACTGTGGGAGGAAACCGGAGCACCCAGAGGAAACCCACGCAGACACGAGGAGAATGTGCAAACTCCACACAGACAGTGACCCGAGCCGGGAATCGAACCCGGGACCCTGGAGCTGTGAAGCAGCAGTGCTAACCACTGTGCTACTGTGCTGCCCGTGTAATTGCGGACTTGAGGAAGAATTAACAAGTTGTACCAACTGCTCTCTGAACTCAAGTTTTCAGCCAAAACTGCATGCAGTCTTTTGTAAATAAAGACTGAGTTATTTAGTCGGAACGAATTTTGTTGAGTTTTTCTATCACAGTCCAGAAGCAGGAAAGTTGCCACTTCAACACTATTTTCTATGCCTTTTAGCTTTGACAAAGGGTCATCTGGACTCGAAACGTCAGCTCTTTTCTCTCCTCACAGATGCTGCCAGACCTGCTGAGATTTACCAGTATTTTCTCCTTTTGTTTCAGATTCCAGGTCCCAGTTGAGGCCTTCCTCATGTGTGCGGAACTTGGCTATCAGTTTCTGCTCAGCGATTCTGCATTGTCGTGTGTCGTGAAGGCCGCCTTATCTCCAAGTTCCGCACACGTGAGGTCGGCCTCAACCGGGATCTTGGGTTCATGTCACACTATCTGTAACCCCCACGACTTGCCTGGGCTTGCAAAATCTCACTAACTGTCCTGGCTGGAGACAATACACACCTCTTAAACTTGTGCTTGGCCCTCTCTCCACTCACATTGTCTGTACCTTTAAGACTTGATTACCTGTAAAGACTCGCATTCCAACCATTATCTTGTAAATTGAGTTTGTGTCTTTATATGACCTGTTTGAGAACACAAGTCCTCACTCACCTGACGAAGGACCGAGATTCCGAAAGCTTGTGCTGCCAAATAAACCTGTTGGACTTGAGCCTGGTGTTGTGAGATTTCTTACTGTGCTTACCCCAGTCCAACGCCAGCATCGCCACATCATAGATTACAAAAGCAAGGGAGTCATGTTGGAGTTGAATAGAAGTTTAGTAAGGCCACAGCTGAAGTACTGTGTGTAATTCTGGCCGCCACATTATTGAATGGATGTGATTGGAGGGGGTGCAGAGGAGATTCACCAGGGTGCTGCCTGGGATGGAACATGTAAGTTCTGAAGAGAGGTTGCGTAGGTTTGGGTTGTTTTTGTTGGAGCAGAGAAGACTGAGGGGCGACCTGATTGAGGTGTACAAGATTAAGAGGGACATGGATAGTGTGGATAAGGAGCAGCTGTTCCCCTTAGTTGAAGGGTTAGTGACATGGGTTCAAAGTGAGGGGCAGGAGATTTAGGGGGAACTTGAGGAAGAACTTTTTTACCAAAAGGGTGGTGACAGTCTGGAATGCTCTGCTTGGGAAGGTGGTGAAGGCAGGTTGCCTCACATCTTTTAAAGCGTACCTGGATGAGCACTTGGAACATCATAACATTCAGGGTTATGGGCCAAATGCTGGTAAATGGGATTAGGTGAAAGGTCAGATATTTCTTGTGTCTTCGTGCAGACTTGATAGGCCAAAGTTCATCTTTTGCTCTGTATGATTCTAATTTCCCTGCTCCACGCCTGCCCCCAGCTCTTTGTCCTCAGCCTCATGTAGTGTTCCAATGAAGCTCAATGAAAACTTAAGGAACAATAATTCATCTTTTGCTTAGACCTTTTAACTCTGGACTCAAAGCTGAGGGCAACAGTTTCAGATTAGAGCCCCATCTAAACTGATTGTTTTGCTTATCATTGGATGGTAGTTGAGAGTGATTCTGCATTTCTCTATTCACACCTCCTGCAGACAACGCCTGTCACTTTACTCATCCAAATACCATTGGGTTTTGCTTTGCTCCATCACTTTGTTCATCATTTAATCTTTGCTGAATTTCACTCTATCACAGACATCCCCTTTTGACCATTCACTCCCCCTTTCCTCTCCCTGCCTCTGTCTCTCTCACTTAAAACCTCTCAAATCTGTCATATTTTCCAATCCTGTTGATAGGTTAACCTGAGAAGTTAATGCTGTTTCTTTGCGCACTGACGCTGCCAGAACGGCTGAGTACTTACAGCATTGCCTGTTTTTTTAAAAACAGGGAACTTGGCTGGCCCTTGATCTGGAATGCTGTCACCAGATTGGGATTGAGTGGCTACTCAGAGGTTGTGATGCATCTACACAGTCCAGTGTGTGGAGTCTCTACTCCAGTATGTGGAATTTTTACTCCAGTATAACTTAGAAACTCTGAATACCCAATTTTTATGCACAAACTTACGGAAGATTGTATTTCCGCCGTTCTTGAAGGAAACAGCATGGACTTTAAATTATATCATATCTGGCTCGTTATAAGATTGAAATAAAGTTCCTTAATATGCATCAACAAAGGACATTTCTGCATTGCTGATTCCTACACATAAACTGTGTGTCGGCAGTTGTAAGGAGCAATCTTTGACGCTCAGAAGTCATCCTTTTAACAACAATTAGTGCAAACTACGGACTGCCCGATGCCCATTTATTGGAGGATTATTGTAACGTTAAGCTTGTTGATGATGCAAAGATATGTTGGCAAGTAATGAGTAGAAAGAATATTGATTATCTTCAGCAACATGGGCAAATTATAGACCAGTGGGTGAAGAAGCAGAGGATGGATATTTAATGTGGATTTATGTAGGATAATGCAAATGAGAAGAAGTACCAGTAAATGGGTATAATGTGAAAAATATCTCTAACCAGCTGAAAGGGGAAAGAATTTGGGAATGAATATTGCATATAGCCTGAAAACATCAGCATAAAGCAATTATTGATGACAATCTTAACCTGAATCCAAGTCCCTGATCTCCTTATCATCTGCTGCCTTATGATTCCTCAGGTAGTTAGAGGTTGCAGGTTGGAGGGAGAGAGTGGACAGGGTGTTGGCTGGGGGATGTGTTCCAATGCTGTTGCTTTCCCTCACAGTTTCTGTCCTCCAGTAAGGTACAATACAGGTGCATCTATCACCAGGAATCCTGCACTAACCTCAGAATCTCCACGGTCACCACCCAGAATGAATAGATGTGCAAAACATTGGATTCTGGATCAATGCAAGTTATATGGACATTGAACAGATCAATGGGTCAGTTTTGGGTTAAGGAGCTGGACTTTGCCCTTGTGGGTCACTTGCTGCCACTCGGGACAAAGGCAGGAGCCAACACCGTTTTGCCAGATGGCAGGATCCTGGGGCACCATTTTGTCAGGAGTTGCCAGTTAGCAGGCTGCCACTAGGGCTACCACCCAATTGGAGAATGGCAGTTCACCTCCAAGAGCTTTGGCCCAATCAGGGGACCAGTAACTCAGCAGCTTCGGGCAATGCCAGCAGCTCAGCTAGTGGTGGCCATTGCTGGGGTTGAAACTCCAAGGAGAGGACGCCTCAATGCTGAGGCACCCTTGAAGAGTGGCACGTTTGGCTGGGTGAATCCAGGGCTGGGAAGGCAGGCAGGCCCAGGTGACTAGAGCGGTGGGTGGGGTGTAGTTCACTGGCAGCTAATTAGATCCAGGGGATGGCCATTGCTGCCAGGGTAACATGGACCATGGAGTGCCTGGGAAGGAGGAAAACACCTCCCAATCTGCTAAGAGGCCATCAGGGTTTACCTGGCTGTCTCCCCACATGGAGCTTGGTGCTCTCAACCAGGCAAAATGGTCGCTGAGGCAGGAAATTGCCCTTTATTGGCCACTTAAGTGGCTCAGTTGGCTGCTAGGTGGGTGGACACATCACTGCGGTGTCTGGCACTGGCAATATAAGAAAATAAGAGCTCATGGTGTAGGGGATAACATATTGGCATGGATGGAGGACGGGTTCGTTAACAGGAAGCAGAGAATAGGCATCAATGGTTCATCTTTGCGTTCACAATATGTAATGAATGAAGTGCCACAGGGATCAGTGCTAAAGTCTCAACTATTTCCAATCTATTTAGACTATAAAAGCAGGAAATGTTTGCTATGCTCGTCTAAGACACTAAGATGAAATCTGGAGCACTTTGTACAGTTTTGATCTCATAAGAAATTGCATTAGTCGCAGTGCAGAGAAGGTTCACTCGACTGCTTCCTGGGAAGAAGAGCTTGTCTTATGAAGTACTTTTGGACAGGTTGGGTCTGTATCCATTGGAGTTTAGAAGAATGAGATGTGATCTTATTCAGGGGATTTGAAAGGTTGGATATTGACAGGATGATGTCCCTTGCGGCAGGGAGTAGATCCCAGGGCACAACCAACTCAGTAACATGATTGTATTTCAGGACAAAGTGTCTTCCTCAGTGCTGGCTTCCACTTTGTTTTTCTGGTGTTCTCTTTATGCTGCCAGCTGCCTCCGCACTCTGCAGGGGGCCAATCAACATAGTGCAGCCAGCTTGCTCTTCTTAAAGGCAGCCCGTTCCTCTTAAAGGGAAGCTGCAGTCAATAATGTTTCTGGAATTTAAAACATGGAAAATCAAACACCAGGACAGGGGGGGGGGGGGAATTCCAAAGTGACGAATGTGGTGCTGGAGCTATTAATGGTGTGTGAGGGTTGGAGAGCTGCCATGGTCCTGCAGGAGACCAGGAGACCTCAAGGATCGCTCTCAGAAGGGAGGGGGAGAAGGTGAGCAGGATGGCCAACTCCCAGAGTCTGGACATAAGGACCTGGCAGCAGTGACCACAATAAGAAGTCTAATGGCCTCATTCATCCAACTTGAAGGCCAATGAGCTTCACCTCACCCAGGATCTTATCCTCCTCTGATACACCCTCTCTTAGCCGAGCCAGAGGAGGAGGGCCTACTGGTGTGAATTTTGTCAGGTTTTCAGAACTCCAACTTCTCACATGCTCAATACATCACCCCCCCCACCCCCCCCCCCACCCCCACACACCCCCCCCACACTCCCCCCACACTCCCCCCCCCACACTCCCCCCCCCCCCACACTCCCCCCCCACAACACCCCCCCACACCGCCACCCACAACACCCCCCCACACCCCCCCTCACACCCCCCCACACATGCCCCCCAAACATCCCCACACCCCCCCACCCCCCCTACAGACACCCCACACACCCCCACACCCCCACCCCCACACACCCCCACTCCAACACCCCACACACACCCTCACACACCCCTCACCCCCCGCACACCCAACCCCCCCACCCCCAACCCCACCCCCACCCCTAACCCCCCCACCCCCATTCCCAACCCCCCCACCCCCACCATCCCCACCCCCACCATCCCCAACCCCATCACTCACCCAATAGCACGCCCTGACATGCGGATTCAAGCCGAACGTCCAGATACTTCACCTCACTTTCACATACCTAACAATATTGCCATTTTCACACCCACCTCTTGCTGCCTCCACATACCTCCAGCTATTCACTCACATTCTTCTCTCTCTCTTGCAGGACAACAGAAGAGAGCGGAGCAGAGATAGGCCTGCATCTCCTGAGCCCTAAGCACCACATGATTCTCAGCAAGATGGTTCTGGCTGCAACAGAATCCATGTTACCTGAGCATCTCTGAAAATATTGAGGATAAGGACTTTATGCACCTTCTCCACTCCCAGCTCATTCCAATTCTACTATCTGGCATAAGGAACGAGTTGCTGAAGGTGCCACCATGGACCTCTTTGTTTCCCACCACAACGCCCTTCCCTCCCACCAATCTTCTTCCAATTTCCTGCTTTCAGACACCCAAGAACTACTGCTTGCCCAGGTAAAGGCTGCCCCAGGTGAAGGAGAGAGGGAGAGCAACATAACAGATGAAGTAGCTCCATCACATTATCTAACACTTGCGGTCACAGCTCAGATATTGATACTGCGTATACCTTAAAAGTCACAGTCTGCATTGGTGCATCACCTGAGCTGCAGCCAGGCCAGGGGAAAGGATGGTTCATTCGCCAGCTCCATGCAGGGTGAGGTTACAGACACGTTCTGCTGCAGAGAACTTAGATCAGGACCTCGATGGGGTGACATACAAGATGGCATTGATGGGCACGCATGCCAAGATGCTGGGAGCATTGGCAGATCTGCCAGGTAGCTTCCTGTTTGGGAAGAATTAAGTGTTCGGCTCCAGCTTGCCAATGGGCATCCTACATAACTTGCCCTCTCCACAGCCTCTGCTCCATCTTCCTGTAAGATTGCACACCCAGAGGCACTGCTGCTGAAGCTTTCATATTTGCGGGCAGGTCACCTACTCTCCTGTCAGCTGTGAAGATGTAGCAGCGCTCTCTGCCAAATCCTGACACTCAGTACAACACTTCTAATAGCACTCCAGAGGAGTTCTCAACACTTTGCAATAATTGAAGTTCTTAAAGATTACCTGCAATTTGAGTGCACAGATTTGTGCTCCTCTGCTTCACAACATGTAGAAGAATCCCTTGAGTTCCATCAGAAAAACACACCGTTCTATGCCTTCATACACTTGTTAATGAATTCCTGACAACTTATCTCCCTGTTTTTCAGAATTTGCAATCATTTTTGTTCCTTTAAGCTGTTTTTGATCTTAATGTTATAAGGCAGCTCTAAACTTCCTGCCACCAGCTCTTAATCTCAGCCACCAGCTTGCTCACATTATTCCACAGCCACCACCTTGCTCACATTATTCCTATGTGACAGTGCTCAGTTCACTAGCGGTTGGGTGAGTACTTTCCCTCTACCATCCAATCTCAGATCAAGAATACTCCTCTTACTACTCCTCCCTCTTTCTGTTTTCTCCCACTTTCACTCTCTCTTTGTCCCTTCCTCTCCCTCAGTACTTCCCTTCCTGTTTTAAGAACCCCACTGTTGTTAAATGTGAGCCTATTCCAAATAACTTGGAACACTTGTTCTTAGCTTTTTATTTTGCGAGTTGGTATAATGTGAGGAAAGAGATGTGACCCGGTGAGGAAAGTCAAAGTCTTGTTGTAATTAATCAAATAAAAAACATTTATTAACTATAAAACACACAGGAAAGGTAGCAGTATAGAACAAAAATTACACTTAACTACAATAGTGGCTACACACACATAATACTTAAATCAATGCCATTCCAAAGTTTTGTACTTTGCTAAATTCTGATAATATACCTCCCCCAAAACAACATCCATAAATTTTGCCACTCTGGGTGGGATTTTATGGCCTCGCTCAAGCCAAGGCATAAAATCTCTGTATCTTTTGGGAAATTTTCCTCTGGTTTATTGTAACCAACATCTATGGTTTAAACTGCAGTCCCCATGCAAAAGCTTGTTTTGGGAGATAGCTCAGCTTCCAGCTGTGACTGTTCCCACCTGGCAGCTGCTCTTCTCCTACAGGACAAACTGTGCCACTGATATTCTGTTTATCCCTTTTGATCTCATCTTAACTGAAAAACTTGTCTTAGAAGTCCCTCTTACTAGCATTTCCTACTTGAGCTTCCCCTTTTAGCACGCAAGTGTGACATTTGTCCTTATTTCTCCCTTTGAACTCCTACCCTCTGTATCTTAACTCCTGCAATTCTATGCGCTATTGTTCTCCACCCCAATTAGGTAAGTATCTATTTTACCCTGTTACTATGCAATTCTGTACATCAAAGCCCTCCGTGCAGCTGATTCTGTCAATTTCCTTTTGTCCAATTCTTTAATTTTTATTTCATGCCAATTTCTTGATGCTGTTATGAAAGCCCAATTAAAAAGGGTAAGTTTTGGAACTTACAACATGGGATAAAGCAATATAATGATGTTCTACCAGCACGTTTTGATGTAGCTGTGTCGCATTTTAGGATTTCTGTCTATTCCACCATGGTAGATGCTTGGTATACATTTAAGAAAGGTACTGTTTTGTTAAACTTAACTCTCGAGTAGGCCTGTGATATTAAGCTTTGGATTCAGAACAAATGTAGCTTCAGAGAATGGAAGTTACTCTACGCATTCTATTGGCTGTTCAAATCTATTCTGGTCAAAATGACATGACTTGTTTGAGCTCAGCATGGATAGTTGTTCATGTTCCTCCAGTGAGATTCTCCTGCCTGGGGTCAGATGAACAAATAGGAGAGAAAACACCTCACTCAGTGTCAGAGAGTCTGCACCTGGTTTAAAACGGAGAACTCGGCCTGATCATGAAATTAAGATATGACAAGTCAGTATCCTAACCTGAAAGGAAATTGGACAGAAAGCGAACACTCCTACCCTTGAACCCATGAGGATATCTACAGCAGATTTGGAGCATGTAACAAGCACATCAGCACAATCCAAATGCTTTACCACTGTGCTGCTTCAAGCTATGACAGCAGTGTCTGCACTGTTGTCTTCAGTCTAGGAACTGACGTACATCCATGGAAGCACACAGCACAGCTTTCTAGCTGATGTGCTGTCCTCCCAAGCTTGTGCTCCTTTTATCTTTGTAACACAGAGGATGCAGCCAAGATCAGTGAGCATCATTCCTTTCAAGGAACAGGTTCATTCTTAAATAATGCTCTGCCTCATAGTTCTGAGCTGCACACAAAGATTGTGAGTGGGCAGCTAAATGCCACCATGAGGGATGCTTCAATCCCTTCCTGAATGTTGTCCCAAATTAACTTCCTTCCATTCACCATAACACCATCTTGATCCATGAAATGGGAAAAAATCATGAGCAACTCCACTCTTCCCGATCACAAAGACTTGAAAAATCCTCCAATGCATTTAAGGTGAAGCTAGCCAAGCGTGTGAGGAACATCCAACAGTGTAGGAATGAAGGAAGACCAGTTGAAAATTTAACCTGAGGCAGAAAAATAGCATCTACATTTGAATTTGAATTTGAACAGTGACCCAGAAGCCTTTGGAGGGGCTTTGGCAAAGGGTCACCTGGACTTGAAATGTCAGCTCTTTTCTCTTCTTACAGATACTGCTAGACCTGCTGAGACTTTCCAGCATTTTCTCTTTTGGACCCAGAAGCCTGCCTACTCCCACTGAGGTGAGTGTCTGTGCTATGGAGGGTGGGGCTGACAAATATGACACTTCCTCTATGCTGGTCTCTGAGAAGTTTCTCTCGGAGCTGCTCGAGGCTGTGGTCTCCAGAGGGCGTGAGGATGGTCTGGGCTGGTCAGCTATATGCCCTGCAAGGGAAGGGAGATGACATTAATGCATCAGGAAGATAACTGACAGGAGAAAGGTTACTCACCTGAGTCTTGAACCATGACTGCATGTCTTGAGGATTCTCACTTTTGTCTGCTGCACCCACTTCACCCTCTGCACAGATGTGATCCTGCTCCTCACCGGCCAGCTCAAGGGCTCTTTCCTCAAAGGGTGTGAGGCACCTCTACTCAGGCATGACTCCAGCTGGCTGTGCCCACTCACGGCAGTCAAGCTCCAGTTTATCCTGCAAAGAGAACAAAGAACAAAGAAAAGTACAGCACAGGAACAGGCCCTTCAGCCCTCCAAGTCCGTGCTGATCATGATGCCCTAACCAAACTAAAGAAAACCTTCTGCCCTTACTTGGTCTGTATCCCTCTATTCCCTCCCTATTCATGTACCCATCCAGAGCCTTTTAAATGTTGCTCATGTGCCTGCTTCCACCATATCCTCTGGCAGCATGTTCCAGGCACCCACCTCTCTCTGCGTGAAAAACTTTCCCTGCACATCTCCCTTAAACTTTCCTTCTCTCACCTTGAACCTGTGCCCCATTGTAATTGACACTTCCACCCTGGGAAAAAGCCTCTGACTATCCACCCTGTCTATGCCTCTCATAATTTTAGAGACCCCTATCAGGTCTCCCTTCAGCCTCTGTCTTTCCAGTGAAAACAATCCTAGTTTATTCAACCTCTCCTCATAGTCAACACCCTCGAGACCAGGCAACATCCTGGTGAACCTTCTTTGCACTCTCTCCAAAGCTTCTATGTCCTTCTGGTAGTGTGGTGACCAGAACTGCACACAATACTCCAAATAAAGACAGATGGGGAGAGTGCAGGCAGGAGTCCTGCCAGTTCAGATGGTAATGAACTTTGGCATGCATGGGATTTGAGTGGGAGTGGGGATGTGAGGAGCAAATTAATTACTGGGGAACATTGGGAATTGGGATGCATGATTGGTGTTGGGAACCTGTGAGGTGGCTGGGTGAGAGATCACTGTGTAGGTGTGAAGAGTGTGTGAGAGGGTGCAATGGGAGACTGGAGGAGGCAGACTTACCCTGGCTGAGCGAAGATTATTCATCTTCTTGTGGTACTGCTGCTCCATCCTCTTGTGCAGCGAGCTGGCACTCACTCTGAGTCAGAGGTGGTGGTGACCTTGGTTGATGTATGTCTGCGGGACCGCAAGTATAGGACATCCTGCCTCTGCTGCACACCATCCAGAAGTTTGGTCAGGGCTCCCTCAGAATATCTTGTGCTAGTTTCTTGGCGCCATCCCCCCGATTGGATCTGGAACAAGTGCCGGGAGGTGTTTATGTGGAGCTAAATAGAGATTAAGTTGTCCCGGGCGAGCGAATTAGCGGCAGGCCAACTTGTGCATGGTATATTTCACGTGGGCAAGAAAAGATTCTGTGAGGTTTCCCACTGTCGGCGCTGACAAGATTCCCACCAGTTTTTTCACTGGAACTGACACTTGGGAAAAATATGGTAAGATTCCAATCAATGACTTAGCTGAAGAGACAGAGCAATGTGTCACAGTTTGCTGATGATAGGCACCAAGCTAGATGGAAAAATAAGGTATGGGGAGAACTGAGAGACGCTGCAAAGAGATGTAGACAAGTTAAGTGAGCGGGCAACCGGATGGTAGATGGAATGGAATGTAGGGAAGTGTGAAGGCATTCACTTTGGTTGTAAGAATAGAAAAGCTGAATATTTTTTAAATTTTTGAAACCTGTTTGTGTTGATGTTCAAAGAGACTTGGTAACACAGAAATTTAACATGCAGGGACAGCAAGCAGTTAGGAATGCAAATGTCATATTGGCCTTAATTGCAGGGAGATTGTAGTAAGGAATAGGGAAATCTTGCTGCAATTGCACAGGGTTTTTTTGAGACCACATCTAGAATATTGTGTGCAGTTTTGTTCTCCACGTTTGAGAAAAGCTCTACTTGCATTGGAGGTGGTTCAGTGAATGTTCACTAAATTGGCCTCTGGGATGAGGGGGTTGTCCTATGATGAGAGGATAAGTAAATTGGCTTTATATTCTCTGGAGTTTAGAAGAATGAGGGATGATCCCATTGAAACCTACAATATTTTGAATGGGTTTGATCGGGTAAATGGTGAGATTTCTTTTCTATTAGTCGGGGAATCTAAAACAGTTTCAGGATACGGGGCTGATCATTTAGAACAGAGGAGAATTTTTTTCACTCAAAGGGCCCTATTTTACCATTTTGAGCCTAAGTGCCGAATCTGGGCGTCAAATAGATCCGCACCTGGAATCCTCTTTCCAGCGCGCCCATACGCGTTTTGCCAGCTCCGGCCCGATCTGCGCCGTGGCCGGGGCTTAGCGCTGGCGGACCGATCGGAGCTCTGAACTGCGCATGTGCAGTTCAAAAAATATCTGATATAGTGCGCCCGGACTTGAAAAAAAGCAGAACGTGGCTCTCTGACGTTCATCCTCTGGTCGGGGCGGGGGGATGGGAGGGGAGGAGGTGTGACCGATCATCCCCTGTGGGGGGGGGGGGGGGGGGGGGGGAGAAGGGGTGTGACGTCTCATCCTCTGGTCGGGGGGGGGGGGGGTGGTCGACTGCCAGTCTGCGGCCGATGCCTCCTGCCGGAGTGGACGTGCGGCCATGCCATCCCACGAAACCTTCAGGATGAAGCGATTCCTCGCTAAGAAGGTGAAGCAGAACCGGCCGATTCCAGAGTGGCCGATTCCACAGTGTAAAGGGACAAACCATCACTGGTGCACTACCAGCCACAAATTACTCTTCCCTGCAGGGGCAAGAGAGCGGGAGAGATGGCTGTGGCTGGTAGTGTACCAGTGATGGTGTACCAGTGATGGTGTATCCCTTTACACTGTGGAATCGGCTACAGTCGGTTTCCGACTTTTTTTTGCATCTTTAGAAACCTCTTTCTTTGATCTGATACATTCTTTAACCTCTCCTGTTTGCTGTGGTTGGATCACATTGCCAATTGGACTTTTGTGCCTCAAATGAATGTGTATTTGTTGTAAACAATGTATTAATTCTTTAAATGCTAGTCATTGTCTGCCGACCATACTACATTTTAACATAGTTTCCAAATCCACCACAGCTAATTTGCTCCTCATAACTTCATAGTTTCCCTCGTTGAGATTTACGACCTAGTTTTGGATTGAACAACATCACTCTTAAATTTTAATGTACATTTTATGGTCACACTTCCCTAAATGCTCATTTGCAATCACATTGTTAATTCTTCCTTTCTCACTGCACAATACTGGATCTCATATAACTTGTTCTCTGGTTGGCTTGTCAATATACTATTCTAGAAAACCATTATACTTTCCTCGGACTCATCTTCCACAGCATTAGTGCTAGTTAGGTTTACCCAATCCATATGTCAATTGAAGTCCCTTATAGTTACTGCATTACTCTAGTTAGCTCTAATTTCCTGATTTATTCTGTACATTACCAGCACCAGATGATGCCTATAAATAACTCCTACAAATGCTTGCTGCCCCTTGTTTTGTATCTCAGGTCATTAAAATGTTACCCATATTGCATCGTGACCTGAGCACAGTGGTCCTGCTGCTGACATCCACGGTTATTCACAACCATGTCTTCTTGGTCAGTGCAGATATTATCTTCCACTTTAAGGTAAAAGCACATCACTCTTCCTCCTGACTGTGACCACTGTAATTTCTGGCGAGGTATCATTAAACCCTGGGTACTGTTCTTCCTCATGTCCACCATCCATCCTGTCTATCTTCAATTATATTTATGGACTATCCTTTTCACTGAAGCTGAGATTGTGGCTGTGCATCACGCCCACTCCAACACTTGGAGATAACTGAGTTGAGATTGCAGATTCTGACCTATTCAGTTGACTTCTGGGGTTCCTCCATACTTCCACTTCCCCTTCTGGGAAGCTGCCTTCAGATTAATATTGGGGACTATGAAACTCTGCATTGTATGAACCAGCACACAGAGCTGGTGAGCTGTGAGATGTGAGCTGATAATATAGTTGCCACTGGGGATATGCAGTGCAAGAACACAATTAGTATGTGATGAAGAAATGTACAGCAACATTTCAGCAAATGAAGCATAGTCCTCTTTTCATGGCCAGCACATTATAAGCAGCAAGTTAAGCTTTTTTAATGCACTTAAAATGATGAATAGACTGCTCAGCAAGGAAATAAATGTATTTGATGACTGTAATAAGCTGTTAACCTCTCTGAATATTATTGCATTTTGAAACCCTCATTGAAGCCCCTGATTATGCAAAGGTTTGCAATGTGGGTGTTGGACTAACTTTTTTTTTCCAGTGTTTATGATGTTATCTAAATTGAATCAGTGGAGGGCAAGAACATTCAGTTTATACATACTGTGCAAGTCTAAAGAAAAATCAGCATTTCACCAGCTTCTGACAGAAAGATTCTAAGCTTGACATTTTTTTGTGAGACGATTCTCACATATTGGTCTATCACATAAAAACCCTGCAGAAAAAAAACTCTCCTCTATGATCACTGACCTTCCCAACTGCGATATGCGCTTGGGAAAAGGGCACCGCAATGCTTTCCTGCGTCTTCGCCGATGTGTAATGCATTGTCAGGATGTAGCAAATGCTGAAAGATTGGGTGAGTGAGGGTGTGTGTCTGTAAGGACTATGGGATTGTGGTTGGTGTAGACTCGATGGGTCGAATGGCCTCCTTCTGTAGGGATTCTATGATTCTATCTTAGTAAAGTAAAGGCTACTCCATAGACATCCTGGGTGCAAGATTGAAACCAGCATTAGGCTGAATGAGTTTGGAATTAGAGAGCCCATAGCTGCTGATTCAGGCCCCCTTTGCAAAATTCAATTGTGCCTGACCGTGCAAACTGCCGTCAGCTTCTTCAGGCATTAACAACCAAATTAGTGGTCCTGAATGTGATATTTGTTTTTTTAAATAAAAAGTTACCATATTGTGGAGCTGGGAGAAGTGGCAGAACTCACCCTGGATAGCTCCACATTCAAATGTCAGTCAGGATCCAATTTCTAGGCCCTTATTCCTCAATATTGGGCTGAGTTAGGATTTTGTGCCCCAGGCCTAACAATTAGTTACAGAGGCATGAATATATCAGTAGTCCATTAAAAATTATAATTACACCTGATAAACAATTGATGAAAGAAGACATCAACGCAGCAATTTGTCGTGCGTGTTAGAAATGTCTCAAAGTGATTCCATACAAAGAATAGATTTCCAAGAAGACCTGGATATTTTTAGGGCTGGCCTTAAATGTTTGTTTGTGCTTTCTTTAAGTTTTTATAGGTTTATAATATGCCTTCTCTCTCTGTGACACATTCAATCTTCTATGTCTTGAAACATATGCAATCTTGGCACCCAGCTCAGTGCCGGAGAAGCAGCTCACAGGTTTTAGCTCATGTTATTAAATATTCAATTTTTTTCTAGCGTCTGCTGTGAGTTCTCCAGCTATGCTCCTGGTCTGCAGTGCCACAGGAAACTTATTAGATACCATTAATAATTGTGGCTGTCAATTAATCACGGTCAGCTTCTGCGATTAACATGTCAATCTTTTTGGCAATTAATCCTCTTGACATGCGTTAATTGCAAAAGTGATGGGCAGAGTAATCCGAAGCTGCTCAAACCACCCACACATCATGCAACTCTTTGGCACATATACACCTGTTATCTCCTATCGATGTGCAAACATTATCCTAACTCTGTACAAATGCAGATGTTATATTCTGTGCATTCGGTACAAGAGAAGGGGGGATCAGGATATTGAATCTGATGATCAGCCGTGATCATATTGAATGGAGTAGGCTCGAAGGGCTGAATGGCCTCCTCCTGCTTCTAGTTTCTATGAAACTGTTGGAGACATTCAGCATCTCAGGCAACATCTGTGGAGATGGAAGCAGAATTGACTTTTCAGGTTGATCATCAAACAGCATATGTATGATTTGGTTTATACCCTGCAGATGTGCGAGCATTATCCCTCTCTGTACATTTACAGCCTTTGTGTCCCTCTACACAGGTGCACCATTGTTGGAACAAGAGCAAAGTGTGAAGATCGGGATGCCTGTCGGTGCTGCCCTTCATGGAGATTGGGGCAGCTACTCTGCAGATCCCCATTCATGCTTTGAATGAAGTTTAATTATGATTAAAAGCAAGATTAACAGAAATCAAAAAATCATCTTGAGAATAATCGCAATTAATATTTGTAATCACTTGACAGCTCTATTAAGAATGATTTTAATTAATAATGATTAAAATCTATTACTGATTCTGCACCGCCAGGGATAGATTTCAGTTCTCATTACGCAGGGGATTTCTGATCTGTGACAACGAGGCCAGACAGCTGGGATTCCTACTAAATGTATAAAGGGAGAGGTTAGAATGTTTTCCCCAAACATTCCGATAAGAAGCTTTTGAAGCTGGATCATTCAGTATATAAGAGAGAATTAGTTCAGCATTTGAAAAATGATTCAAGGAGAATTGGGAATGAATGCAACGACTTGCTCTGTGAATTAATCGATATGAAACTGGCACAGGTTCAATGGGCTGAATGTCCTTCTTCTGAGCTGAAGTTTCTGTGATTCATTTGGATGATTATAGCACTGTACATGATGTATCGGCTGTGATTCTCTGGCCCCAAGCGTTCATGTGAGATTGTGCTGGGGCCATGCGGAGCTGGCGAATCACGGGGGAGTGGCGACAGCACCTTTAGTGCAGGGCAGAACCCCCTTTGGGATTCTCCCAGTCCCCATGCCCCAGAGAGGGCATGAACCACATTAGCATCTTTAAATAATCAGTTACGTATGCAGAGTCAGTTTGGAGCTGGGTTCTCCCAGTTCCTGTAATTCTCTCACCCTCAGGCACAGCGGGAACCCAGCGCGAATCAGTATTGGTCTGCACAAATGGAAACCAGTTGCAGTGTCCACGCTGTGGCGGGGGTGGGGGGGGGGAGGTGACTCAGACAGCATTGAAGCCCCTGGTCGGGGACATGGCTGGGCAGTACCGATTTGGTGCTGCCAGAGTGGCACTGCAAGGTTGGCACTGCCAGCGTTCCAGGGTGACATTAGCAAGGGGCAGGGCTTGAAAGGGATGCCTGGAAAGGATTCCTGAAGGGGGTGGGGCCTGAAGGAGTGCCTAAAGGGGACAGGGCCTTAGGTAATTCCATAGCACGGTATCGCTCACTTGAGGGGGGTTTGGGGGCAATGTCCCAATGATGGCGAGGATGGATGGAAGGGGGGGCCGGGTCACCCTTACGCCTGCATGATGTGGGGAGTGGGGTTGAACATTCCACCCATCAGAGAGAGTATCATAGAATAGTATAGCCCACTCGTCTCATCAAGTCTGTGCAAGCTTCAACAATTTAGTTGGTCCCATACTCTCATTCTTGCTATGTTACCCTGAAGATTTCTTTTCACTTTCAAGTATTTCTCCTTTTCCCTTCGAAGGTTATCGGGGACTCAAGATCCTAACCACTCATGGTAAAAAGGAGTTTTCTACACGACTCCACTGTTTCTTCTGTGGCTCACATTAAATCTGTGTTCTCTTGTTATTAAACATTGGTAACGTTTCATAGGATATATAGCACAGAGAAAGGCCACTCAGCCAAATCAGTTCATGCTGGCATTAATGCTGCGCTCAATTAATCTTCTTCCCATCTGTCACCATATAAATAGGGAGGTGATGGCCTAATGGTATTATCGCTGGACTACTAATCCAGAAACTCAGCTAATGTTCTGGGGACCCGGGTCCGAATCCTGCCACAGCAGATGGTGCAATTTGAATTCAATAAAAAATATCTGGAATTAAGAATCCACTGATGACCATGAAGCCATTGCCGATTGTCAGAAAAACCCATCTGGGGTTCATTAGCGTCCTTTAGCAAAGGAAATCTGCTATCCTTACCTGGTCTGGCCAACATGTGAGTCCAGAGCCACAGCAATGTGGTTGACTCTCAACTACCCTCTGGAGGAGGACAATTAGGGATGGGCAATAAATGCTGGCCAGCGATGCCCATGTCCCACGAATGAATTTAAAAAATCTATCATCTATTCCCTTCTCCCTTATATGCTTGCCTAGCTCCTTAAATGCAACTGAAATATTTGTTTCAAGCACTCACTATTGTAGTGACTTCCACATTCTCACACATTTAGGGTAGAAATGTTTCTTCTGCTTCTCGATTGGATTTCTTGGTAACTATCGTTCACTGATGGCTTAATTATCCTCTTCCCCAAAAGAGGAGATGTTAGCCAGAATTTTCTGACCTCACCCATGGCTGGGATTCTCCGTTACCACTGCAGTGAATGGAGATTTGGCTGAGCACCAAATTCTCTGTTCTCGCTGGCAGCGGTGGTGTGGTGTACAAGACCGGAGAATTTCAGCTATTATCTCTGAATCCACCATAGCAAAACCTTTCATAATTTTAAAGACGTCAGCCTTCTTTTTTCAGGAGAAAGGAGACCCAGCCTGTCTATCTTTTGCTAATATGTAAACCTACACATTCCTGGTATCATCTTGTAAATCTTCTCTGCACCCTCTCCAATGTCTCCATATTCTTTTTTATAATATGGTGAGCAGGGAGTAGTGCAAGAGCAGCACGCTCCAAAAGCTAGTGGCGTTTGCTACCAAATAAACCTGTTGGACTTTAACCTGGTGTTGTTAGACTTCTTACAATGTTTCAGGGTCCACAGAGGCTGCAGGGTTGATTCCTCGGGGACAAGGGCTACCCACTGAGGCGATGGCTGATAATGCCTGTGTAAAGACCACAGAATGCAGCAGAGGCAAGGTATGATGAGGTTCATGTTACAACTCGCACTTTAATGGAGCAGGCTATAAGGATGCTGATGATGACATTCTGGTGCCCGGGTCAATCTGGTGTCCTCCCCTCCCTTTGGCCACTCTCTTCCCCAGAGGAGGAGGTCCTTCCAGCCGAGTACACAATCCCCATCTGCCGAAATGCAGATGGCACTGCCCCATGCCCTGAAGACTGCAATGTGCAGAAATCCTCCAACCAAATTGCCTAAGAAAAGCCCTCAGAACAAGGCCAACGAAGCAAATAATTCAAATCTCAAAAATAAAGCAACAGTTAACTACAAGAAAAGCTAAAAAAAAAATTAGGATGGCGGCCTGCCTATGTTACTTGTGCATTGACCTAACAAAACACACAGCAACATAAAATTCCAGTTGATTGGCCTTTTAATTTTCTTAACTAACTGAATAATTGTCAGCAGGCATGTTTCCGACTCCCACGTGCACCCACTGAGCAAAGTACCATGCGAGTTTGTGATGACGTTTGGACGGGTGCCTGAAATCTTCTCGCACGCCTTCACTTCCTTCAGGGTCGCAAGTGCACCTGAAAGTGACACGTCAAATTCCAGCCCAAGTTAAGAGATTGGAGAAAAGCTGATTTTCAGGGACTGGGAATAGAACTCGGGAAAACAAAATAGACAGCAACATTGCAAATAATTTTTAAAAAATCAATGGGTGACAACAGAGAGCAGAAAAATATATTGGGAAAAAATGTACTAAACATTAGTGAGACTACATGGAAGAATAAAGACATAAGGGGACAATTGAGAATTGGAAAGAAGCATCCATTAAGTGCACACACAGCAGAAAACTGCACAATCAGAGAAAGTACAGAGAGAGTAGGAGAGAAATTAAAAAGAACAATTAGGAAGGCAAGGAGCAACTATGCAACTAAATTAACAATAAACATAAAACAAAATAGTTAAATATTTTACAGGCACAAGAATTAAAAAAGGAAGTCTGCGAAGGGAATTGGTCCATTAAGGAATAGGCACGATAATACCATTGGTAATGATAGAGAGTGGCAGAAACATGAAATAATTAATTTCCTTTGGTATTTGCAAGGAAAATACAACAGGTAGACATGATGGGTGGGATTTTACGACTTTGCTCGGGCGAAGCTCATAAAGTCCTTCCCGAGGCCAATGGAGAATTCCGTTCTGTGAGCCTCGCCGGCCCCGATTCCAGGGTAGGCAAGGCGGTAAAATTCCACCAACATTAAATGATGCAATGAGATCATTTAAAATAAGAAAATGAATATATTGAATAAGTTAACCAATTTTCCTAATTGCTTTATGGAATGTATGTGTCCTGGCGAGGCCAGCATTTATTGCCCATCCCTAGTTACCCTTCAGAAGATGGTGCTGATCTGCCTTCCAGAACCACTGCCGTCTCTGAAGTGTAAGTACATCCACAGTGCAGTTAGGGAGGGAGTTCAGGATTTTGACTCAGTGACAGTGAAGGAATGGTGACATATTTCCAAGTTAGGATGGTGAGTGACTTGGAGGGGAACCTCCAGGTGGTGGTGTTCCCAGGTATCTGCTGCTCTTGTCCTTCTCGCTGCTAGTGGCTGTAGGTTTGGAAGTTGTTGCTTGAGTCCTTGCAGGCCATCACGTAGATGGTACACACAGCTGCTACTGTTCGTTGGTGGTGGAGGTTTACAGCATGGAAACAGGCCCTTCGGCCCAAATTGTCCATGCTGCCCAGTTTTTACCATTAAGCTGGTTACAATTGCCCACATTTGGCCCATATCCCTCTATACCCATCTTACCCATGTAACTGCCTAAATGCTTTTAAAATGACAAAATTGTACCCGCCTCTACTACTACCTCTGGCAGCTCGTTCCAGACTGAAGTAGGCCATTTTCCAAAAGCCATATTTTTATTATCTCATCAATATTCACCTCATTAAACATATTCATTTATTGGACTGATTGGCACCATTCATAACGTGCCCACAATGCAGAGGGGAACATCCGAATGGACATTCGTTTAAATCCCCTCTGCACAGCTGAGAGACCTTTAATTTCAAAGCTGACAAAAGATCCTTATTCTGCCCAGCAACAGCACGAAGCTGCATTTTAAACCGGCCTTTGGCCAGAAGATCGGGATATCTGCGAGTCAAGACCTGGAGTGGGTTATATGGCATAACCGGACTGTCAATAAAATATTACAGGAATAAAATGGCCAAGGCAGGCAAAGAAACTTAATAAACTAGGACAAAAAGAATAAAAGATTAGATTAAATCCCCCTACGCACAGCAGGACAAAATGACATTAACACCTAATCTCGCAAGCATAGAATACAGACACAAAACAGTAGGGATCGATTTAGATAAGGGGACACATCGAGAGGATAATGGGAAACACATTAAAACACCGGGGCAAGAACAGGCAGTCCCATTAACACGGACACACACCATACAGATGCAAATTGACAAGTCTCTCAGGGAACTTCCTGACCAGACAGGCCACTTTATAAGTATTGTAAAAATGTATGAGCAAATGTTCCCGCTCGAATTTGGATTCCTATAAATATCCAGAGCAAATGTATAACTATTGAGATCAACGTGGCCAAGCACTGTTTCTAAGCTGGCTACAGGGGTCTCCCTGGGATCCCAGTAATTGTACAATAAAGAAAAACGCTTTGAACCTTGCCTTGCGACTCGACTTCCTTGAATGCACTGGTACAAGGGATTTTTCCCTACAACACAGACACTCACCACCTTCTGTGTGAAAAAATTGCCATGGAGTCATAGAGGATGTTTATGGAAGGGGTAACAATCAGGCGAGCTGCTCTGTCCTGGAATATTGTTGGAGCTGCACTCATCCTGGCAAGTGGAGAGTATTCCATCACAATCCTGATTGGTGCCTTGTACATGGTAGACAGGCTTTGGGGGGCTCTGGAGGTGAGTTACTTGTGACAGGATTCCTATCCTTTGACCTGCTGTGCTAGTCACAGTATTGATACGGCTAGTTCAGTTCAGTTTCCAGTCAATGGTAACCCCCAGGATGTTGATCACACACATTGATGACAATAAAATGCCATGACCCCAATGTTGCCTCGCAAACCTGAATAAAGCTTGCTGATTGCTGAATAACTGGGAACTCTTGTTTAGAAGTCCTTATGAGAGATGGAGCGACTACATTGTTTGCACTCTTCTGTCCACCAGACTCTTACCTTCCTCCAAGGTGCTTGCCTCTCTGTGACCGAATTATCTTCCCGTGTTATTGTGATTCATCACTCATTATCCTTTACCTCTATCTGCATGGATCTATTTTTACCTTGCTGGCAGCTGCATCCTTTTTTACCTTGATTATGTTTTTCCTAACAAGTCTAACTACACCACTTGCCCTTTTCCTCTATCTTATATCAATAGCTTATACCTTAATGACTAATCCTAGTTCTGATCTTTTGTAACTGTTTCTCAGTAATCCCTGTTATGTCTGATTCCTCCTAAAGCATGATTGCCTCCAGCTCCCCTGTTTTATTACAGAAACTGTGTGCATTTCTGTCCAGACATTGTGATCATTTTTAATAGCATTTCCTCTCACTATTTGTTTCACCATCTTTTTAGAATCCTTTTCTACAACTCCTTTTGCCATTCACGTCTTTCCTTACTTTATTCTTTCTTTTCTTCTTCTGTTCTGTCCTTTTCACCTTTAGGCCACTTCTGCTTTTTGTAAATCTCTCCCCCATCGTACCCTTAATAGCCCTTTCTGCCCAGACATGGTTCCCAACCTGGTTCAGTTGGAGCCCACCCCATTGGTACAGCTCCTTCCTGCTCCAGAACTGGTGCCAGTGAAAAATAATTCCTCTTTCCCACACCAGAAACATGTTTATTCCCCTGATCTGTCTGCTCCTGTGCCAATTTTCCTGTGGCTCAGGCGATAATCCAGAGATGATTGTTAGTCTTGAGGCTCTGTTTTTTAATTTAGAGTTTGGCAGTTTATCAGCAGGATTTGCGGTGGGCGGAGAGATGGCAGATGGAGTTTAATCCAGACAAATGTGAGGTAATGCATTTTGGAAGGTCTAATACAGACAGGAAATATACAGTAAATGGCAGAACCCTTAAGAGTATTGATAGGCAAAGGGATCTGGGTGTACAGGTACACAGGTCACTGAAAGTGGCAATGCAGGTGGAGAAGGTAGTCAAGAAGGCATATGGCATGCTTGCCTTCATCGGCTGGAGTATTGAGATTAAAAATTGGCAAGGCATGTTGCAGCTTTATAGAACCTTAGTTAGGCCGCACTTGGAATAAAGTGTTCAATTCTGGTCGCCACACTACCAGAAGGATGTGGAGGCTTTGGAGAGGGTACAGAAAAGATTTACCAGGATGTTGCCTGGTATGGAGGGCATCCGCTATGAGGAGAGGTTGGAGAAACTTGGTTTGTTCTCACTGGAGCGACGGAGATTGAGGGGAGACCTGATAGAAGTCTACAAAATTATAAGAGGCATGGACAGAGTGGATAGTCAGAAGCTTTTTCCCAGGGTGGAAGAGTCAGTTACTCGGACAATAGGTTTAAGGTGCAAGGGGCAAGGTTTAAAAGAGATGTACAAGGCAGATTTTTTACACAGAGAGTGGTAGGTGCCTGGAACCCGGTGCTGGGGGTGGTAGTGGAAGTGGATACGGTAGTGACTTTTAAGGGGCATCTTGACAAGTATATGAATAGGATGGGAACAGAGGGATATGGTCCACGGAAGGGTAGGGGTTTTTAGTTAAGTCGGGCAGCATGGTGGTGCAGGCTTGGAGGGCCGAAGGGCTTGTTCCTGTGCTGTAATTTTCTTTGTTCTTTGACCTTCTCCCTGTTCTTAGCTATGTCCGTTTGTTCGAACATAGACAATAGCAACTATATTTAACCCATCCAAAATCTTTCCGAAATCCTCTCCAGCCACTGTGGGAACGGCGATATATTTCCAAGTCCGGCTGGTAACATTGTGTAACACATCCTTTGGGAGTCTCATTTTTGGCTGAAGTGGATGCTATCTATCCCCCCAATAACTATCATCTTTTATTCTGCCTTCCTGTACCAGGGACAGCCTTCTGAGCTACGGTGCCTTGGTCGGTGCATCATGGCTGCCCTCCCTGCAATGTTTCTCCTTGTCTTCAGAGTGAGTACATTGTATCTGTTGGATAAGACCAGTGTCTGTGGGTCCTCGTTCCCAACTCTCCTGAACCCCACGCGATCCAGTCACAAACTCCATTTCCTGAAGCTGTGTTTGTCTCTGGGGTGTGATTGTATTCTATGTTTCAGAACTGTCCAGGAATTCCTCCTCCTCCTTTGACTCTCTTCAAACTCACATTCCAATTCAATGGGCGGAATTTACCCAAAAAATGGCCAAGTATCATCAGGTTCAGATTGAAAACCTACGCGTTTCTCCCTGGGGAAACCGGCAGGCTTTTTTCTCCAGATTTCCTGACACTTTGTCAAAAAAAGCAGGTTGCACCATTATTCCTAAAGAATGGAGCCTGAAGACAACGGCAAGCCTGGCTGCACGGAGATCGGGGTGCCATTTTTAACGGGTGCCTGATCTCAAATTAGAATTTAAGGTGCTCCCCTCCCCCATTATCAATCACTGTCATCAGGGCATCAGAGGCCCCACCCCCTGCATTGCAGGTTTTCCAACCTCCCCCCGACCCGTTGCAATGCAGGTTCCCCCAATCTTCATCCCACCAGAATCGCTGCCCTCCCACCTCCCTCACATGATGGGAAGTCCCATTAGTGTTCTTTGTAAGTCCTAGCCCAGGCAGTGCCAACCTTGGCCCAACGTCTTTGCAAAGAAACAAATCTGACAGAAGTGTTTGGTGTGTGAACCACAAAGGGGTTAGTCGTTACCGAGCTACGGAGCCACCCAGGTAAAGATAGAAAGCACACACTTGTAAGGCAGCTTAATAGAAATGCGAATTATGAGAAACAGTATACTTTTCCTTCATTCTTTGAAATAGTTGTTAACATCACCGTGGCCGGAATTTTCCAACCGTTCACGCCAGTGAGATTTTCCCATCCTGCTGCAGTGAATGAGGGTTTGGTTTGTTGCCAAATTCTCCGTCTTCTCTGCAGCAGGAGTGTGGCGTGAAAGGGCGGTAAGATCGCGCTCAATATGTGAAATTCCATAGGAGGTTGTTTTTAATGTGATTTAATTATAATTCACATTGGAACCTAGAAACTGGGTAAGTCGTAATACCAGATGTCAAGGGATTTGTGGCATAGCGATGAGGACCATGTTGTAGCTTTATAGAACCTTAGTTAGGCTGCACTTGGAATATAGTGTTCAATTCTGGTCGCCACACTATCAGAAGGATGTGGAGGCTTTGGAGAGGGTTCAGAAAAGATTTACCAGGATGTCAGTGTCTTTTCTTGCTTTTTGAAAGCCCATTCTTAAGCAGTTTGATCAGCTGATGAAATTAAAGATTGATATCACACATGCACAAGTCACATCACCATGGCCCTCAGGACAGTCTCACAGTCGAAAAACATCTACTTTCTAGAATCTGCTCTGCTGTATCTCAGACTAGCGTATTTTATTTATTTTGTTCAAGTGTTTTATGATCCCTACCGGTAACTTAAAAAAATGAATTGACTGACATAACAAACAAAATCACATAACAGCATTTCAGATTTTAAGACGGTTACTATGACAAACAAACTGAATATCCCTTACTGTGGTTGACAGGGCCCTCAACTGTGTCCAACACATTTTCTGTACTTCTGACACATTCCTTCCCCTCTCTCCCATTACCACGATAAGGTCCCCTTGTCCTCACTTTCCACCCTGCCACATTCAAAGGATCATTCTCCACCATTTCCGCCAACTCCAGCATGATGCCACCACCAAACACATCTTCCCCTCATCCCCAATGTCAGCATTCTGAAGGGAATATTCTCTCCGTGACCTCCTAGTCTACCTCCTCTATCTTTCCCAAAACCTCATCCCCTTCCCATGGCAATTGCTGGAGGCGTAACACCCGTCTCTTTACCTTCTCCCTTCTCACTGCCCAAGGTCTCAATTTTTTTAAAATTGTGATTCATGGGCTTTGCTGGCTAGACCAGCAATTATTGCCCTTCTCTAGTTGTCCTTGAGAAGGCGGTGGTGAGTTGCCTTAGTGAAACATTGCAGTCCACGTGCCGTGGGTTGACCCCACAATGCCATTTGGGAGGGAATTCCAGCATTTTAACCCAGTGACAGTGAAGGAACGGTGATATATTTCCAAGTCAGGATGGTGAGTGACTTGGATGGAAACTTGCAGGTGGTGGTGTTCCCACGTATCTGCTGCCCTTGTCCTCCTAGATGGAAATGATCATGGGTTTGGAATATTCCTTCCAAGTGAAGCAGTGATATACTTTCAGCTCCTTCAATTTGGTCTACCATGTTCCCTACTCACAATATGATCTCCTCCACATGGGGGAGACTAAACACCGACTGGATGATTGCTTTGTAGAACACCTTCACTCAGTCCACAAGCATAACCCCAAGATACCAGTTCAAATCACCATCTTGATCCCATGTTCACATTTCTGTCTTCGACGTGCCACAATGTTCCAGTGAATTCCCACGTAAGCTGGAAGGACAGAAGCTCATCTTCCAATTAGCACTTTACAACCTTCTGGACTCAACATTGAATACAACAACTACAGACATCAATTCTGTCCTTCATTTTGAATTTTTTTCCACTAAGTGTCAGTCTGTTTTCGAATGTTGCTGACCGTTATTCCTTTATTATTATTTTCCATGGACCAAAGATTTTGGGTCTGATCTTGTCGGCTAATTTAAATATTAACGCAATTGTCTGGGCTCACTTACCTTAGTTCCCTTATCGGTCGAGGTCCTCACCAGCGAGGATCACAGATTGTCCCCACCAATGGGGGACAGCCATCTGTCTAATTTCTGGTCAGCACTGAAGATGAGGAGCTCGGGTTTGGTGTCCTGCACACTATTACCAGTTGGGAGTGCTGTGGATTCCAATCATGAACACAAAGGCCCAGAGTTATATTTTATGTGCCCCTGCTGTGTTCATTTTCAGCAGAAGGAGCACATAAAATAGGGCGGGTGCCAACCCTACCATCTTACCATCCAGCCATGAGCTCACCTCCATAATACAAGAGGTGGGCGGGCACCAGATTGACAGGGCAGCTCCCAAGAGTGGGACCTTCTCCCCAATGAGGAGCACACATCCCAGACTACCTCTACTTAACCAGCCTGTAGTATGTGGAACTATTCACCGTCAGAATCGGTGCAGAGTTGATGGACCGAATGGTCTTCTCCACTGTAGAGATTCTATGATTCTATGACTCTGTAATCTGTGTATGTGCGAACTCTGGCCTGACTCGTTTCCCGCCCCTATGATGAAAAGAAACGCTCTGATCGGGGCTGGGACCTGGGATTTTCAGGCAGTTCCGAGGTTTTCATCATGACCAGGTCATTCAAGAATTAAAAAGTGAAAGATCAGATGCAGGTGAAGTTTATCTTCCAACTTTGACAGGCACTTGCATAAGCTTCAAAAGGTTACTTTTTCTTTGACTACCTGGAGTATGGGTTTAATTAAGCTGCAGCACCAGCCACTTGCCTGAGCTTAACTTCGCAATCAAATTTTCTCTGGAAGTCATAGGAGCAGATCATTACCATAGTGGGAACCAAGAAGAAAAGGGCTCCGGGTCAGAAGATCAGAGGAAACTGCATTGACATAATTTGTTAAATAGAATAGCATATTCGACCAGAAAAAATTATGAATTAATGTAAAATATCTCTTTAAAGGAGGTTTGGAGGCCCTTGATAGTAGAGCAATTTGCATCATTGACCTGTGGGTCTAACGTAGCAGATAATTGTGACTCCAATCTGCTGTCACATTTTTAAAACTCAAGAAGGCTTCATGCCTCCTTCAAAGCCACTTACAAAGCTCACAGGGACAGAGTTGGTGGAATACACAGTGGCTGCATTTTATTAATGCTGTGTCGTTGCTAAATTAGGTGAGCGCTGTATTCCACAGTGCTAATTCACTTTAATGGCAGACAAAAAAACATGTGGTCTTTGATCTGTCCATCAGCCGTCATGCTGTACTGTTTTGAATGGGCAAGAAAGAGCTTTGATTTATACAGTGCCTTTCAGAATGCCTCAAAGCATTTAATCACCAATGGAATATCTTGAAGTCTAACCACTGATGTAATGTGTGTGGAAATACAGCGGCGGATTTATGCACAGCAAGGCCCCACGGATAGCAATGTGATAAATGGTCTGATAATCGAGTTAAAGGATGTTGATTAAGGGATAGGCGTTGCCCAGGATGTGAGGAGAACTGCCTGCTCTTCTTTAAGTAGTACCATGGGATCATTTATATCCATCTAAGAAGTGGCTTGGGCCTCAGTTCAAGGCTTCAGTCAAGAGATAGCACCTCTGTGAGCGCAGAGCTCTCAGTACTGGCACTTGGAGTCAAGGCCAGTGTTATTTGCTCTTCTCTAGGTGTGGGACTTGAACCCAGAAGCTTCTGATCTAAAGGTGAGAATGCTCATATGAAGTCCTGGCTCTCACCTGTTGTATTATGCTGGTACTGCAGGGATCACGACACAATTTTAATATTAATTATTTTTCTGTAGCACAGCAAATCTCAGCCCAACACACTCAGTTACTGGATATCATTTAAAATATATATATTTATAAACTCCTGATCCCAATTAAATGGAAGTCCCATTGGCTTTAGAGATATATGGCTCGGGGAAAGCTGGAGGGAAATAATTAATTGGTGGAAGAAATTGTATCTTTAAACTACTTGTACAGCTGCATAAGAAATCCTTATATCTCAGTCCTGCTAAGGCACATCACAAAGTACATTTAAATTAGGTTATAAATGTTAATTTTGGGACAATTGTCTGTGCTTTTATTTGCTGCCACGTATTGCAGCTGATGACACTGCGAGAATTTCAGCACAAGTTATACAAATGTGTTTTCCTTGGATGCTTTATGTTTTGTTCCAACAATTTTGGTCTGTATAATTAAATAAGTTTTGAGAGTTCATGTAAGTAAATGCATGAGAAGTATAACTGAGACTTTTTCAGTGCCTTTCATAAACAATGAGTTCCACGTTAAAACTTTATCGAAATGCTTTGGTGATTTCAAACAACAACGAAGTGGTGAGGCCGTTTTAGATTGCCCCAGTCAGGTGAAAAAAATCACATCAATCCTCACCTTGTGACCCATAGTTAGAAGGCAGATTTCTCCACATATATTTGGTAAAGAGCTGTCAACTTCGGAATCCTATTTTCTCTTTCACAGAGACAGGCAGCTATTCAGAAGCTTAAATTTATGGACAAGATTTTCCTGTAAATCGTCAAAGACCGATAACGGGTAGAAAAAGCAACGTTAAAGCTGCCGACAGCAATGGTGGCTTCCTCTGTCATATAGTCCAGCATGTTGAAAAAGATACTGCCCGAGAGTGGGGGATGGGTGCAGTGCCCAGGCAGTTCCAGAGGGTTGTATGGCAGGCATGAGCCTCTCCTCCACCCCTCCCTCCCTCCCCCCCCCCCCCGCCCGCCTCTAAGCTCCCCAGGGAGGTCTACTCGCCATGTGCATGCCCTAGGAGACCAGCTGAGTTTCACATCATTCTGCAGTCATGCTGATGTGAATAGTTTTTCTGACAGTCAGGGTGGGGGTGGGTATTGGTGTTTCAGGTGTAAGGTCCTGATGATGATATGTTAATAAATTAAAGAATTAAAATGATGTTCCTGACATGCATGGAGTCTACATCGCCACTTCCAGAATCTTTCTAAAGCATTGCAGACTCGCAACAGACTCAGCAGTGGGACAACTGGAGGAAGAGATCCTTTAGATATAGGACAGCTTCAGATGTGGATAAGGGGGGGACAGAAGAATCAAGTCAATACGTTACTCTATGCGGTAGGGGCGATTGCAGGTGACATAATAGTGCTACAGCGAGTCAATGAGGCTTTAAGCCCAAATGAAAGAAGTCCATGCATATTTTAGTGTTCAAAAAATGCAATTATCAAGGGAGCCAAATTGAATAAGAGGAAACAAGAACTGGGTGAATGCGTGGATTCAATCCTGAATGACCTGTATAAGCTAACACAAAATTGCCACCATGGGCTCCTCAGAGATAAATTAATGCACAATTACTTAGTGGTTGCAGTCTTAAATGAAAATTTGCAAATGAGGAATGATTTAACCCTCACAAAGGCAGTGCAAATAATGTGACAGACTGAGCTTGGGAAGTAAAACAGAATGGCTAATTATGGAGGAAGTGATGTCCCTTGGAAAAGAATGCCTGAAGCCATTCAATATGTCGGACAGAAACCAGAAAGCGCAGTGAAATACAAGCCTACAAATTGGGGAAAAGCACACCAACCGCCATCTTGTAATGCTCTCAATATGGCAGAAAAACCCCGCACAAGTGGGAAGAATGTCCATCAGAGGAGCAGAATGCCACAATTGTGGAACTTAGGACATTTTAAGATTGGCTATCAATCTAAAATATAAGTAGCTCACAGGATGAAAGAGAAAATAACAATGTAAGTCTAATCTAAGAAGTGGAAGAGCTACTGAAAACATAAATAGCATTCCTTGGAGAAGTTAATGAACCATGAAATAATTATTGGTACATTAAATTAGAAATTGATGGTAACCCTACGGAATTCATACTGCCGCATGTGTTTCACTATTATCTGATGAAGTTAAGTGCCTTAGACAAATCACATTATAAGCATCCTCCAGCTAGTTACAAGATCCAGAATGAACGACACTAAAAATAACACTTGGCAAAATTGAGATACAAGGATAAATACATTATGAATCCCTTGAAAGTTTGAACTTTATTTATTAGTGTCACAAGTAGGCTTACATTAACACTGCAATGAAGTTACTGTAAAAATCCCCTAGTCACCACACTCTGGCGCCTGTTCGGGTACACTGAGGGAGAATTTAGAATGGCCAATGCACCTAACCAGCATGTCTTTCAGACTGTGGGAGGAAACTGGAGCACCCGGAGGAAACCCACGCAGACACGGGCACCAGAATTCTTCCAAAAGGCAGTTTTACATTGAAAACAGAAGGATTCCCCTGCTGTTATAAAAGATATGTATTTGTATTTGTTTTTTTTGCTATTCTTTTAAATGGCTAATACTACTGTTATTGGCTCACTCAAACTGTAATTTTAAAATTTATTTTAATTATTGAACATGAGTATTATTTCATTTGTATAAATAAACAAATGTTTTATTTGTTTCAAATTTGTGAAAGTACTATTTAGAGTCATAGGGGCAAATTTTCCCGTTCCACCCAACATGGGAATCATAGAGGGTGAGGGGTAGACCATGGAAAGATCCGTTGACCTTGAGCAGGATTTTCCAGTTTCGGGGTGAACGTGGCCGGAAAACCCCACCCATAGAATCCCTACAGTGCAGAAGGAGGCCATTCAGCCCATCGAGCCTGCGCCGACAACAATTCCCCTCAGGCCCTTTCCCTGTAACCCCATGAATTTACATTGCTAATCCACCTGACACTAAGGGGCAATTTAGCATGGCCAATCAATCTAACCTGCATATCTCTGGAGTGTGGGAAGAAACCGGAGCACCCGGAGGAATCCCATGCAGACATGGGGAGAATGTGCAAACTCCACACAGACAGTGACCTGAAGCCAGAATTGAACCCAGGTCCCTGGATCTGTGAGGCAGCAGTGCTAACCACTGAGCCACCATGTTGCCCTAAATCTGTATTGTATTTTTATGTAACTTTTTAATATGTGTGGCATGCTTATAAGTGTTTGTGTGTTTTAATTTAGAAATCATAGAAACCCTACAGTGCAGAAGGAGGCCATTCGGCCCATCGAGTCTGCACCGACCACAATCCCACCCAGGCCCTACCCCCACATATTTACCCGCTAATCCCTCCAACCTACACATCCCAGGACTCTAAGGGGCAATTTTTAACCTGGCCAATCAACCTAACCCGCACATCTTTGGACTGTGGGAGGAAATCGGAGCACCCGGAGGAAACCCACGCAGACACGAGGAGAATGTGCAAACTCCACACAGACAGTGACCTGAGCCGGGAATCGAACCCGGGACCCTGGAGCTGTGAAGCAGCAGTGCTAACCACTGTGCTACCGTGCCGAATATGGTCAGAACTTCTTGAACTCTGATTTGGAAACCTGCATGAGATTGATCATAGGAGAGTTCACATATTGGGCTGTGGATAATCTGGATATGTTTATCATTAGTATTCTTCTGCTTTGCTTACTTTATTTATATTTATCACATTTAACTGTTCTGCATGTTTCAATAAGGCATTTGTATAATTTCATATTTAAATGTTTGTTTTGATTCAATAAAGCATTGGTAGAATTTTGTAGTTTAATGGAAAGTATTTATTAATAAAAATAATACAAAACTTTGATACCATGTTAACATTTAATTAAACATTTTACTTTAGCAACTGCACTGACATGTTTAATTGCCTTATCTTTTCAAGTTTCTTACAAAATATATTTCTCTAACAACAAGCAACAAAATATCTATACAGTAACACAACAATTCTGTTGTCAATAAACAAGGAGGATGGATATGAGATGGGGAAATGGGAGAAAGAGGGGGAGGGGGAGGGCGGAAAGGGGAGAGCGAAGGGTTTGGATTTGACATGTAGGGCGACTCTTCCATGCCTTCATCAAAGTCTCAAAAAAACTTCAGTTAAGAAACAAGTGAAAAAGAATGATGTTCCAGCGGTGATAGAACGTGACTCCAGATTTTCAAGCTGCACTGGATTCTGTATTACCGAGTTCACATCAGCTTACAAGAGACTTGCATATGTCATTTTATGGGATACACTTTCCTAAAGCATTTGAACTAACCAAGTTGCATAAGGATCAACGTTGCATCACTGAAACTCTGAAAGTAGGGTTAAAAACTACTTAAAAACTATTGCAAAATCCAAATACTGATATTCATTCCAGACACTAACATCCACTTTGTTATATATGAACAAACATTTTTAATGGAATTAGTTGTCATGACAAAGTTGTAAAAAAAAAATTAAAAATCATTCTTTCACTTTCTGTGCTTTACATAGATGTAAAACAACTTTTTAAAACATGTACAAAAAAAACCAACCCAAACACTGTCTGCTGCCTCTACGCACTGCAGCTGGACCAAAAAATAAAAGTGCAAACAAATAAGGGCAAAAACTCACCCAACAACAGCGCAAGTGCCAGAAGTTTCAGCACAATTGCAGCTTAGCGCTTCAGGACTGGCAGTTTCCAGAACACCCTTTGGAGATTTAAAATTGGCGCTTTTTCAGCGCACATGTGCATGGGCTGGGACTTCCGCGATGTCCCACGCACATGTCCGGCACTTAATCAACATTACCCAGCATTTCGGGCCAGATGTTACAGGCCAATGTTGTGCTGGAACTTGGATCAGCAAAATGTTTCTGACAAAATCAAAAAATCTTCTACTTTCAAAAGAAATTCTAGTGTACTATAATCCAGAGTTGCGAACAATTGTAGCAGCATCTACAGGCTTGTGTGCAAGATCAAAAAGATGGACAAAGAAGCCCAGTTTTATACGTTTCAAGATCTCTTAGGAACACAGAGATAAAGTATGCAACCATTGAGAAAGAAGCATTAGTAGCAACATAGGCATGTGAGTTCTCTGATTATGTCATGGGACTAAGGTTTAAAATTGAAACTGACTGCAAATCTTTGGTTACTCTTCTTAGCCTAAAGGAAATTGCAAAAATGCCACCAAGAATTTAATGTTTTAGACTGACACTCACTAGGTACAATGCAGTTATTATGTTCAAGGGAAATACCAGATGACAGCAGATGCATTGTCAAGAATACCAGTGGAAGAAGTCAAATAGAAGATTTAAATTTTATTCAGGAAATAGAATCATGTTCTTTGCTCGTTACTAAACACTTACGGAAAAGGGACTACAAGAGATTAAGCAAAACATCAGCATGGGGAGTGCATCAAAATAAGAGTATTGCCAGAATGGATGGCCAGATTATACTCCTAGCAACCCAATATCATAGAAATCATAGAAACCCTACAGTGCAGAAGGAGGCCATTCAGCCCATCGAGTCTGCACCGACCACAATCCCACCCAGGCCCTACCCCCACATATTTTACCCGCTAATCCCTCTAACCTACGCATCCCAGGACACTAAGGGGCAATTTTTTTTTAACCTGGCCAATCAACCTAACCCGCACATCTTTGGACTGTGGGAGGAAACCGGAGCACCCGGAGGAAACTACTTAGGCAATAGTTTGCAAATAGAAAATATTTCACAATTATTGATGATTCCTCAGGTTTTAACAACAGACTAATTATCCCTAAAACACTTGGACTTGACATTCTCCAAAAAATCCAACAAGGTGGCACAGTGGTTAGCTGCCTCACAGCGCCAGGGACCCGGGTTTGATTCCTGGTTTAGGTCACTGTCAGTGCAGAGTCTGTACGTTCTCCGTGTCTGCGTGGATTTCCTCCGGGTGCTCCGGTTTCCACCCACTGTCCAAAAGACATGGTGGTTAGGTGCATTGGCTGTGCGAAATTCGCCCTCAGTGTACCCGAACAGGTGCCAGAGTGTGGCGAATAGGGGATTTTCACAGTAACTTCATTGCAATGCTAATGTAAGTCTATTTGTTATACTAATAAATAAACTTTACTTTAGGTGGCTTGGAAATAATGAAATGCTAAGCATTTCAGGAAGGACATACTGGCACTGGAGCGGGTCCAGCGGAGATTCACACGGATGATCCCAGGAATGGTAGGCCTGACATACGATGAACGTCTGAGGATCGTGGGATTATATTCATTGGAGTTTAGGAGGTTGAGGGGAGATCTGATAGAAACTTACAAGATAATGAACGGCTTAGATAGGATGGACGTAGGGAAGTTGTTTCCATTAACAGGGGAGACTAGGACGCGGGGGCACAGCCTTAGAATAAAAGGGAGTCACTTTAGAACAGAGATGAGGAGAAATTTCTTCAGCCAGAGAGTGGTGGGTCTGTGGAATTCATTGCCACAGAGGGCTGTGGAGGCCGAGACGTTGAGCGTCTTCAAGACAGAAATTGATAAATTCTTGATTTCTCGAGGAATTAAGGGCTATGGGGAGAGAGCGGGTAAATGGAGTTGAAATCAACCATGATTGAATGGTGGAGTGGACTCGATGGGCCGAATGGCCTTACTTCCGCTCCTATGTCTTATGGTCTTATGGTCTTAAGAGCCCAGCAATCAGCCTGGTGGCCAGGCATCAGTCAATCCATTGAAGAATTCATCTCGAATTACCTTACGTGTGAAATGAATAACCAACAGAAGAGCGAACCTTCACCCCACCTTCCATACTTTGTTTTCTGGTGGCGAAGGCAGCCTATCATTGGCCGGTGGCAGGATCTTCTGCTCCTGCTGCTGTCAATGTGTTTTCCCATTGTTCGCACCCTCTGCCGCTGAGGAACCAATGGTGTAGGATCACCAATGGTCGGACCTTAAGATCCCACCAGTGGGAATGGCCGGAAAATTTTGGCCATTAACTTAGCCCTTTTTAACCATAGCACCTCACCACTAAAAACAGGTTCTCAAGATCAGATCTGGCAATGGGAATGCAGCTGCAAACATAACTTGCAGCTCTACAACAAACACTACACCCTCGCATTACCTCAGCTGACTGTGAGAACATTAGGAAATGTGAGGAGCAATAAACAGAGTCAAGTTGTAATTTCAACTTCAGGCACAGAGCACGAGATTTTGAAGAGTTATAGCCCAGGAAGAGAGTGTGGATACAAGATCAACAGAAAGAAGACATTGTAATAGAAAAAGATTTACAACTGAGATTTTATAGAATTGAGATGGATTAGGGAAATAACAGAAGGAACCAAAAAACCTTGATATCATTTTTGCAGTTATATAATTAAAAGGTGGCGTGGAACAGAGTCATTCACTCACTAATAGATCAGCTCTAATCATTATCCCATCTTAGGTGAGAAGACCCTCCTATTACAATTAGGTTGCCTATTCAATTTCTAAGAAATGTTTCTCTGAATCTATTTTTGAAAAACTAGGACTATGTAATGGTCATGTTGGTCAAACTGGTCATATTACATCGGGAGGGTGAAGAGTAAGATAATAAGATTAAGTTCCTAGGCCGGTATTTTACTACCTCACTTGGGCGAGGCTTGTAAAATCCTGCCCGAGGCCAACAGAGAATTCCGTTCTGCGAGCCGCGCCCGCTGCAATTCCCGGACGGGCATGACGGTAAAACTTTGGCCCCAGTGTTTCTTTATCTGATTGTGGTTTACTTAACCAAACTAGCATTGTACTTTAGTGTGAGTTGCCATTGTAAGGATCCTTAGGATAGTGGTTTCTAGGTGTGTATAATACTGATTGACAATGTCACATTGATGTGAAGGGGGTTGACCATGTATAGGCTTGGTCAACTTTGCTGTTAGAAAATGCAGCTTGCTGTAGGCTTTACTGAAAAGTAATTTTGAAATTAATTTCTTGTATCTATTCCATAGCGTAAAGCCCTAAATCCTTTACAAAACAATGTGTAAAGAAGCATTTGAGCAGATATTGTTACATAAGGGTTTTGATTTTAATACTATTGCTATCTTATCAGTGCTTTTCTTTTACATTGTTCTTTTTTCTCAGTTTGTTTTATGTTTATACTTTATATTTGTCTTTATTCAGGACATGATTGGAATGATTGTACTCAGATAGAGAGCTGACCGTGTCCAAAATCACTTACGAAGCACTTCCAAATATCAACAGGAAAAGCTTTCAAAAAGGAAGGCACTTCAAAAGGCGTTTATAATACAAACCTTCACTGTAAGAATCAGATAACACATGAGTGCAAACTGCAGAGTGTTGTAGTAGTTGATAAGTCAAGTTATAATTAGCGATGGCTTGGTTTAAAAGTGTCTGTAGACGAGTTTATTTTATAAGCAGTTGAAAGGAGACACAAGCGTAAGAGCCAGATTGCCTTTATCAATGACTGTGCCATTTAGACCTCAGAGGGGAGGCGGTGGCTCAGTTGTATTATCGCTCGACTATTAATCCAGAAACTCAGCTAATGTTCTGGGGATTCAGGTTTGAATCCACCACGGCAGATGGTGGAATTTGAATTCAATAAAAAAAATCTAGAATTAAGAATCTACTGATGACCATGAAACCGTGATCAATTGTTGGAAAAACCCATCTGGTTCACTAATTCCTTTAGGGAAGGAAATCTGCCATTCTTACCCGGTGTGGCCTACATGTGACTCCAGAGCCATAGCAATGTGACTGACTCTCAACTGCCTTCGGGCCACTAGGGATGGGCAATAAATGCTGGCCAGCCAGCGACGCCCATGTCCCACGAATTAATTTTTTAAAAAGTACACCAATCTGACTGTGGACATTGCCTCTGCAGGTTTCTGTGTCAGCAAGGAGAACTGAGCCTGGCTGGGGGCCTAACACCTACAATAGATGTTCAGGATATCTGAAAAGTGGTCTGAGTCAATGTCGGGAATCTCCCAGGAAGGAGAGGGCGATTGGGTAATGGGAAATATATTGGGAAGGAGGGACGATCAGACGGGTGAGAATAGATTCAGAAGGAGGGAGCAATTGGGAAGGAGAGAATGATCGGGAGGATGGAGAATGGATCAGAGTGAGGGTGTAATTGGGAATATGGGGGATGGGTTGTTAGAATGTAACCGGTGACAACTTTGTATTGGATGTAATGTGACCAATGGTAACAAGGTGTAAGGGTGAGCTGACCCAGTAAGCCATGTAACCAATTACAGAATGATGTGATGGTCAGTTGACCAGCTGACTCACTATAAATAAGAACCTGTTGGGTATTGTGGGGAACTTGGAGTGGCCCAGGGCGAGGCCCCAAGTTTGGAGTAATGAAGTTTCTTTATTAAACCCTTTCTTTGATTTATAAGTTGGAGTAAGTTTGTTATATTTTTATTGTCTGCATTTGAAGAGTTCCTCCTGATGAAACATGGGTCGGATGGAGGAGGCTATCGAACGTGAGGGAAATAGATTGGAAGAGCTGTTGGAAATCGGGAGGGTGAAGTGATTATTAAGTAAAGGATACAACTGTGAAAGGGAGAGGAGTTTAAAGGAGGGCTGAATGTAGACTTGGCAACAGTCTTTGGCACTGCAGTGAAGCTGGGAGGGGCGGCACGGTGGCACAGTGTTTAGCACTGCTGCCTCACAGCGCCAGTGACCGGGTTTGCCACCCGGCTTGGATCACTGTCTGTGTGGAGTTTGCACGTTCTCCCCGTATCTGCATGTGTTTCCTCCGGGTGCCCTGATCAAAGGTGGAATTCAGGTTTCTTTCTCTGATCAGAGCAGGACTTCATGCACATGACTGGATGTTTAGAAAGAATAAAACAACTCCAGCACAACTGCAAAGTCCTCTGACTAATTCACAACAACTTCAGACTGTGTTGTGTAATGAGCCAAAAACAGAATTTGTGTGTGTTCTACTGACTGCAAACAAATGTACCATCCAACCTGATGTAACAAGAAACTGCTCTAGTTAATTTTTACAGTCACACAATGACATTCAGCACTTTGCCACTGTCATGCCTCATGAATTTCAATTTTTCTTTTTTGCAGAGATAATTTTGGGATTGAGTTATGTATGAAGATAATGCTTTAACAAATGAGTCAGCCTACAAGGCTGCATGGTTCATTAGTTTTTCACATTTTGTTTTGAAGAGAGAAGTCAGATTGAGCTCATAGCATTGTATAACACAGAAGGAGGCCATTTGGCCCACCATGTCCGTGCTGAATTTGTGAAAGAGCTATTCAGTTGGTCCCACTCCCCAGTTCTTTTCCTATAGCTCTGCCAATGTGTTCCTTTTGAAGTAAGGTGTGTATCTATGCAGCCAGTTGTTACCATGTGGAAAGCATTGCCTGAAAGGGAGATGGAAGCAGATTAAATAAGAGCTTGCAAAAGTGAATTGTATATAGACTCGAAAAGGAGACATTTTCAGGGGTACGGTGAAAGAGCAGGTCCGTGAGACTGTTTCATTGGCCAAAATTCTCCGATCGCATCCGCCCAGCTACTGCTGCCAGCGAGGGCAGAGAATTTGGATCTCAGCCAAATCTCCAATCCCTGCAGCAGGACCAGGGAACCCAAGCTGCGGGCGAGGCCGGATAGTTCTGGCCATTGTCTTTCAAAGAGCTGGCACAGACGCAATGAGCTGCATGGCCTGCTGCTGACGATTCTATGGACTGGATTATAACCTGCAGCAGAGTGTAGGTTTGGGAGGGGGTAGTTGGGTAAAGCTAGTGGAGTTGACAGGGCGGTGAGAGGCTGGCTCAATGCTAACGACTGCTGGGTATCACTGCACTTTGATAGGCTGTATGTGAGCAACCTCCTGGGAGAGTGAGAGGCTTAGCTCATTATAATTGCTGAATTCAGATTAACATGGATCTTCAACTTTAACTTTGGGTTGATGGGGTTTCATGGTTTCTGAAAACTTGTCAGTGGGCTCAGGGCAATATGTCAGTAAGCACTCAGTACTTACAACTGTCTTTTATCTGGGTGTGAAAAGGGTTTGGATTGCAGTACCTGTGCTGAGAGAATTCCTTCCATACTTTGAAGTGAAGTGGGCTCAGTCTTTGGCCCTCCTAATTTCATTTCAACAATTCCTTAGACGAGATTCTCTGGCCTCCCCTCAAGGTTTTTCTCAGCAGCGGAAGGCCCTTTGCTGGTGGCGGGATCCTCTGGTCCTACCGCTGTTAATGGGAATTGCCATTGAAGCCACCCCACGCCACTGGGAAACCCGCAGCAGGGGGTGCATCACCAGTGGTACCCAGAGAATCCCAACTGTGTGAATGGATGGACAATTCCGGTCCTTTTCTTTTCCTTTCCCTGCCAACTTTGACTACTTCAGCTTGCATGTTTTAAGTGTCCCATTAAGTAAAGAAGATTGGAACATTAAAAAAATGTGCAGTCCAGCCTGCTCTGCCATTGAATAAGACCACAGCTTATCCAGTTGTGGTCTTAATTCCACTTTCCTGCCTGTGTGCCATAACAATGGGCACCACATTCTGATACTTCATGCCAGCGGGACCTTCTGGTCCTGCCGATGGTGCATCTGCGCTGTGTGTTTTCTGGTGATGTGGGGTGGATTTAATGGGAATTCCCATTGACAGTGGCAGGACCAGAAGATTCCGCCCCCAGCAAATAAGTTCATAAGATATAGGAGCAGAATTAGGCCATTTGGCCCATCGAGTCTGCTCTGCCATTCGATCATGATTGATATGCTCCTCATCCCCATTTTCCTGCCTTCTCCCCATAACCCTTCAACCAACCATCATCCACCGCTGAGAAAAACACTGCAGGGCAGCCAAAGATCCCGGTGCATGATTCCCTTTCTCAATCAAAAGTGTCTCTAATTCTTGAATATCTTCGACAACCCAATGGTCACTGTTGCTGGGGTAGAAAATTCCAACGATTAATGACTCACTGAAAGAAGAAAATCCTTCTCATATCCAACAGATCAGCTAGATAGTCAATATCTTTTCCCAAAGGTGGAGGAGTCTAAAACTAGAGGGCATATGTTTCAGGTGAGAGGGAAAAGATACAAAAGTGTCCAGAGGGGCAATTTTTTCACACAGAGAGTGGTGACTGTGTGGAACAAGTTGCCAGAGATGGAAGTAGAGGCGGGTACAATTTTTTCTTTTAAAAAGCATTAAGATAGTTACATGGGTACGATGGGTATAGAGGGATATGGGCCAAATGCGGGCAATTGGGACTAGCTTAGGAGTTTAATAAAAAGGGCGGCATGGACAAGTTGGGCCGAAGAGCCTGTTTCCATGCTGTAAATCTCTATGACTCTATTACATGGGGGGCCTCTCATTTTGAAACTGGCCCACCCCCTGTTCTGATTCCCCCCATGAAGGGAAACTTTTTCTTAACATCCACTCTGTCAGATCCACTCAGGATCTTGTTTGTTCGATGAGATCACCTCTCATTCTTCTACGTTCCAATAGGTATAGGTCCAACCTGTTCAGCTCCCACACCTCAGGAATCAGCCGAGCGAACCTTATCTAAACTGCCTCCAATGGTGGTGTATCGCACCCTTAAATAAGGAGATTGATACTGTACACAGTACTCCAGGTGCGTTCTTATTAATGCCCTGTGCAATTGTAGCAAGGCTTCCCTACTTTTATATTTCAACCCTCTTGCAGTAAAGACCATCTGCCTTCCTAATTATTTGCTATACTTAAATGCTATTTTTTTGTGATTCATGTACAATGACACCCAGATCCCTATGTACTGCAACATTCTGTAGCCTCTCTTCACTTAAATAATACTCTCCTTCTCTATTTATCCCACCAAAGTGGACAACCGCACCTTTTCTCTCATTATACTCCTTCTGAAATGCTGGAATTGAGACTGCGTCATCACCATGCCCTCTGCCGCTATCTCTAAACCCAGAGATGTTAAGGAGATGCCTGTAATAAGTCACCAGCAAACTGTTCTGCACATATTTCATAGAAACCCTACAGTACAGAAGGAGGCCATTCGGCCCATCGAGCCTGCACCGACCACAATACCACCCAGGCCCTATCCCTGCAACCCCATGTATTTACTCTACTAATTCCCCCTGACACTAATGGTCAATTTAGTGTGCCCAATCAACTTAACCTGCACATCTTCGGACTGTGGGAGGAAACCGCAGCACCCAGAGGAGACCCGCGCAGACACGGGGAGAATGTGCAAACTCCACGCAGATAGTGACCTGAGGCCAGAATCGAACCCAGGTCCCTGGTGCTGTGAGGTAACAGTGCCTGCCACCGTGCCGCCCCCAAATATTTCTGGTTTTCTATGTGCTATTGCATGCATCGCCAACTCCTCGCACATCTGTGCACTAAACCCCAGCCCCATGATTCTGTATATCCAACCCCCTTTTGAAAGATACCATTCAATCTGCTCTCACTATCCTTAAAGTTAGTGAGTCTGTGAAACAAAGCACCTTAATTATGTATTTCCAGTCTTTGCTTGTTGAATGCTTCTCAGTCTATTTTCCAGAATGCACATGTGTGGGCATATGCAAAGTAGACAATATCCAGTTCAGAACAGAAAGGGGTCAGTGCAGCACATCCTTGGATTTCATTATTTTGTGATTAGATATTCGGTAGTCTAGACACATACGTGAATATTGGCTATCTAGACTGCTGCACTAAGATCACTGTACCAAGAGAATATCAAAATAGATTCAAAATTTAAATGAGTTTCCTTGATTTTAGGCTGCAGAAATGCAGAAAGAACATTTTGAACCAAATGGTCTAACTCAATCCTCATGTGTTGCCCTGTGCAAGGGTAGATCACTACATGAAGATGCTCTCCAGAAATTTATGTCGCTGTATGGGAGGCTCGATGGGGGTGAACTTTCACAGGGGCTTTTCCCCTCATGCACCATAACCATGGGTAGGATTACTAAGTTTGCGGATGATACAAAGATTGGCCGGGTGGTTAACAGTGAGGCGGAGTATCTTGGACTACAAGAAGATATTGACGGAATGGTCAATTGGGCAGATAAGTGGCAGATGGAATTTAACCTTGAAAAGTGTGAGGTGATACACTTTGGAAGGAGTAATTTGACATGGAGGTATTCAATGAATGGCAGGATACTAGGAAGTTCCGTGGAACAAAGGGACCTTGGCATGTTCGTCCACAGACCTCTGAAAGCGGAAGCGCATGTTAGTAGGGTGGTGAAAAAGGCATATGGGACATTTACCTTTATCAATTGTGGCATAGATTACAAATGCAGGGAAGTCATGTTGTATAGAACTTTGGTGAGGCCACAGCTAGAGTAATGTGTGCAGTTCTGGTCGCCACATTATCGGAAGGATGTGATTGCACTGGAGGGGGTGCAGAGAAGAATCAGGGCTGACCTGATTGAGGTGTTCAAGATTATGAGAGACAGAGTGGATATGGAGCAGCTGTTCCCCTTAGTTGAAGGGTCAGTCACAAGGGGACATAGGTTCAAGATGAGGGGCAGGAGGTTTAGGGATTTGTGATGAAAAGCTTTTTACCCAGAGGGTGGTGATGGTCTGGAATGCATTGCCTGGGAGGGTGGTAGAGGTGGGTTGCATCACATCCTTTAAAATGTATCTGGATGAGCACTTGGCACATCATAACATTCAGGGCTATGGGCCAAGTGCTGGCAAATGGGATTAGGTGGGAGTTTAGGTGTTTCTAATGTGTTGGTGCAGACTCGATGGGCTGAAGGACCTCTTCTGTGCTGTATGACTCCATAACTGTGAAAATCTAAGCCATTGTGTCCAAATCTGGGCACCACATTTAGGAATATGGAATTGGAGAGAGTACAGAAAAGATTTATGAGATTGATTCCAGGGATGAGGGACTTCAGTTATGTGAATAGATTGACAAAACTGGGGATTTTCTTCTTAGTTAAGAAAAAGTTGAGAGAAGAGGTGATAGAGGTGTTCAAAATTATGAGGGGAAAGGGCCATTTCCCAACCTAATAATTTGTGGTAGAGGAGTAACAGTGGCAGCACTGATGGTCATGAGAATCAAATCGAAGTCTTAACTGTGTCATTAGATTTATATGAATATATTCATTAGGCCCCAGCTTGTTTCTGCTGGGAGTGTGGTCCACCTAAATTAATATCCACCTGAACATTAGGATGGTTAAAACTCCATCAGTAGTTTGTTTTCCATTTGCTGTTTACAAGTAGAATTTGAGAAGCAGCAAAGTGAAACTCAATCTTTTCACACAGGTATTTCAGCTATGAAAATGCTATCAGGTGTACACAATGCAGGAATCCTTTCACTTCTCACATTAACAACCCAAGGACGATGATGTGAGACAGTGGATCAGTAGAGGAGGTGATACCCCACATTCTGGTGGAATGTTACCATCATTCACGGCGGCAAGATTTTCCCATCCCGCTGCAGTGAATGGAGATTTGGCTGGGTGCCAAATTCTCCAACCTCGCTGTGGTGAGAGCACGGTATGAACGGCCGGTAAGTGCCATTACTTTTCCAATTCAAGTGCAGCTCTTTTCTCTCTCTCTCTCTTTCTCCCTCTTCTCACCCAAAACCAATACATCAGGCTTCTGAAACCAATCATTGAATCATTCTGGAACCAAACTTGAATCATTGTCCAGTTAACTCAGTTTGAATGTTGCCATGAATCTGCCATGCGATATAATAAGGTTGGATGCCTGGAACAGGTTATCTTAGAGCTATGAAAGGGTGCTCAGGATGTTAGATGCACTATTATCACACATTGCAGCAACAGAAGTAGGCTATTTGGCCCACTGAGGCTGCTGCACTGTTTTATTAGCTATGACAGCTCTACCTCTTTAAGATTAATTCCCTGCCTGTTCTTCATATTAATTAATAGCCTCACGCTGCAACTGAGCATGTATTACCATTTTAAGCACTTCAATTGCCTTGGCATCTATGGCCCTCTGGAGAGGTTTGATCTGTATTCCCACAATCTTTCGTGTGAAGTAGTTTTACTGCATTCATTTTTAGCTGGTTTGAATTAAATTCCAAGATTATGTTAATTAATTTTAGATTCCTTGAATAAAAAGGACTATTTTCCATCTATATGCGCCTACATTATTTTGAAAACCCTGATCAGATCATATTAATCACCAGGAATACAATCCTAAACTCCCTCAAACAATCACCACGGCTATCTTTCTGAGAGATGATTTCTGTATTTTCTCTGAGGTTTTTGCACCCTTCTTTAGATGAGGCAGCTGAGAGTGAATTCAAAATGTAGAATGTTGTGGGTTCCTTAAGTCACCGACATCAAGGACTTGAAACAAAGGTAATTTATTCCTGAGCTCACTAGCTATATACAACACTTGTGCTCTACCCGCGCTCCCAGGGATAACTCCTGCACTCCAGCCAATTGACCTCATTTGTAGCCATGTCATCACATTTTGAGTGACCACTCAGTCTACACAAAATATGATTGCACAGTGTAATTCCAATAATGCTTTTTTATTTTTATATAATTTCATATATTTAAAAAATATATGGTGGGATTCTTCCAAAAAATATCTATGTGCTGAATTCGAATTTTTCAGCAGGATTTTCAAAATGAATCTCCCACACTCTGTGCACTGTAGAGCGCCTCAGTGTGAATCACATTGAAAAGTTGTGGATGGGGTCTATTCCCGCTGGAGAGGCTGGTAACATAGCGCTGAGTGGGTCACTGCGCATGCGCCGATTTGGCAGAGCGGAGATTGGAGCATGCGCAATAGCTCTGCACATCCGGCCTCCTGATCGCTGGCCAACCCCTCAACCCCGCATTGCTGGCCGTGCAACCCCCTCACAGCCTGATCGCTGGCTTCCTGGACGTGTCTGGGCCAGCCTCAACACCCCTCAACCCTCCACCGACCTGCCTCAATCTCCCCCTCCCACTCCGCCTACAGTCCCGACCCTCCCAACCCACAGCCCTGAACCCCCCCCCGGCAGGCCGACCTCATCCCCATGGCCAGCCCCGATCTCTTGTTTCCCTCCCTCTGTCACCAAGCCTGAGTACAGACAGCAGCGGAATGCTCTGCCCATCTAGCCCCTCCCCCTCTGCCACCCCTTGGCATTGCCTGATGCCCAGTGGGCAGTGCCTAAGTGCCCCCTGGGTGTTGCCACTTTGCCCCTTGGGCAGTGCCAGGGACCAAGCTGGCACTGCCAAGCTGGCAATGCCCTCGGGGCAGCCCCCCTTACCCCTAACCTCCTGGGGGGACTCCATCATCCCCTTCACTCCAGCAGGGTCGGGCCTCCAGCTCCCCGCTAGTGGGAAGCTGTTGTAAACACTGCTGGAGTGAAACACTCCTGCCAGGGGGGAGATGCTAGTGGTCCCGGAGACTTCAGTCCCCGGCCTGCTAATCAGATGGAAACCAGCATTAGAATAATTTATTCAGCTTTGCGCTGATTTCTGGCGTGGAGCTAACGACTCTGGAAATCCGGCGGCCAAAGAAGCATGGAGGCTGTGGCGCCCAGCGTAAAGCCCGCTTCTCGGCCTCTGCTTGAGGCTCCTGGCCTGCTGCACCACTCGAGCAGTGCAGAGGGCTGGGAGAATTATCCCCGTTTTCTTTCAGGATGTGGGTGCCGCTGGTTAGGCTAACATTTATTGTCCATCACTAATTGTCCTTGGGAAGGTGATGATGAACCATCTTCTTGAACCACTGCAGTCCATAGTTGCAGGTACAGCCACAATGCTGTTGAAAAGGGAGTTCCAGGATTTTGACCCAGTGACAGTGAAGGAAAGATGATATATTTCCAAGTCAGAATGGTGAGTTGTTTGGAGGGGAACTCCCAGATGGTGGTGTTCCATGTGTCTGCTGCCTTTGAACCTTCTAGGGCAGCATGGTGGCACAGAGGTTAGCACTGCTGTCTCACAGTGCCAGAGACCCGGGTTCAATTCCAACCTTGGCTGACTGTCACTGTGGAGTTTGCATGTTCTCCCTGTATCTGCGTGGGTTTCCTCTGGGTGGTCCGGTTTTCTCCCACAGTCCAAGATGTGCAGGTTAAGTGGATTGGCCATGCTAAATTGCCCCTTTGTGTCCTGAGATGTGAAGTTTAGGAGGATTAGTGGGGTAAATACGTGGGGTTACAGGGATAGCGTCTGCATGGGATGCTCTATCAGAGAGTCAGTGCAGACTCGATGGGCTGAATGGCCTCTTTCTGTGCTGTAGTGCTTGTATGATAGGTGTCAGAGGTTGGAGGTCTAGAAGGTACCCTAATAAGTTGCTGCAGTGCACTTTGAGGATTTTAAAAAATTATTTTATGGAACATGGGTGTTGCAGTCTGGGCCAGCATTTATTGCTCATCCCTAATTGCCCACATTGCTGTATGGCCTGGAATCATATGTAGGCCGGATTAGGTAAGGATGGCAGCTTTCCTTCTTGAATGGACAACTGACAATGCTTTCATGGTCATCATTCGACTTTTAATTTCAAATTTTCACTGAATTCAAATTTCACCATCTACCATCGTGAGATTTGAACCCAGGTCTCCAGGCCTGCCCAATATGATGCTACAAACTGCAGTGGTGGAAGAGGGAATGAATTTTTAAGTTAGTGGATGGGGTGCCACTCAAGCAGACCACAGGCCATTCTGTGAAGAGCGTTCCCCTTCACAGTGATGGCGGCTGTGGCAACAAATCATCTTTATCAGTTTTGTATATCCTCCAAGGGAGTCACCTTGAAGTGCCCTAAAGACTACACACCAGGTGGCCTTGTGGGCAGGACATGGTGTCAGGCCCTCCCATTGAGATAGCCGGGTACCTGTTCCCTCTGTACTTAATGGGAAGTACTCCCATGGGTAGCTTATTAATTGGTTGCTTCAGGTAAGATTGGACAGGCCAGGCATTACCAATGGGATCAAAACTTGTTTTTGGTCCCAACTTCAAAAAAATCTTCAAAGGCAATAAGATTCTGTCCAGTGTGACACATTTGTATTGGCAGCTCCCATTATTGATTTGATTTAATTTGATTTATTATTGTCACATGTATTGGGATACAGTGAAAAGTATTGTTTCTTGTTCACTATACAGACAAAACATACCATACATGAGAGTACATTGGGGAGAAGGAAAAGGTAGGGTGCAGAATGTAGTGTTACAGTTACAGGTGAAGAGAAAGATCAGCTTCATATATGATAGGTCCATTCAAAAGTCCAATGGCAGCAGGGAAGAAGCTGTTCTTGAATCGGTCGGTACTTGTTCTCAGATTTTTGCATCTTTTTCCCAATGGAAAAAGGTGGAAGAAATATGTCTGGGGAGCGTGGGGTCCTTGATTGTGCTGGCTGCTTTTCTGAGGCAGCGGGAAGTGTAGACAGTGTCAATGGATGGGAGGCTGGTTTGCATGATGGACTAGGCTTCGTTCATAAGAACATAAGAACATAAGAAATAGGAGCAGGAGTAGGCCATCTGGCCCTTCGAGCCTGCCCCGCCATTCAACAAGATCATGGCTGATCTGAAGCGAATCAGTTCCACTTACCCGCCTGCTCCCCATATCCCCTAATTCCCTTATCGATCAGAAAACTATCTACCCGTGATTTAAACATATTCAACGAGGAAGCCTCCACCACTTCAATGGGCAGAGAATTCCAGAGATTCACTACCCTCTGAGAGAAGAAGTTCCCCCTCAACTCTGTTCTGAACCGGCCCCCCCTTATTTTGAGGCTGTGCCCTCTAGTTCTGGTTTCCCTTCTAAGTGGAAAGAATCTCTCCACCTCTACCCTATCCAGCCCCTTCATTATCTTATATGTCTCTATAAGATCACCCCTCATCCTTCTAAACTCCAACGAGTACAGACCCAATCTGTTTAATCTCTCCTCATAAGCTACACCCCTCATCTCCTGTATCAACCTGGTGAACCTTCTCTGCACTCCCTCCAAGGCCAATATATCCTTTCGCAAATAAGGGGACCAAAACTGCACACAGTACTCCAGTTGCGGCCTCACCAGTGCCTTGTACAGTTGCAGCAAGACCTCCCTGCTTTTATATTCTATCCCCCTCGCAATAAAAGCCAACATTCCATTCGCCTTCTTGATCACCTGCTGCACCTGCAGACTGAGTTTTTGCGATTCGTGCACAAGGACCCCCAGGTCCCTCTGCACAGTCGCACGATGTAATTTTTCTCCATTTAAATAATATTCCAATTTACTATTATTTCTTCCAAAGTGGATAACCTCACATTTGCTAACGTTATATTCCATCTGCCAGATCCTCGCCCACTCGCTCAGCCTATCCAAATCTCTCTGCAGACTTTCCGCGTCCTCCACGCAATTCGCTTTCCCACTCACCTTCGTGTCATCAGCAAACTTGAATACCCTAGATTCAGTCCCCTCCTCCAGATCATCTATGTAAATGGTAAACAATTGAGGCCCCAGCACCGATCTCTGCGGCACGCCACTGGTCACCAACTGCCAACCAGAAAAGCACCCATTTATCCCAACTCTCTGCTTCCTGTTAGATAGCCAATCCCCAATCCACGCCAACACCTTACCCCTAACTCCGTGTACCCCAATCTTCTGCAGCAACCTTTTGTGAGGCACCTTATCGAACGCCTTCTGGAAATCTAAAAACACCACATCCACCGGTTCCCCTCTGTCAACCGCACTAGTGACATCTTCATAAAAGTCCAGTAGATTTGTCAAACACGACTTTCCCTTCACGAATCCATGCTGCGTCTGCTTGATCGAACCATTCTTATTCAGGTGCTCTGTTATTTCCTCTTTAATAATGGACTCTAGCATCTTCCCAACTACGGACGTTAAGCTAACCGGCCTGTAGTTACCCGCCTTTTGTCTACTTCCTTTTTTAAACAGCGGCGTAACAGTAGCTGTTTTCCAGTCAGCCGGCACTACCCCAGAGTCCAGCGAATTTTGATAAATTACTACTAACGCATCTACTATTACCTCAGCCATTTCTTTCAGTACCCTGGGATGCATTCCATCCGGGCCCGGGGACTTGTCTACCTTCAGTCCTATTAGTCTACCAAGCACCACCTCCTTAGTAACAGTAATTGTATTAAGGACCTCACCTCCCACCAACTCTCGATCTCTAATACTCGGCAAACTATTTGTGTCTTCCACCGTGAAGACCGACACAAAGAACTTATTTAAAGTCTCAGCCATTTCCTCGTTTTCCACTATTAAATCCCCCCTCTCATCTTCCAAGGGTCCAACATTCACTCTAGCCACTCTATTCCTTTTTATATACTTGTAAAAACTTTTACTATCATTTTTTATATTTTGAGCTAGTTTAGTTTCATAATCTATCTTTCCTTTCTTAATCGCTTTCTTAGTCGTTCTTTGTTTTTCTTTAAAGCTTTCCCAATTCACTAATTCTCCACTATTTTTGGCCACTCTGTACGCATCTGATTTTATTTTAATACTCTCCTTTATTTCCTTCGTTATCCACGTCTGGTTATCCTTTTTCTTACAGTCCTTCTTTATCACCGGAATATATTTTTGCTGAGTACTTAAAAAAATCTCCTTAAAAATCCTCCACTGTTCCTCAGCTGTCCTACCTACCAGTCTGCTCGCCCAGTCTACATTAGCCAATTCCACCCTCATCCCATCGTACTCCCCTCTGTTCAAGCAGAAGACACTGGTTTGGGACCCTACTTTCTCACCCTCCATCTGTATCAGAAATTCCACCATATTATGATCACTCATCCCAAGAGGATCCTTCACAAGAAGATCCTTAATCCTACCTGTCTCATTGCACAGAACCAGATCCAAGATAGCTCGCTCTCTCGTAGGTTCTGTAACATACTGTTCAATGAAACAATCCCGACAGCATTCCAAGAACTCTTCCTCAAGCCCTCCACGTCCAATTTGAGTCGACCAATCAATATGTAGGTTAAAATCCCCCATGATTATTGCCGTTCCACTTTTGCACGCATCCATTATTTGCTTGTTTATAGCCCTCCCCACCCCTAAGTTATTATTTGGGGGCCTATAGGCCACGCCTACCAGTGTCTTTCTCCCCCTACTATTCCTTATCTCCACCCACAACGATTCCACGTTTTGCTCCTTAGAGCCTATGTCGTCTCTCACTACCGTCCTGATATTATCCTTTATTAACAAAGCTACCCCACCTCCTTTTTCTATCTGTCTATCCTTCCTAAATGCCTGATAACCCTGTATATTCAGTTCCCAGTCCCGGTCACCCTGCAACCACGTTTCTGTGATGGACACTAGATCATATTCATTTGTATGGATTTGTGCCATCAACTCATTTACTTTGTTTCGAATGCTTCGTGCATTCAGGCAAAGTGTCTTTATGCCAGCCTTTATCTGGACCCGGTTTGTTGAAGCGCTACTAACATCTCCCAAGCCCTCTCCTCCTTTAGCTAGTTGTTTATTCACTATACTCCTGGCATTAGAGTAGACACCTCTCAATCCTATGGTCTGGCCTCTCCCCTTCTCTGTTCCCAGTCCACCTGCCCTCTTGCATTGCCTATAACCCTTCTCTGTTTGCGAGCTACCTTCCTCACTCTCAGTCACGTCGCTTTGATCCCCTCCCCCCAACCTATCTAGTTTAAACTCTCCCCAGTAGCCTTAGCCAACCTTCCTGCCAGGATATTGGTCCCCCTGGGATTCAAGTGCCACCCGTTTTTAGTATACAGGTCACACCTGCCCCTAAAGAGGTCCCAATGGTCCAGGATATGGGGAGCAGGCGGGTAAGTGGAACTGATTCGCTTCAGATCAGCCATGATCTTGTTGAAAGGCGGGGCAGGCTCGAAGGGCCAGATGGCCTACTCCTGCTCCTATTTCTTATGTTCTTATGTTCTTATGAACCTGAATCCCTGCCCCCTGCACCATTCCCTCAGCCACACATTCATCCTCCACCTCACTACATTCCTTTCCTCACCTTCCCGTGGCACAGGCAGCAATCCCGAGATTACTACCTTTGCTTTCCTCCTTCTCAGCTGTCTCCCTAATTCCCTATACTCTTTTTTCATGTTCCCTTCCCCCTTCTTACCCACATCAGCGGTACCAATATGTACCGCTACCTCCGGCTCCTCTCCCTCCCACCTCAGGATTTCTGGGACTCGCCCAGCGACATCCTGGATCCCAGCCCCAGGGAAGCAGACCACCATGCGAGACTCCCGCCTGCCTCCGCAAAATCGCCTGTCCGTCCCCCTGACTGTCGAGTCCCCGATTAATACCGCCTTCCTCCTCCTTTCCTTAGCCCTCTGAGTTACAGGGCCGGACTCTACCCCGGAGACACGGCCACTGCTGCTTCCCCCAGATGGGCTGTCCCCTCCAACAGTAGTTAGACAGGAGTACTTGTTATGTAGGGGCACTTCCACCGGGGTGCTCTCAATCACCCGTGTTTTACCCTTCCTGACTGTCACCCACTTGGCCTCCTCCCGTGGCCCTGGTGTGACCACCTGATGATAGCTCTTGTCTATCACCTCCTCATTCTCCCTCACCTGCCTAAGATCGTCAAGCTGCAGTTCCAGCTCCCTAACACGGGCCCTCACAGATGTGGATGTCCGGGAGGCCAGGTGCCTCCAGGACCTCCCACATACTGCACTGCGAGCACCACACTGGCTTAACACTCATATTTCACCCTTTCTTCCAAGGTACACAGAGAAAAGTAAATTATAAATATAAAAAAAATAAGAAACTCACCCCTGCTCGCCCTTTCTGCCTAAGCCCGATGAGCCAAAGCCCCTCAGTTCTCACTCAGCTCCCTCTCACTCCGCTGCCCGCTCCCAACGCTGCCCGTTAGATAGTGGGGCCTGCCTTTTAAACCTCCTGTGCACTAAAAAAAACTCAAAAGACCCTTCCCAGTAAACCCCGCGGCCACTGCCGGTTTCCCGCCAAAATTTAAAAATAATTAAATAAATAACTAACACCCGCGAAAAAGTACTTTAAATTCAATCTTACCCCAAAAATCCTGTCACCAGTCACACCTCTGCCTTTCTCCAAAGCAACAAAGAGGACTATCCCCCCAACTAACCCTTTGTAGTTTCCTGCAGTCTTGGTCAGAGCAGGAGCCATACCAGGGTGTGATACATCCGGGAAGGATACTTTCTATGGTACCTCTGTAAAATTGGAGAGAGTCACACTACAAATATGGATATTGGCATTATAATGGAAAGTATTGGCAGAAAATCTTATCAATAGTAATGTTGTGTAGAGAGGAAGTGTGTGAGATGTTTCTGGATGTACACAGATCCTTCCTATGTTTGTTGATTGTTTATTGCTTCCCCAGTTAGATTGTACTGTTCTCTGCTATTCTTATCTCCAAAGTCTGCAACTTCACAATGTTATGTTAAGTTGCACCCATTACTTCCTTAGTAATTTTTCAATTTTCTGCTTTAGACTTCACATTTCATTCTATTCCCTATCATAACAGGAGAGCCCAGGATTCCTGTTTTAGCAAAACTCATTTAAATTTTGGTTCAAAGCAATTACGGTGTAATTCACTCACCTGGTGTGGTAAATAACTCAACATTCAAAACCGGCTGGTTTGTGGAATGAATATTGTCAGTTCTCAATATCATTTTTAATGACGATACCTCTAGCTGCGCAGGAATTATTTGTCTATCTCACCTGGGACAGTGCACATCCTGCACACTGATCCAGGGAACAACCACTGTACCAGTTGTCGCTCTCTTTCTCAGTTTCTTAACCACAAATTGATATATGAGAAAATATTTAGCACTGGTTGACAGAAAAAGGGACAGAATGAGGGTGCAGACATAAAACCTCATCTAAAGGCAGCTGAAGACAGATTCTGTCATGCTAAATAATATTTGGGGATATAAAGCTGACAGATGGAGCCCAAAGCAGCAATATTAAAGCAAACCAACTCACATAATTAGAGAAGATGACAAGCAGTAAATTTTCACAAGGCAGCTGTTATGCCAATATGTGTGGAATTAAGTCAGTGTAATTGACTTCTTGCTTTGATTCCTTTTCAGTGTTGCCCTGATTTAATAATGCAGGAGATCACCCAGCTCTCACTGATTTATGAAGAGGAGTTCCCAGCATCTGTAAATTCTTTCATTTAAATTAATTGAATGCCATTTTCTTATAGGTTTGAATATGTTGGCCTGTAATGGACACACAAAAGCTGATCAAACTATGCAGCCACAGCCAAGTGTGTTCAGCAATCAGCACTGCACTCTTCTGGAGTGGCACCTGCTGGATAATGCAACATATATATTAGCAAAACCATTTTCAAGATTCATTTTATTGTTCGTTTATGAAGAGAAATTGACCTTTTGTTCTGTTTTTCTTTCTTATTTTTGGAATATGCTGTTGGAATTGTTTACTATTATCTGCAAGGTGAGATGTTTTCTTTCATTCTTAATTCTTGATTTTTCTGACCTCCCAGTTCCCAGCCAATAGAATTGGTGGATAACCATCCACTAATGGTGATGCATGAAAAATGCAAGCCATTGTCAATGCTTCTTTCAATATCATTCCCAGCGAGCTCCATCCTTACTAAATTTACTTTCAAAATCACTTTCTTCTTCCCTTGCTCACAGCACTTGGACAATCCAGGTCTAAATCACAATTACACCTTCTTTGACTAAAAGCTATCAAAATTGTTGACTACCTCACCCTCCTCTGTCACCTAGATGAAACTACGCAAGTTTCACAGACATAAAACAGATGTCTAACATGATGGCTACGGTATATACGGAGACTATATGCTAGAAGTGCACTGACTGCCATATTGGTGAGGGAAGCTCAACGTTAGGAATGAAAATCACATCAAACTGGTATTGATATGTTATATATGCATTTCAGGCCCTAATTGGCCCATGCTATGGTCTATTTCTTCAGACAGTCAGCAGCCAAACAAACAGTAACGGATGGTACGGTACAGTAATGGGCGGCATGGTGGCACAATGGTTAGTACTGCTGCCTCACAGCATTAGGGACCCAGGTTCAATTCTGGCCTTGGTTGACTGTCTGTGGAGTTTGCACGTTCTCCCCATGTCTGTGTAGGTTTCCTCTGGGTGCTCCAGTTTCCTCCCACACTCCAAAGATGCGCAGGTTAGGAAGATTAGCCATGCTAAATTGCCCCTTAGTGTCAGGGGGACTAGCAGGGTAAAAACATGGGGTTATGGGATAGGGCCGAGGTGGGGTTGTTATTGGTGCAAGCTTGATGGGCCGAATGGCCTCCTTCTGCACTGTAGGGATTCTATGTAGTGCTTAAAGGGATTGCTGGAAGCTGCCAACCAAGTGTAAGTTTTGTTTGCTGATGGTGGTAGCAGAAAGAGCAGGAATGCTACTCCCTGCTGTACATTAACATTGCAGGCTGCTGCACACCACCTTCACCCAACACTCCTTCACAATTTCCTGTACCCCTGGATTCTCTTGCTCTGCTTCCCCTCTTCACCCTTCCCTGTAACTGGTTGGATGTTTCTGGGGCCAGTTTTGTCTTTTCTCATTTGGCACATGCAAGGTGTATTGTTCCAGAATCGTGCCCTAGTTTGACATGATTCCATTTCTTCACTGCCCTCCTCACTGCCTTCCCAAATTCCATCCTACAAAAGTTCCAATTGTTAAGGGCACAACTGATGTTTTAAAGTTTTTCCATTAGTGTCACAAATAGGTTAACACTGCAATGCAGTGACTGTGAAAATCCCCTAGTTGCCACACTCCGGCACCTGTTTGGGTACACGGAGGGAGAATTCAGCATAGTTAATGCACCTAACCAGCACATTTTTCGGACTGTGGGAGAAAACTGGAGCACCCGGAGGAAACCCACGCAGACACGGGGAGAACATGCAATCTCCACCCAAGCCGGGAATTGAACCTGGATCACTGGCGCTGTGAGGTAGCAATGCTAACCACTGTGCCACCATGCTGATGTTAAATCCTAGGGTATTCCATATCCCAGGAGGGAAGTTTGAAATGCCTGCCCTGTATTTTGCTATTTGGTATTAATGTGAGGAAAGATGTGAAGACCAGTGAAAGATCTCCCAGATTATTTTGTGATGATTTTAAACAAAACAAATGTTTTTTGAGGAAGAGAGTTCCAAAGACTCACTGCCCTCTGTGACGCTGTAATGTCCGCCCATGATGTTTATTCTCCCCTTTGGAGGTGTGATGTCACACTGACGCAAATCAATATTAATTTTCAAAAGTGAAAACCAATTGTGATAACTACATATTGGGCATGGAGGTGCTGGTAGCCTCCAGGGGTTGAGGGACATGTCTGGAAATTGCCCCTTGGCATTCTGGCAGTGTCCCCTGGTGTTTCATCACAAGAAAGTCTTTAAATGCAGACAATAAAAATATAACAAAACTTACTCCAACTTATAAATCAAAGAAAGAGTTTAATAAAGAAACTTCATTGCTCCAAACTTGGGGCTTCGCCCTGGGCCAATCCAAGCTCCCCACAATTCCAATCAGGTTCTTATTTATACTGAGTCAGCTGGTCAGCTGACTATTACATCATTCTGTAATTGGTTCCATGGTTTACTGGGTCAGCTGACCCTTACAGCTTGTTACCATTGGTCACATTACATCCAATACAAAGTTGTCACCAGCTACATTCTAACAGATTCCCTTTATTTAAATTTTTTTTCAAAATAATTTAAGACAACCATCCTCCAGTATTCTTAATAACTTTCCAGTACCTGCACCCCTTTTTGTAAAACGGTCTGATACCTGAAGATTTGCACCAACCCGGTTATGTTCGGAAACTTCCTTGTTTTCCAGCATTTATTTAATGCTGGCCAAATCAATTCTTAGTCATTTTTCTGTTACACTTTTTGTTGAGTGAACATTGTCCACATAACACTCAATTGGTACTTTCTTACCCAATGTGCCCATAAAAAATAGTACTGTTAATGTGTCAGACAAATATATCCTCATATCCAACGCCTCCACTAATGCTAGGGTTTCAGCTGCCAATGCACTTTTGACTACCCTTTTTATTTTCTTTGTTTCCCAGACCAAGGGGCAACATTTTCCTTCCTTACCTACCAGGAATACTATGAATCCAGCCCCGCTTGAATGTCCATCTGGTAGATTGACATGTGAAGCATCACTAAACACAGCCAACTTGTATCCTCCAGTTCTCCTAGTGCTGGGAATTTAATCACACATTCTCTAATTTTAGCTTTTTTAATGTTTTATTAGCCTGCAAGATCTCTCTGACTGTGGCGTGCCTCAACATATTTGAGTTCTCGGACATTATAGCTCCCATCTGGTCTTGTCTGTGTGCATAGCCAATTTAGCTGTCCTATCATACTCCTCAACAATTCTGTTTCTTTTTTGTTGGCCTGTTCCTCTTTTTCCATTGACCTTTCTCTAGTGATGGGAATGGGATCAAAACTGTTTAGATATCCCTGATGACTCATCATCACACCAGAGGTACTTTGTTGGATATCAAGACATCGAAAATCACCTACTTTAAATTCTGTTTTCACTTCTCAATTATCCTTATTCAAATTCTTCTGTACCACCCCATCCACATGCATCACAAAAATTCCAGCTAATTTTCCTTTAGCCTTCCAGTAAAACATTGCTGGATCTGCTTTTAACTGGACACACCAGTCTTCAGCAACGCAGATCATACAGAGAAATACCAAACCCTTGATGCATCACTTAACCCATATCCACATTTGTTCAAGTTCCGCAAATGCCCCTGTGTATTAGCTGTTTCTTTGGGTGGCCTCAAAAAAAACTTTTCTTGAAATGTTTCGCCTTGCAGAAATGCTGCTTTGCTATCTATTGATTTACACATCCAATTATTAGATGCTAAAACAGCGAAGTTTTTTCGGTGTCACTTTCCCAGCTGTGGATGAATCAACCCTAATGTTTCTCCCATCCAAATGTTCCTCATACACATGGGCTACAAATCTGGCTTTAACTTTATACGCCGCATCTTGCTAAACTTTCTCTGTGCGAACCCACCTATGGGACAAAGCAGGTTGCCCTTCATCTGGTACCTTTCCAACTGTAAGAGTTTTAACAACACCAGGTTAAAGCATATTGACACAGACATCAAGTTTCTAACTTTAACCTGGTGTTGTTAAAGCTCTTACTGTGTTTACCCCAGTCCAACGTCGGCATCTCCACATCATGACCTTTCCAACTGTCCAGCTCTTTGTTTGGCTCCTCTTACTTCCCCAAGCTCCATTTTGTTTGCAGCTATGGGGGCTTCTACTCCTATTCTTATCATTGGTTTGATTCCTAGCCTTCCTCGTTAAACTCCGGCCTCTACTGCCATGTCTGTTTCTGTCAGGGCTGCTACTCTCAGACCGCTGTTCGCTGTTGACCCTTTGGTCACAGATTCGTGACTTTTTCCTGGTTCACGAATGCTTACTGTCTCATCCTCAGGACTTAGGTCTCCATCTGTCCACCCCATTTTCCCAATCTATAGCTTTGGCCCTTGCTCTTGGATATTGAGCCAGTGTTTGTACTTTCCTGAGGCCTTTCCTGTTTTCCCAATTATAGTGGCCTCCCTCCACTCACTTGACATTTTGGGTATGTATGATACCACTGTGCCTACTTTGGATAGCTGAACCTTTGAAGTAGCAGCTTCATCCCCTGCTTCACTGGTACTTTGTTGATCATCAGATTCCCTCTCATTTATATTTGACTGATCTTCATATTGGCTCAGGGTATGTGCATGTGAGGTACAAGGTGTCTCCTGTGCTTCTGCATCTTGCTCAGATGCTCCAAATTCATACCCAATTCCCACCACTCTCAAAGAGTGGGCTCGCATCGTTTGGTTACCGTGTTGTAATATAACTACCTTGCCGACTGTTCCTATCACTTTACCGGGCCATTTCCACTCTTTTTTGCCCTCTCTTTTATAGTAGACCCAACCCACTTTCTCGAAGTATACCTCCGATGGTCTTATGCGATGTCTTAGGGCCCTTCTTATCCATTCTGAAACCTCAACCTTAATGAAGGCCTTTCTCCCTGCATGCATAGCGTTTAAATGTGCAGAAAACATGGAGCTAATGCTTGTCCCTTCTAGTGCCGGGGAGCATCTGTTAATACTGACGGCAACTTTGGATTCCTCCTGTATACCAACTGATATGGATTATAGCCCCCCACCATCTGTAAAGAATTTTTTGCATGCACTGCCCATGCTAATGCAACCTGCAATTTACACCTGGTTGATCTGCAACAGTTTTATGCAACATGTCATCTATAACTGTATGATTCCTTTCACAGAGGCCATTGCTGAATGGGCTCTCTGCTGCAGTGTGCATTATTACAATATTTACATTTTTGCACATATCTTGAAACTCATCATTTGCAAATTCACCCCATTGCCTGTCAAAAATTTAGACAGTGCCCCCAAACATGTTCCAATCCAGTGGGTCATAATTTTATTGATAATGGTCTTTTTATCTTGGCTGTAAATCATGAACATGCTAAACCACATGGCCATGTTCACAAAGTGCAATAGATAGATGCCTTTATCCTTGTCCCATATCTTTAGATCCATCGCCACTACATCATTGAAATCTCATGCTAACGGTGGACTCACGACTGGACGCAGGGGTGTCCTTCTATATTTTATGCAGATTTCACACTGGGCTGATATTTGTTCTATGAGATCATTATATCCTTTGTCCAGCACACCTGCATCCTGCAGCAGTGCTCTCAGCCTCTGTGCTGCTGGATGACCAAACTGCTTATGGAGTTTCAGAATAATCTTCTTCTTGTCCATCGTGCAGCGACACTAATGCCTCATGAATCCTTTGGTCTGATAATTTCAGTTTGCTTAAAGGAAGACAATAATGGCCAGATCTTGTAAAATATAGGTCCACGGTTTTCCCAAATACCACAGTTTTATCCTGTTTCAAATCGATGATCATCTGAGCTTTCTTCATCGCAGACCTGCTTAACAACAAAGGTACATCACTGGAAACTACATCTGTACTTATAAATAAACCAATTCCCGCAATCCAACAGGAAAGTATCATCCTTTTGGAGGATGTCAGAATGTTGTCATCTACAAATCTAAAGCAGGTGGAACTATCATGTTCTTTTGCTTTCTTTCGGTCTTTATGATCAAGAGACTCTAAAAAACAATTTAGCCAATCTTGGCCGCAGACAGCAGACAGTGGACAAACATCCACTATCTAAAACAGCACAGTTGAAAGTCTATCACCAGGATGCTCATTATGGGACTCAACTTTTCTGCCACCAAAACAATGCCTTCCTGATCCTTATCCTCGTCACTGTCGGTTTCCACGTATTCTGTGCCACATGTGGTTTCAAAGACACGATTTCTTCTTTTCGAACAGTTTACAATGTAGTGGTATAGGGGAATCACATTGGAAACAGCGATTCACAATCTTTCTAGCATTCCTTCGATTTAAATGTCTTTTATCAGTTTCCAATGTGCGCCTTCTTTCCTCATTTTTGACGCTAGGCCTGTTATTAACGTAACTGTCTCTGTTAAGGGTCTTCGTGCACCATTTGGTCTGGCACGCGGCTGAGTCACCATTGACTCCTCTGTTCTGGGGGCTATGGCATTCCGGTCTATATTGAACAAGGTGGCGGGGAAGGATTGTTTCCCGAAAAACTTTTTTAATGATGCTGACATTTGATCAAAGGGGGGCTCTGTTCTCCTTAATTGTATTCCAGTCATTACTAAAAGAGTATCCATTTGCGACAGACATGCACAGTCCAACAACTTAAAGGCCAATACTGCATCTGGAATCTCCAAATTAAATTTCATTAGGCTGTTACAGCCCCTATCAAAATCCACGATATACTCTTCATTGGACTGGGTATCTTGTCTCCTAATCCTGTCAAACATCATCCTCCTTCATAATTCTCCAAGAACTCATCTTTTTGGTAAAACTTATCTAAGTATCGTAGCAGGCACTGTAGCCCTTCTTCTCTATTTAGGGCAACTGCTGTCCAATCGGAAAATACTTTGCTCCTTATCTTGCTCCTAATTGGAAGTGACAAAGCTAATGTCATACCTTGCTTTTTTTCTGGTGTTGTGGTGACACTTCCAGCTCTGCCTTCCATTGCTGATATGGTTCAGCATCTGAAAAGACAGGAGGACAATCCAATCCCACCGGTTTACTTCTACTTTCTGCCATGGTTGTAGCAATTCTTCAAAACAAACACCAAGTTATGATGGGTTTTCCTCTGCTACCCATGTTTCATCAGAAGGAACTCTTCAAATGCAGACAATAAAAATATAACAAAATTTACTCCAACTTATAAATCAAAGAAAGGGTTTAATAAAGAAACTTCATTACTCCAAACTTGGGGCCTCGCCCTGGGCCAATCCAAGCTCCCCACAATACCCAACAGGTTCTTATTTATAGTGAGTCAGTTGACCATCACATCATTCTGTAATTGGTTCCATGGTTTACTGTGTCAGCTGACCCTTACAGCTTGTTACCATTGGTCACATTATATCCAATACAAAGTTGTCACCGGTTACATTCTAACACCCTCCTCCATTGTGGGAGGGGTTCCCCTTCTGTGTGTGGGGGTTGGTGGGTGTTCCCCTCATCTGTCGGGGGCTCCTGACGTCCATGATGAGGGGGTTGCCGATGTCCATGGGAAGGAGGTTCCGACATCTTTGGGGGGGGGGGGGGGTGGGGGTGAGGGGGGGGGGGGTGGGGGGGTGAGGGGGGGGTGGGGGGGAGGTGGGGGGGGTGGAGGTGGGGGGGGGTTGGGAGTGGGGGGGTGGAGGGGAGGTGGGGGGGGTGGGGGGGGTGGAGGTGGGGGGCGTGGGGGGGTGGAGGTGGGGGGGGTGGGGGGGTGAAGGTGGGGGGGGTGAAGGTGGGGGGGGTGGGGGAGTGAAGGTGGGGGGGGCATGGGGGGTGAGGCATGGGGGGGGTGAGGCATGGGGGGGTGAGGGGGTGGGGGGGTGGAGGTGGGGGGGTGAAGGTGGGGGGGGGCATGGGGGGGTGGAGGGGGGTGTGGAGATGGGGGGGTGGGTGGGGGATGGAGGGGGGGTGGAGGTGGGGGGGGGTGGAGGTGGTGGGGGGGTGGGGGGGTGGGGGGCGTGGGGGTGGGGGAGCGTGGGGGTGGGGATGAGGGGGGTGTGGGGGGTGGTGGGGGGGTGGGGGGGAGTGGGGGGGTGGAGGTGGGGGGGGGCATAGGGGGGATGGTGGGGCGGGGCATGGGGGGGTGGAGATGGGGGGGTGGAGGGGGTTGGGGGGGTGGAGGGGGTTGGGGGGGTAGGGGGGGTGGTGGAGGGGGGGTGGAGGTGGGGGGGGGGTGGAGGGGGCATGTCTGTGGGGGATGTTTTAATGTCCATGGGAGGGGTAGGTCCATTTTGGGGCATCCTTTAAAAAGCGCTTAAATTCTTGGCTTGACCATGTTTAGGCCCCGTGCCCCTTTGGCTGGCTGTGTGATCTTTGCTGACTCTCTATAATTGCACAGAGTGCTGTTAAATCAGGTGAAAAAAAGTGGCTGCGAAGCCGACGAGTCGCACACAGCTTTTCTCGCCTCATCCAACACCCTACGCAATGTTGGGAAGATTGCAGCAGAATTGTTTGAGTATGGAGATATAGAAATCACCTCCAGACCGTTTGCAAACACTTCTGTCTCTGATGCACAACCACCATTTAAAATCGCTGGGTCTGCTTCTGAAATTGGAATTGACAAATTACTTGTTGTGAGTTGCTATTTTAAGCATGCAAAGGGAAATATCTGATGCTTAAAGAGATAAACAAATTCTAATTTAAAAAAAAGCTAATGAAGAAACAGTCCCAGAGATTTCTCAGTTTAAATAAAAAACTGTTTTTGGAAGAAATGGACTGAACACTTAAAAAAAAACCTGTCAGTCCAACAACACTGCTTTCTAAATTTGGGATAATTTTAAAATGAAAAGTCAGGCACAAACTGGAGGCTGGTCCAACCTCTTTGCTTCGGGGGTGGGGTTGCATAACTCAAATGTTTGGGAAGAAAAGGCTCAGAAGAATTGAAATTTATTTCATTGTTACACAAAACAACACACATCTGTATCTCTGTAAACAAGCTGCAGATGAGAAGGCTAATTTATCGCCTTACCTTCACCGCCCATTGAACACTGATTCACTAACACAGCTGCCCTTGTTTTTGCCTGCCACTAAAAATCAATGCATGTCTATGTACTTTACGTAGTGCCAGGGCCCATCCCAGACTTGATGCCCGTCTGTCAGCCCGTGAAGAGCCCCCGGTCCTGCCATCATCAGGGCCCCGCAGTATCCACCTCTCTGGCCGACCCTTGTCACGCCCGCACTAGGGGCTACTTTTGAGAAAATAAGATGTTGTTTAAGAGAAATAACAAGCAAACAAAATTTTTTAATGCCCTGAATCAATCTGAAATGTTTGATTTCTGTTTTAAAGATATTACAAGAATATTTTATTCGACTGTAAAGATTCACCAGAACTCCACAAAGTGATGGAATAGTAATTAATGGGACGCCCCATTTAGAATAAGAGACGGAGTTAGGGAAAAATGTCACAACACCAAATGGGTATTGGAATAATTCACCTTGGGTATAGTTTAATGGAATGCGTAAGATGTACATTGTAGTGAAAGGATGGTGTAGATGAGCTGAATAAGGCGACAGCTTTCTCTTGGAGATATCTTTAAGAGATATCCTTAAGGTGAATTTTTTAAGAGATCTGTATTTGTTAACCTAGCCACCACCTAAGACATTGGGGCCATACAGAGGGAGAGAAGCAAAGATCTTGAGATGGAGACCTTCCTTTGGACTTTTGAGAAGATTACTGGAAAGTCGGGAAAAATGATCGAATGATGAATTCTTTCAAAGATATTGAATCCCCAGATGATGAAGTTATTTGGCAAAAAGACAGAGAGAGAGAGACTACCTCCAAGAATGATGAAAGAACACTGCCCAAATAGAAAATCTGGTTAAAAATAAAGCAGTACAGGCCACATCCAACTGATCGGAAAATGTGTTAAGATGACATATGAATATGAAATTCCAACAGAAGATTAAAGAAGGAATTGGAACACTGGTGTGGGGGGTGTAGAAGTGATTTGTAACTAGTGGAGAAATTGACACGTGAGTACATAGTGCAACTGCACTGAAGCATGGGACTTGCTCGATTACTTAACAAACAGCATGACATGAAATGGTTAATACGATCTGAAGGGAAAGAAAACATTTTTAAATGATCATGACACTGACACATATTCAAGTGAGAAACTCACTTTAAGACAATTAATTTTACTGCCTCATCACCATTATCATCTTAGAGTAAAATTAATGTAAAAGTAAAAGGAATTTTGGACTGGGGCAATTTTTAAAAAAATTCATTCATGGGACATGGGCATCTCTGGCTGGCCAGCATTTATTACCCATCCCTAGTTGCCTGAGGGCAGCTGAGCCACATTGCTGTGGCTCTGGAGTCAGATATAGGTCAGACCAGGTAAGGACAGCAGATTTCCTTCCCTAAGGACATTAGTGAACCAGATAGGTTTTTCCAACAATCAACAATGGTTTCATGGTCATCAGTAGATTCTTAATTCCAGATATTTTTTATTGAATTCAATCTGCTGTGGTGGGATCCGAACCCGGGTCCCCAGAACATTATTTGAGTTTCTGGATTAATAGTCTAGCGATAATACCACTAAGTCATTGCCTCCCCCAAAGTGGAAGGCTAGGGAGAATTAATGCTTTATAAGAATTATTCACAAAATGGGTACAGGTGAAGGTAGAGCTGAAGAATATTTTAAGTGATACATGACCCATTGCTTTACTTTATGGATTTATATGGTTGGAGCCCAGAAATTAGCAGCTCTCCAGCAAAAGAATAAGGCCGGTATTTTGTGATCCTGCAGTGAGGGATGTAACAGACCACCCAAAAGTCCACTGCCTTTCGGTGGGACCAGATGGTCCCAGTGGCAGGTAAGGCCAGAGAATTCCACCCTAAGGGTATTTTCCTCTCAAAGGGGGAAACCGTAGGATCTGTAGGTGGGGAGTGCCAAACTAAATAATCAGATAATTCCAGAAAGTCTAGCATGTTATCTATGACATGTAATCAAGACATTAGGGAAACAGCTTGCATTTTAGAATTAATTGCGTTAATTAAAAATTAGTTGTGAGAGGTTAATAAAATATTTCCTTCCCAAAGGACGGGGTTGTAAGATATTGAGATCCTGCTGTGGGTCATGTTCTGGTCCTTTCTACAAAACACCATCCTCACAGCTTTGGAATGTCAACATGGTAGTTTGAACTAAGACTGTTCAGAGTGTTTAGAAATCCTCTTTTCACCTGAGCAATCAATACTGCTTAGGAAATTCTATAAAATGCAGAAAATACCTGCGCATTAAAGACCCTAATTTCTTACAGTGGCTGTAGAATTCTATAAATTTGCATTTTCACTTATTAGGTCAATTTTTATTCTAATTGCTTAAAATTTCCCCAACTGATTCCGTTTAAGGTCCAGATATTTCTGAGTTCAAGGTTTGTGTTATTAATTCATTCTTTCATTTTATCTGCATAGTTTTAAAAAAACCTGTCGAATTAATATAATTCACTGATCAAGCAGCAGGCATGTACTACTTTGGACAAATCATCAGCTTCTTTTTATCACAGATGGTGCTGTTGCAGCATCTGAAACACACAGAGAATCTATAATTGGCAGCATAAGATGATTTATTTAAAGTACCGTGGCTGATATTTCCCAATCATGCAGTGGTTGTGTGGACTTTTACATCAGGAAATTCTCTTGCACCGACCAGCCTTTAGCTTCCAATTTTAAAGAATACAAAAGTGGTGATTTAAGGTGACTGAACAACACCAATTAAGTCTAAAGCTGTCTTGATGTATTATGTTTAGAGTTACATGACAATTGCGCAGATACACTTCTACTTTAATAAAGCAAAACTCATGGCTGTTTGTATTATAAAATGGAATCCTTGTGTGACAAAGTGGGTATTAATTTTGCTCTCCCCACAGGAGATGGGCTGGATGACAGAAATAACCACCTGGAGGACTCAGTGGGCAATTTCCAGGCTGATCCAATCTGTTATCATTGAGGCATCTGCCAACATGAAATAAGCTCTGGATTAGGGGGCAGGAAAACACGTGCCTTAAACACTGATACCAGTGAGTCTTTGTGAGCCTTTCCAAACAATGATAGGAGTTGTCAGATAAATCTCTGAGCCTGCAACGTACAATTGCATCAGGCATCTTACAGAAGCATTGCTTATCTGATAACTCAAGTTCACTGCTTTCCTTGAAGGATGTGGAGTAATGTAATTTGGCGCAGCAAAGCTGCCTTGTCATATGACAGACAGGAAGACAAAAGGAGCTAGGGGACATTCTGTTGTCTCTGGTTAACCAGGAGCTGCTAACTATTGTAAATGTATACGCTATTGTAAACATCTATTTTCTGTGTACATCCAGTGGCTATCAAAACCTGTGGCTTGGTGCAAGTACAAAAAGGACATCAATGTGATGAATTTGACTCCAGGTCTTATTCCGAGCAGAGAAAATCTTGGAAGAAATTTCATTGGTAACAAATGGGAGCGTCACAGGTTTGACACAACCTAATGCATAGTCTGGCAATCCTTTACCACTTTGTTGACAATGGATAGAAGTATCAAGTGCCATTGTAACACTTAACATTGTGACTTCAAAAATAAAATTCATTCATGGATGAGCATCGTTGTTACCCAACCCTAATAACCCTTGAAAAGGTGGTGGTGAGCTACCATCTTGAACCGCTGCAGTCCATGCGGTGCAGGTACACCCACAGCACTGTTAGGGAGGGAGTTCCAGGTTTTTGACCCAGTGGCAGTGAAGGAACCTATGCCATTTATTTAATTTAAGATCTGAAATTATGCAAAGTAATGCAATATTTTAAAAATTAGGATAAATTGATTACGAAAATTGCAATTTTAACATGAGTTAAGCCTTTCAAGTTGACTTGTTAAAGCTTTCTTCTTGTTTTGCTAGTTGTAAATGTTGTTTTCCCATTTTACATTTTATTTTTCTGATGGCTGAGCATCGAGCAATTAAAGTCAGGGATGAGGAATAGGCTGCCATTTCTAAAGTCTTCCCCTTTGACAGTTTTAAATAACTCAGTGCATAAAATAGGAAATGTTGCCAAATTCAAAAGAGAAGCTTGTAACCCTTTTGTCTTGCATAGAACATAGAACATAGAAAAGCTACAGCACAAACAGGCCCTTCGGCCCACAAGTTGCACCGAACAATTTCCTTACCTTCTAGGCTCATCTATAACCCTCTATCTTACTAACCTCCATGAACCTATCCAAAAGTCTCTTAAAAGACTCAATCGAATCCGCTTCCACCACCACTACCGGTAGCCGATTCCACACACCCACCACCCTCGGAGTGAAAAACTTACCCCTAACATCTCCTCTATACCTACTCCCCAGCACCCTAAACCTATGGCCTCTCGTGACAACCATTTCAGCCCTGGGTAAAAGCCTCTGAGAATCCACTCTATCAATACCTCTGAACATCTTATACATCTCTATCAGGTCACCTCTCATCCTTCGCCTCTCCAAGGAGAATAGACCTAGCTCTCTCAACCTATCCTCAAAAGGCATACCACTTAATCCCGGTAACATCCTCGTAAATCTCCTCTGCACCCGTTCTATGGCTTCCGCATCCTTTCTGTAATGAGGCGACCAGAACTGGGCACAGTACTCCAGGTGGGGTCTGACCAGGGTCCTATACAGCTGCAGCATTATCTCCCGATTTCTAAACTCAATTCCTCTATTGATGAAGGCCAGTATTCCATACGCCTTCTTAACCACAGCCTCTACCTGCGACGCCACTTTGAGCGTCCTATGAACCCGTGTTGCAATGTTGCAACCCGTTTGCATGTTGCAAAGATGCCAAGCTGTAAATATATGTAAATACATTGCTCATTATCTGATACACCTCTAAAGCATATATTCAGTGGTCATCTATAAATGGTCATCTATTGATCTTTAATGGCTAAATGAGCTAGAAACACGTTCGCATCTCAGGTAGTATCATTTACTTAAATATTTATTAGTGTCACAAACAGGCTTACATTAACATTGCAATGAAGTTACTGTGAAAATCCCTGAGTTGTCACACTCCGGCGCCTGTTCATGTACACTGAGGGAGAATTTAGCATGGCCAATTCACCTAGCCAGCATGTCCTTCAGACTGTGGGAGGAAACTGGAGCACCCAGAGGAAATCCACGCAGACATGTGGAGAACGTGCAGGCTCCATACAGACAGTGACCCAAATCAGGAATCGAACCCGGGTCCCTGGCGCTGTGAGATTGCAGTGCTAACCATCGTGCCAATGTGCTGCCCCCATATTCCATTTCATAGACATAATCACAGGAGAATCTTTTTGATGCTGAGGAAGAGACACAGGCAAGATTCCTAAGTAAGAACACATAACCTTGTATCAGTTACCCCTTGCTACCACTCCACTATGACCACTTACATGTTTTCTGAATCTCTTCTGTTAATGGTAATAACATAATAACGCCTTGCTTTTAGGCCCTGGTGTTGGTTTCCAAAGCTGCTGCTCATCTTCCTCCATGTATTTCTCCATCCAGTAATGACACCACAAGAAGAGGACAAAGCTAACTGAGGGTGATAATGTAAAAGGAAAAATGCAACAGAAGTGAATTGGAGACGGGAACTCTCCTGGAAATCAAACCAGTGTGTCACGGTGACACAGTGGTTAGCACCGTTGCCTCGCAGCACCAGGGACCCGAGTTCAATTCCAGCCTCAGGTCACTGTCCGTGTGGAGTTTGCACGTTCTCCCCTTTCCTACGTGGGTTTCCTCTGGGTGCTCCAGTTTCCTCCCACACTCCAAAGATGTGCAGGTTAGGTTGATTGGTCACGCTAAATTGCCCCTTAGTAGGGGGATTAGTGGGGTAAATGCATTGGATTAGGGGATAGGGCCTGGGTGAGATGCTCTTTCAGAGAGTCAGTGCAGACTCAATGGGCCAAATGGGATCCTTCTGCACTGTAGGATTCCATGAATAATTCTGTGATCACATCGGCCTCAGAATGTCACTTCAACTTGTACTTCTTTGGCTCTTAGAGATCAAACCAGTCAGAAATATTGATGGGTAATGTGCTGAGTTTGATTTCTGTGATTTCTTTTTTAGCCATAATGGCGTTGGGATGTTAATTGTTAATTCAGAATCCCAACTCTCATGTATTCATGAGGCCCCGATCAGAAGTCGATCCTTCAGCTCCTTCTGAAAGTTGCACAGTTAAAATGGTGATTGGCATCATGTATGTGCAGCAATCTGTGTTCTATCATTATTTTAACCTCCCGCCTGCCACCCCTGCCAGACAGGCAGAGTTAAAATTGGAGCTTTAACATTGATGGGAGAACTAATAGCAGCAAAGGAGTTTAAACAGCCAATCGACAATCAATAGCTCCCCGTAACACACAGGCAATATTCCGCTTGGAGATGGACAGAATAGAAAGAATTAATTGTGTTTGTCAAACAAGAATGAAGCAATTTACTGAAAGCAAATACAGTCGAACCCAATCATAGTGAACTGAAATATAGCAAAGCCATACAAGTCATACATTTCCAATCCCGCAATTGCCTCCCACATATCTGATTTTTATCCAGCTAATATAACTTGTATTTATATTATGCCTTTAATGTAATAAAATGTCTCAGAAGCATTAACAAACAAAATATGATGCTGAGAAAATAAGGAGATATTATAGCAGATGACCAAAAGCCGAACAGATAGGTTTTAAGAAATGTATTAAAGGAGAGGGGAGAGGTTTAGGAAGAAAACTTCAGAGCTTAGGGTTCAGACAGCTGAAGGCACGGCCACCAAAGTTGAGCATTTAAAGTCAGGGATGTTCACTGGAGGAACACAGACATGTCAGAAGGTTGTAGGGCTGAAGGAGATTAAAGAGATAGAGAGTGGTAGAAACCATGGAGGGATTTGAAAATTGGGAGCCAATAAAGGTCAGTGAGCAGAGGGGTGATCAGTGAATAGAACTTAGTGTGAATTAGAATGTGGATAGCAGAAATTTGAATGATCCTAGGACGAGAGTAGGAGATTGAAGAGCCAGGAATGCATTGGAGTTGTCAAGTCTAGAGGTAACAAAGGTACAGATGAGTATTTTAGCAGCAGATGATTATGGGTGGCATGGCAGCACAGTGGTTAGCACTGCTGCCTCACGGTTCCAGGGACCCAGATTCGAGTCCAACCTTGGGTGACTGTGTGGAGTTTTCACATTCTCCCCGTGTCTGCCTAGGTTTCCTCCGGGTGCTCCAGTTTCCTCCCACACTCCAAAGATGTGTGGGTTAGGTTGATTGGCTGTGCTAAATTGCCTTTAGTGTCAGGGTAAATATGTGGGGTTATGGGGCTAGTGCCTGGATGGAATTATTGTCGGCGCAAACCTGATAGGCCAAATGGCCTCCTTCTGCACTGTAAAGATTCTATGATTCTATAAAGCCAACGTTTCCCACATTCTGATTAAGCCTCAGACGGTTGGCAGAGAGAGGGTTTCAGTCAGTGGTTAGGGAATAGAGTTTGTGGTGGGACCAAAAACAATGACCCTGGGCTTCCCAATATTTATCTGGAGGAGACAGTGGAGAGCTCAAACGAGGAGGTAGTGAGATAGCTGTTGGGTGTCAACTGAATCTATGGGTGGAAGTTTCTGAACCTTCCCACACACGAGTTCCCCGGTCCTGAAAATGACCCCCCGCAGCGGGTTCCTGGTGGCAAGACGGGCGAGCCACTGTAGACATTGGTGGGACCGGTAGATTCCCCCTGGCAGCCAATGACAAGCTGTCCCCACCACCTGAAACCTTGCCATAGTTGGGCGGCTACTGAAACATCCCCCCTATGTTCGCCGATTATATTGCCACTAAACAGCTTGCATTATTGATGTTTTGTGTGGCCCTTTTGTATAAATTCCCCTTTGGCTATTTTGTATCCATCATGCATTTAAAATCACAGAACAACAAATGTGGTAATAAAGCAACCTGCTTGATCGGCGACCGATCTGCCACCTTAAACAGTCACTTCCTCACCACCATCGCATTGTAGCAGCAGTATGTACCATATACAAGATGCTCTGCAGCAACTCACCAAATCTGCTTTGACAGTACCTTCCAAACCCGTGACCTCTACTACCGAGAAGGAGAAGGGCAGAAGGTGCATGGGGACACTATTAGCCCCATGTTCCTCTTACACCATCCTGAATTGGAACGATATCACTGTTCCTTCACTGATCAGCGCCCTCTCTAATGAAATTAGGGATGGCCAACAAACGGATCAGATCTAAGCTCTGCAGTCCTGCCACATCCAGTCGAGAATGGTGGTGGACAATTAAACAACTCACTGGAGAAGGAGGCTCTGCAAATATCCCTATCCTCAATGATGGAGGATCCCAGCACATCAATGCAAAAGATAAGGCTGAAATATTCGCAGTAATCTTCAGCCGAGTAGATGATCAATCACGGCCTCCTCCAGTCGTCCCCAGCATCTCAGTTGCTGGTCTCCAACCAATCCGGTGCACTCCATGTGATATCAAGAAATGACTGGAGGCACTGGATATTGCAAAGGTAATGGCCCTGATAACATTCCGGCAATAGTACTGAAGGCTTGTACTCCAGAACTTGCCGCTCCCCTAGCCAAGCTCTTCCAGTAAAGTTACAACACTGGCACCGACCCAACAATGTGGAAAACTGCCAAGATATGTCCTGTACACAAAAAGCAGGACAAATCCAACCCGGCCAATTTCCGCCCAATCAGTCTACTCTCGATCATCAGTAAAGTGATGGAAGGGTCATCGACAGTGCTATCAAGCAGCACCTGCTCAGTGACGCCCAGTTTGGGTTTTGCCAGGGTCACTCAGCTTCTGATCTCATGACAGATTTGGTTCAAACATGGACAAAAGAGTTGAATTCCAGAGGTGAGGTGAGAGTGACAGCCCTTGACAGCGGCAATGTGTACTATCTACAAAACGCACTGCAGCAATTCACCAAAGATCCTTAGACAACACCTTCCAAACCCACGACCGCTTCCATGTCTAGAAGGACAAGGTAGATACAAGGGAACACCACAACCTGCAAGCTCCCCTCCAAGCCATTCACATCCTGACTTGGAAATATATCACCGTTCCTTCGCAGTCGCTGGGTCAAAATCCTGGAATTCCCTCCCTAATGGCATTGTGGGTCAATCCACAACACATGGACTGCAGCGATTCAAGAAGGCGGCTCACCACCCCCTTCTCAAGCGCAACTAGGGATGGGCAATAAATGCTGGCCAGCCAGCGACACCCATGTCCCACGAATGAATGAAAAAAAGCCAGTTAAAGCCCATATCACAGAATCACAGAATTGTGCACAGCACAGAGAGGCCAATCCACTCTGTGCCTGCGCTGACTCTCTGAATATGCAACGTACAATGTGGTGTTTTCCTGCCTTCTCTCCGTTATGTAGAGATGCCGGCGTTGTACTGGGGTAAACACAGTAAGACGTCTCAGAACACCAGGTTAAAGTCCAACAGGTTTATTTGGTAGCAAACGCCACTAGCTTTCAGAGCGCTTCTCCTTTGTCAGGTAAGTGAGAGTTCTGTTCACAAACAGGGCATATAAAGACACAAACTCAATTTACAAAATAATGGTTGGAATGCGAGTCTTTACAGGTAATCAAGTCTTAAAGGTACAGACAATGTGAGTGGAGAGAGGGTTAAGCACAGGTTAAAGAGATATGTATTGTCTCCAGCCAGGACAGTTAATGAGATTTTGCAAGCCCAGGCAAGTCGTGGGGGTTACAGATAGTGTGACATGAACCCAAGATCCTGGTTGAGGCCGTCCTCATGTGTGCGGAACTTGGCTATCAGTCTCTGCTCAGTGACTCTGCGTTGTCGTGTATCGTGAAGGCCGCCTTGGAGAACGCTTACCCGAAGATCAGAGGCCGAATGTCCGCGACCACCGATGTGTTCCGCAACAGGAAGAGAACACTCTTGCCTGGTGATTGTCGAGTGGTGTTCATTCATCTGTTGTCGTAGAGTCTGCATGGTCTTCCCAATGTACCATGCCTCGGGACATGCTTTCCTGCAGCGTATCAGGTAGACAACGTTGGACGAGTTGCAAGAGTAGGTACCGTGTACCTGGTGGATGGTGTTCTCACGTGAGATGATGGCATCCGTGTCGATGATCCGGCACATCTTGCAGAGGTTGCTGTGGCAGGTTTGTGTGGTGTCATGGTCACTGTTCTCCCGAAGGCTGGTAGTTTGCTGCGGACAATGGTCTGTTTGAGGTTGTGCGGTTGTTTGAAGGCAAGAAGTGGGGGTGTGGGGATGGTCTTGGTGAGATGTTCATCTTCATCAATGACATGTTGAAGGCTCCGGAGAAGATGTCGTAGCTTCTCCGCTCCAGGGAAGTACTGGACGATGAAGGGTACTCTGTCCGCCTTCTACTCTGTCCGGGTTCACAAACTCTTTCCCGGTACTCTGCCCGGGTTCACAAACAGGCCATATATAGACACAAACTTGTATCTTGTAATTGAGTTTGTGTCTTTATATGCCCTGTTTGTGAACCCAACTCCCACTCATCTGATGAAGGAGCAGCGCTCTGAAAGCTCGTGCTACCAAATAAACCTGTTGGACTTTAACCTGGACCATAGAACCATAGAAAATTACAGCTCAGAAACAGGCCTTTTGGACCTTCTTGTCTCTGCCGAACCATTTTTTGCCTAGTCCCACTGACCTGCACTTGGACCATATCCCTCCACACCCCTCTCATCCATGAGCCCGTCCAAGTTTTTCTTAAATATTAAAAGTGACCCCGCATTTACCACTTTATCCGGCAGCTCATTCCACACTCCCACCACTCTCTGCGTGAAGAAGCCCCCCCTAATATTCACTTTAAACTTTTCTCCTGTCTCACAACTCTGGAGTTGTGAGACTTTTTACAGCAAATAAAAACACGCACTGTCAAAGGAAAGTTGTAGGCCTCTCTGACTTGCTCCATCACACAAGTTCCCAGGCCCTGTTTGGGAGGCATGACTCATTTACCGATAAGGTTCAAGTGAGCTGAGTTTGGGAATACAACAGAGCAATGGCCTAACCATTCAGCAACCTGTTTACCTTCCAGGCCCTGGGCTCAAATCCAACAGAGCTACTCCTTAGCATCACTAAATCTCCCCGGCAATCTCCATCATTTTATTGAATCGAGCGGTAGAGGTGAATGATTTGGAGCTGCAGGCTCACTTTTTCTACAACACCCCTCTCTTCACTTCCAGCTACTTGTTGAAATGCTGGACTCCTGTTTATTTAAAAGAATTATCCTCAAACATTTTAACTTGCTTCAGTTCGACTTATGCCTGAAACGAATTTATCTGCCAAGAGTGTCACTGAGGAACTTAAGATAGGCTTCACTTTTATTCATCACTATAAGAGTTAATGATAATACTTCCTCCACCAATGCTTTTGTTTGAAAGAAAAGCTAAATCGCAATCGCAAGCATTTCGCTTTGGGTAATGGAATTGTTGTTTCTGAATCTTCTGGTTGCGAAATTATTGTTTTTATCATCACTAACCATTTGCAAACTAATGGAGATTCACCTCATAGACTTCTGAATCAAATAGAATTGTCATCAGCAGTTAATGTGAGTCTATGATAGTAATCAGGGGCCTATGTGCATATACAGCAGCACTTCCCAAACCATTTTCCACAGCCCCATTTTAACATTTGATCACTAACATGACCCCAGACACCAATAAAAACAAACCATCAATAAAGCTGCATAGTAGCATTGGGTATATAATTATTACAGCCTGTGTATGGTTTTTTAAGATTTATTCTTTCATGGGCTAAGCCTGCATTTATCCCTATTAATCTTTGAGAAGGCATTAGTGAGCAGCCTTCTTGAAACACTGCAGTCCATGTGGTGAAGGTACATCCATAGTTCCTTCAGGAAAAGAGTTCCAGAATTTTACGCAGCGACATTGAAGGAATGGTGATATAGTTCCAAGTCAGGATGTTGGGTGGCTTGGAGGGGATGGTGTTCCCATGCATCTGCATTCTAAGTGACAGAGGTTGCGGGTTTGGAAAATGTTGTCAAAGGAGCCTTGGTGCGTTGCTGCAGTCCACCTTGTGGGTTCCGACCAAGTGGACTGCTATGTCCTGGATGGTGTCAAGCTTCTTGAGTGTTGTTGGAGCTGCACCCCCATCCAGGCAAGAGGAGAGTATTCCATCACACTCCTGACTTGTGTTTTGTCAATGGTGGACTGGTTTTGGGGAGTCAGGAGGTGAGTTACTCGCTGTAGAATTCCTGGCCTACACCTGCTCTTGTAGCACAGTATTTCTATATTGCTGGTCCAGTTGAGTTTCTGGTCAATTGTAACCCCCCAAAATGTTGATAATGGGGGATTCAGCAGTGGTTATGCCATTAAATGTCAAGGGGAGAAGTTAGATTCTCTCATATAGATTATGGATCAATATTTAATTCATCATATAAATATGAACATCCGTGTTTTAAAAGTACGTTGTAAAAAATGTAAAAATGAAAGTGTCTATGTTCTTATGCAGCAAGACCAGGATAATATTCAAGCTTGCGCTTAGAAGGGGCAAGTAATATTTCCCCACACAATGATCAGGCAATGGCCATCTCCAGCCAGAGAAAATCTAACCATCCACATTTGGATATTCACAGCCCATGAATGAATAAGTAAGTTACAATAATTATTAAATGTCTCCCATCCCTCCATCCATTACTTCAGCTGAGCCACTCCAGCTCATGGATTTTGGCCAGGAAGTAGTGGAACTGCAGGTTGAGGGCCTTGAGGTGGCTGATCTTGGTGCCCAGGGTGCCAGAGTGGAGCCCAGACTAACTGCAGCTCACCAGTGGAGGCATGGCCATGGGGGTCCATGGTCGAGGCTCAATGAAGTGGCCACTGGCAGGAGCTCATGACCCAGAGAGGGAGAAGAATTTGGCAATAGGAGATGGGATAGAAATTGGAATCTGTACCCATTTTACACTTGTAGAACAGGCACAATAAAGCCCAACTTTAGGGAGCGAACACCTGTTTAATAAGCTTGGCGCAATCACAGCAATTAAGAAGTAGTTGTGTTGCCCTCACTCGGTATTTTATTGATTATTCAATGTGGTGATTGTGCCTTTAAGGGAAGCACAGCAGAAGAGTGTCAGTTGGCTTGAGGGGCGATTTGGGATTGAGAGTGGGTCATCATCCCAGGACGTGGAGTGCTATCTTAGGCAGAAGATAGTCTGAAGACATATAGGGACTGGGGCAGCTGGTGGGCTGCCAGTCTCTGTACAGTTTTTCCTTGTTAATAAATATCTTTAGTGTTCCTGACAAAGTCTGTGAGGGTGCATCATTACAGACAGCGTCTAGGATCAGTGGTGCAAAGTATAAAAGAACAGAAATTATGGTCAAAAAATGAGCTCAGAGACAGGGCCCAGGTGTGATGGGGGTGGTTTGAGGTTCAGAAACCGTGAAGAACAGGTTTCCCTATTGTCCTGCAGATTTTAATGGCAGGACCAGCTTAGTATTTCTGGCTCCATTTCCTGTCTACAGCCAACTGCATTGAAAGATTGACTGACTGGCAGGTGAGTAGGCATGAGGCACCAGGCTGCAACTGAGGAGCAGAGAAGAGGGAGGGAGTGGGCAATTAGAAGCCTTAAAGAGGACAGATCGGGGACTTCATGGGGAGATTGGAAAGGCTAGAGGGAGGAGATTGGAAAGTGTCCTATTGTGAGATATGGGTGAAGCACTTCGCTCCATAGTCTCAAGAACATGAGAAATAAGTGGAATATGGCCCTCTGAGCCTGCTCCACTAGGCAGTAAGATCATAGGTTGATCTTCGACATCAACTCTACTTTCCTGCTCTGTCCCCAAATCTCTTGATTCCCTTAGTACCCAAAAATCTATCAATCCCAGTGTGAAATATTCTCAGCTACCCGCTGTCCTTTTGTTTGGAGAATTGGAAAGCAACCAGCATTTTTTGCCTGTTTTGGCTGATGTGTTTTTCACAATCTGGCCTGCCAGGCTTAAATTTAAAATGGGGATTAATTCGGAGGCTTCAGCCTCATTATAATATTTAAAATTCCCATTTCCTGAGAGGGGATTGGTTGCCTATGGTCCTGTTCTTCCTCCATTAAAACTGATAGTGATGGTGAAAGGAGTTGGGTTTCTTTTTTGAAGAAGTGACTAGAATGGTTGACGAGGGAAGGGCCGTGGATGTCGTCTATATGGACTTTAGTAAAGCGTTTGACAAAGTCCCTCATGGTAGGCTGGTGCAAAAGGTTGGATCTCATGGGATAAAGGGGGAGGTGGCTAGATGGGTGGAGAACTGGCTTGGTCACAGAAGACAGAGGGTGGTAGTGGAAGGGTCTTTTTCCAGCTGGAGGCCTGTGACTAGTGGTGTTCCGCAGGGCTCTGTATTGGGACCTCTGCTGTTTGTGATTTATATAAACGATCTGGAAGAAGGTGTAACTGGGGTGATCAGTAAGTTTGCGGACGACACAAAATTGGCAGGACTTGCAGATAGTGAGGAGCATTGTCAGAGGCTACAGAAGGATATAGATAGGCTGGAAATTTGGGCAAAGAAATGGCAGATGGAGTTCAATCCTGATAAATGCGAAGTGATGCATTTTGGTAGAACTAATGTAGGGAGGAACTATACGATAAATGGCAGAACCATAAAGGGTGTAGATACGCAGAGGGACCTGGGTGTGCAAGTCCACAGATCCTTGAAGGTGACGTCACAGGTGGAGAAAGTGGTGAAGAAGGCATATGGCATGCTTGCCTTTATAGGACGGGGCATAGAGTATAAAAGTTGGGGTCTGATGTTGCAGATGAAGAACGTTGGTTCGGCCGCATTTGGAATACTGCGTCCAGTTCTGATCGCCACACTACCAGAAGGACATGGAGGCTTTGGAGAGAGTACAGAGGAGGTTTACCAGGATGTTGCCTGGTATGGAGGGGCTTAGTTATGAGGAGAGATTGGGTAAACTGGGGTTGTTCTCCCTGGAAAGACGGAGGATGAGGGGAGACTTAATAGAGGTGTATAAAATTATGAAAGGCATAGATAGGGTGAACGGTGGGAAGCTTTTCCCCAGGTTGGTGGTGACGTTCACGAGGGGTCATAGGTTCAAGGTGAAGGGGGGGGGAGGTTTAACACAGATATCAGAAGGACATACTTTACACAGAGGGTGGTGGGGGCCTGGAATGCGCTGCCAGGCAAGGTGGTGGAGGCGGACACACTGGGAACGTTTAAGACTTATCTAGATAGCCACATGAACGGAGTGGGAATGGAGGGATACAAAAGAATGGTCTAGTTTGGACCAGGGAGCGGCGCGGGCTTGGAAGGCCGAAGGGCCTGTTCCTGTGCTGTATTGTTCTTTGTTCTTTGTTCAGATTCTGTTTACAGTGGATATGCTACCTGTAATGACTACAGTCAGGACATTGAGGTTGGCCTATTGGAATATGAACTCCTTGATTAAGGATCCAATTGATGGGCCAATCAGGGAGTCTTTGCCTTGTACTTAACCAGGAGTGTCAGTTCCTCTGACACCCCTGGAAGTAGACTGCTAACCGCTAGCATAGAAACATAGAAACACCACAGCACAATACAGGCCCTTCAGCCCACAAACATGTCCTTACCGTAGCAATTACTAGGCTTACCTATAACCCTCTATCTTACTAAGTTCCATGTACTTATCTAAAAGTCTCTTAAAAGACCCTATCGAATCCGCCTCCACCACCGTTGCTGGCAGCCCATTCCACGCACCCACCACCCTCTGAGTGAAAAACTTACCCCTGACATCTCCTCTGTACCTACTCCCCAGCACCTTAAACCTGTGTCCTCTTGTGGCAACCATTTCAGCCCTGGGAAAAAGCCTCTGACTATCCACTCGATCAATACCTCTCAACATCTTATACACCTCTATCAGGTCACCCCTCATCCTTGGTCTCTCCAAGGAGAAAAGGCCAAGCTCACTCATCCTCATAAGGCATGCCCCTCAACCCAGGCAACATCCTTGTAAATCTCCTCTGCACCCTTTCTATGGCTTCCACATCCTTCCTGTAATGAGGCGACCAGAACTGAGCACAGTACTCCAAGTGTGGTCTGACCAGGGTCTTATATAGCTGCAACATTATCTCACGACTCCTAAACTCAATTCCTCGATTGATGAAGGCCAGTACACCATACGCCTTCTTAACCACAGCCTCAACCTGCACAGCTGCTTCGAGCGTCCTATGAACACGGACCCCAAGATCCTTCTGCTCTTCCACTCTACCAAGAGTCCTACCATTAATATTATATTCCGCCATCCTATTTGACCTGCCAAAATGAACCACTTCACACTTATCTGGGTTGAACTCCATCTGTCACTTCTCCGCCCAGTCTTGCATCCTATCAATGTCTCGCTGCAACTTCTGACATCCCTCCACACTATCCACAACACCTCCAACCTTTGTGTCATCAGCAAACGTACCAACCCATCCCTCCACTTCCTCATCCAGGTCATTTATAAAAATCTCAAAGAGTAAGGGTCCCAGAACAGATCCCTGGGGCACTCCACTGGTGACCGACCCCCATGCAGAATATGACCCATCTATAACCACTCTTTGCCTTCTGTGGGCAAGCCAATTCTGGATCCACAAAGCAATGTCCCCATGGATCCCATGCCCCCTCACTTTCTCAATAAACCTTGCATGGGGCACCTTATCAAATGCCTTGCTGAAGTCCATATATACTACATCTACTGCTCTTCCTTCATCAATGTGTTTAGTCACGTCCTCAAAAAATTCAACCAGCCTCGTAAGGCATGATTTGCCTTTGACAAAGCCATGCTGACTATTCTTAATCATATTATACCTCTCCAAATGTTCATGAATCCTGCCTCTCAGGATCTTCTCCATCAACTTACCAACCACTGAGGTTAGGCTCACTGGTCTATAATTTCCAGGGCTATCTCTACTCCCTTTCTTGAATAAAGGAACAACATCCGCAATCCTCCAACCCTCCAGAACCTCTCCCATCTCCATTGACGATGCAAAGATCATCGCCAGAGGCTCAGCAATCTCCTCCCTCGCCTCCCACAGTAGCCTGGGGTACATCCCATCCGGTCCCGGCGACTTATCTAACTTGATGCTTTTCAAAAGCTCCAACACGTCCTCTTTCTTAATATCTACATGCTCAAGCTTTTCAGTCTGCTGCAAGTCTGCACTACAACCACCAAGATCCTTTTCCATAGTGAATACTGAAGTAAAGTATTCATTGAGTACCTCTGCTATTTCTTCCGGTTCCATACAAACTTTCCCACCGTCACACTTGATAGGTCCTAATCTTTCACGTCTTATCCTCTTATAGCACTCTGTGTATTGCTGTTAGAGCTTGTAAATAAAGGGATTTGGTGAAGGGACTTCTGCCTTCGCAGACTTATTACACTATCTGAGTTCAACCCATCCATTCAGGTCTGTTAAAATTGAGCCCTATATATCTTTGTTGGTAATGTGATGCCAATTAGTAGCATTAATGTACTATCCAAATGGGATATTTGTTTAGTATCTAATTTTGATTATTAAATTTTAATGATCATAATGTGTCAATTTACACTTTATTAAAATCCAAGATGTAAATCTGAACTAACATTGGATTACAACTTTCATGAGTAATTGAAGACTAATTTCTGGTTTCTGTGTTATTCACATCTCCTCGACTGTGAAAGGTGGGGTTGCTAGGGGTGAGTGTCTTTTTTCCTTTGAATGAACCAATGAGACAGTTAAAAAACAATAAAGTTCTTAAGGCGAATCAGCACTCTCTATAAGGGATGGGACATAGATATCGGTTGTAAGTGTATTGACATTTAACACTTCAGGCACGGGTATTAAAACATAGACATTTGGCTGGGCCCATTAAGGGCCAGAATTGGTACTGCACAATTGGCAGATGCCCCAACCGAGAGGCTCAAGACTGGCCTGAGATTGTGTCTAGGGCCTGATTAATGTTTTATATGTGGGCACCAGTGCCCACTCCACCTCCGCAGGCAACCTACACATTTGAAGAAGATGAGGTCGGGGAACCTTGCCTTGCTAGCAGCATCCATGAGTTAAATTCATGAAGCAAAGTTGGGAGTCCATTGCAATGACTGTGGAATGAGGAGTTGCTGCGTGGGGTTGAGGGGGTGGGAGCACTACTGCTCTTCTAGGGTTTATGGGAGAGTTTTTGGACAAACCTGCATTAAAAAGAAAGGTAATCTTAGATGGCAGTCACTGTATAACAAATAAGAGAATGCACAAATCTGTCTGGAAATTTCTATTGATTTGGGCTATCAGCCAGGTTTCTATTGTAATTGGCTGCCTATTAAATTAGTTTTATCAGCATTTAACCCTCATTTCATTGAAATACTCAAATGCCTGTTAAACTTGCAGATGATTCTGGGATATGCTGGGCAGAATTTTCGGACCCCCACCCCACCTTGCCTCCTGAGATCAGTAATGGAGGGGGAGGGGATGACAAAAGTAACTAACCAGCAGCCATCAAGAGGCAGGACAGACAATTTGACTTGTCGATAATCTTGTTAAAAGCAAGTTTGGGAGAGACTTACTGGGATTTTACAATTGGCCTCTGGTTTCTTGGGGGGGGTGTGCAGAATTGTAATTCAGCTGCCTGGAGGTGGGCATTCAGCATCAGGCCCTCCCTGTCTGCCTGGATGAGAGAACAGACAAGGCCACCTTCCAGAGAGATTCTGTAGTGATTGTCCCTTCAAAGATCAATTTGTAGAATAAGGATCACATGATCTTGAGAACCAATTGGGAAGCAGGGTGAGGAATCACCCTGGTGAGCTTGGGTTTCTGTTCCGGAACCTTCTCAGTTGCTGGCTGCAGCCACAGGGCTGAAAATCTCTGTATAGCCTTTACCTGTAAATAAACGTGTTGCTGTTTTTCCCTTAACTGGTGAACAGGAATTATTACAGATTCTCTTTACTACCCCAATCGCATCCCCCAACCACTCCACAGTCATTGCAATTTCTATTTTTTAATCAAAGTTTTAAAAAGTAGGTGACAAATTCTTGTTGTGATGCTATTCCAATTTCTTATCTTGACCTGGCCTCTGATTGGCCCTTCAGCTTTGAGAGGCTGCCCACCGTCCTTACTTGGATAGAATCTGACCCAGTACAGGGCTCACGCATGCAGAAATGTGATCTTTTATCATTTTCCCATTGGAGGTGGTTTTCTGACACCAAAGCAATCCTCGCTCCTCTTTCCCAACATATGTGGAAAATTCAACCTTCTGAGGCTGTTTTTGGACCTGAGCTACTTAATTTCAAGTTAAGTCCTGGAACAAATCCTGTAACTGTTAACATCCTTGAACCCGAATGATATATTATTAAATGGTATTCAATAATAAAAACAATTTCAGCTATTAGGAAAGATCTACTGGCTCTCTGTTCAACAGTAGACATCAGTCTGTCATAAGAGATGGTGGACTGCACCCAGGGTGCAATGTTTAAAGTTTGTTTATTAGTCACAAGTAAGGCTTACATTAACACTGCAATGAAGTTACTGTGAAGTTCCCCTGGTCGCCACACTCCTGTGCCTGTTCGGGTCAATGCACCTAACCATGTATGTGACTTCTGAAATGATCTTTATATATTACCTTTGGAAACCCGAAAAATAAGTGTGAATTACTCGTAAGGTTACTATTAAATTAAACAGCTTAAATAAATAAGTGTGAAAGATTTGCGAGTTCTGGATGTGCAGTAACTCCCACCTATCCTCATTAAATAGGAATGACAGCAATAATCTTAGAACTACCTAGCGAATGAAAAATAGATGGTGACAAGGTCGGGAAAAGTGACAAAGAGTATGATTTGCCATTGGTTTATTTTATTGCTATCATGGATATGGGTACACTTTATCAAGGATAAACAACATATAATAGAAATCTAACTTAAATGTTTATTGCTTCAATATTTGAAATAGAATCCTCGTTAACCTTGGGAACAGCAAGTGGCTGAGGTTTAATATTATTCAGCCCAGAGTACATGGCCATAATCCAGTAATATGGAACCAGCTGATCAAATGGAAGGAAGCTGGTAAAATCCCTCATCTCTGCCTAACACATCACAACTCATCAGTGCTGGCCCACAAAACTCAGAAGAACTGACACAACATCTAATAAATCCAGGGTGACTTGATGTAGCTCAAAGTAACAAAGGATTTATTACTGATGATAAATAGGTATTTACAATTAAGGTGACTATGTGACGATACAACACACCTCCCTGGTTCCAACTGCGGATCCTCCCCCCGCCCCCCCGGGATACATGACCTTGCACCCACTTGACTCGGCTTCCCGTCTCGACACTCCATAGGGTCCGATCCAGTCACGTGGTCCTCAGGGAACACCCTCTTAAAGGGGAAATGCTGGAAAATGCTGGTTTCAGATTCCAGCATCCTCAGTAATTTGCTTTTACCCTCTTAAAGGGGCCAACACTACCAAGCAACACTGAAAAGCTGACATCTTAGCAAATAATTGAAAATGAAACATAGACGTGAATAAAGGATTTAGACTAAGGCAGCTGCTTCATGATCAGATCAGTTCAAATCATTTATATTACATTGGATTTCAGGATTTTTATTGGTCTTTTGGGGATCACATTCTGCAATAAAGTTGATTTTTCTGTCACATTAAAAATCTAATAATCTCGTGCATGAAATATAAAAAAAATTGGAGGTGAGGGATGGAACTGGTGAGGCTGAAAGAAGTTCTGGAGGGAATTTTAATCTAGAAGCTGGAATCCAGCGAGAAAGGTTTGGTGAATAGTCTTCCCGCCCAGCAGAGGCAGCAGCTAAGCATGGCGATTTTAACTACATAGCATCATTTAAATGTTGCTGATTCACTTCCTCACCAACACAAACATGGCCAGCAGCTGATGGTAGACAAATTTCTGACATGTTTTGGATACCCACTGGTTTCCAGGTAAATGGTGGAGTGGGGTTTTGGGAAGGAAGTGGGAATAGGGATGAACACAGATTTCCCTTTGGAATTCTGAGGTCGATTCAAGCTCCTTGTGTCCCCCTCAAAGGAACATTTTAGATGTTGCTGAAGAGCATTTGAAGAGTGTTCAAATAACCAGTAACTGTCCATTGCCAAAGTTGCAACAGTTTCCAAGACTCCAGTTAAAATAACATCAGGTTTCATTGTCGTAATTGGACATAATTCTATTCTTTTTTTTATTAATTCATGGGACATGGGCATCTCTGGCTGGCCAGCATTTACTGTCCATCCCTATTGCCCAAGGGCAGTTGAGAGTCAACCACATTGCTGTGGCTTGGAGTCACATGTAGGCCAGACCAGGTAAGGGATGGCAGATTTCCTTCCATAAAGGGCATTAGTGAACAAGATGGGTTTTTCCAATAATTGACAATGGTTTCATGGTCATCGGTAGATTCTAAATTCCAGATTTTTTTTATTGAATTCAAATTGCACCATCTGCTGTGGCAGGATTTGAACCCTGGTCCCCAGAATATTAGCTGAGTTTCTGTATTAATAGTCTAGTAATAATACCAGTAGGCCATCGCCTCCCCAGCATTCACATATTCGCATACATTTATGAAGCAATTGCCTTGTGTACTGACATTATCCTGTGGTTGAAAATGGTCAGGATTTCAGCGGGATCATAACTTGCTCAATTTTAACTGCCCGCTCATCTGTTAATGCCAGGTGAACAGGGTTAAAATCAACCAATTTATCCTAAGATTCTATGAAGGATGGATGTGTGCCTGAAATGGTCGCGGAATGACCAATCTAATATCGATATTTTACATCTGAAATGGGGCAAGTTAGAGTCTAATGACTAAGCATTCCGATGAAAATGCGATGCAACAAGTAACAGACCAGATCTAAGCTCTGCAGTCCTGCCACATCCAGCTATGAATATTGGTGGACAGTTAAACAACTCACTGGAAGATTGGGCTTCACAAATATCCCCATCCTCAATGATGGAGGAGCCCAGCGCATCAATGCAAAATAAAAGGATGAAACATTTGCAACAATCTTCAGACAGAAATGTCAAATGAATGATCCATCTCGGCCTCATCCGGAGTTCCCCAGCATCAGAGATTCACTGCTAATTAGATTCACTCTACATAATATCAAGAAATGGCTGAAGGCGCTGGATACTCCAAAGGGTATAGGCCCTGACAATATTCCAGCAATAGTCCTGAAGATTTGTGCTCCAGAACCTGCAGTGTCCCTAGCCAAGCTGTACAGCTACAACACTCTACAATACAGCTACAACACTGGCACATACCTGGCAATGTGGAAAATTGCCCAGGTATGTCCTGTACACAAGAAGCAGGACAAATCCAACCTGGCCAACTACTGCCCCCTTAGTCTACTCTTGATCATCAGCATGGAAGGCGTCATCAACAGTGCTGTCAAGCAGCACTTTGTAGTAGTAACCTGCTCACTGATGCTCAGTTTAGATTCTGCCAGGATCACTCAGACCCTGACCTCATTACAACCTTTGTTCAAACATGGAGAAAAGAGTTGAACTTGAGGTGAGGTGAGAGTGACAATCCTTGACATCAAGTCAGCACTTGACCGAGTATGGCATTAGGGAGCCCTAGCAAAAAGCTGGAGTCAATGGGAATTGGGGGTTGGAGTTATACCTGGCACAAAGGAAGACTGTTGAGGTGGTTGGAGGTCAATCGTATCGGTGTCAGGATATCACCGCGGGAGTTCCTCAGGGGAGTGTCCTAGGCCCAACCATCTTCAGCTGCTTCACCAATGACCTTCCTTCCATCATAATGTCAGAACTGGGGATGTTCGCCGATGACTGCACAATATTCAGCACCATTCATAACTCCTCAGATACTGAAGCAGTCCATATCTAAATGCAGCAAGACCTGGACAATATCCAGGTTTGGGCTGACAAGTGGTAAGTAACATTTGTGCAATACAGGTGCCAGGCAATGACCATCTCCAAAACAAGAGAAAGTAACCATCACCCTTTGACATTAAATGGCATTACCATCACTGAATCCCCCACGGCCGACATCCTAGGATTATTATTGATCAGAAACTGAACTGGACTAGCCATGTAAATACTATAGTTACAAGAGAAGGTCAGAGGCTGGAAGCCTTGGCAAGCAACTCACATTCTGACTCCCCAAAGCCTGATCACCATGTGCAAGGCACCAATCAGGAGTGTGATAGAATACTCTCCATTTGGTTAAATGAGTGCAGCTCCAACAACTCTTGAAGCTCAACACCATCCAGGACAAAGCAGCCCACTTGATTGTGATCCCATCCACAAACATTCACTCTCTCCACTAATGACACTCAGGGCCTGATTTTACCATTTTCATTCTAAGTGCTGAATCTGGGCGTAATGCAGATCCGACTTAGAAATCTGCTTTCAGGCGCCCCCATACGCATTCAGCCTGAAAAGAAAATCGCCAGTCCCATTCGCACTGTTGGTGGGGCTTAGCGCGGCCGAAACAATCGGAGCTCTGAACTGCGCATGCGCAGTTAGAAAAAAATGGAAAAAGCGCGCCTGTCACATCGCTCCTGGGCCGGATAATGCCTCCCCCGGCCCCCACAGACATTGCCCCACACCCACAACATTACAGACCCACCTATTCCCCCCACCCTCCGCCACCCAGAACAATCGCTGCCCCCTGCCCCTTTCCCCCCACCGACCTCAGGCAGAGTGGCAGCGGACCCCCCCTTTCCCCCCACCGATCTCAGGCAGAGTGGCAGCGGATCCCACCCCCCCTCCCCCCCACTGATCTCAGGCAGAGAGATCCACCCTCCCCACTCCACCCTACAGATATCAGGCAGAGTGATCCCCCTCACCCCCAGCCCGGACCCTCCCACACAAGGCCCCATCTCACTTACACTCCGATAGTTGTGTGACACCTCCCTCTCTCTCCCCTGTCGCTAATCATTAAGGCACTCATCCCACCCCTCCCCAGCAGCACACATGCAAGTGCTCACTTGCCTTCCCCTCAATGCTAACAAGCAAACTGCATGGAACTTGCTGGAATGCTCTGCCAAACTGTGTGCAGCTGATCTGCCCTAACGAGGGGCAGCTCCATAAAAAACTCCAGAATGGACAGGCAGGTATTCCTGCACAAAATGTGCACACGACCAACCCCCCGATTCTCTGAGGACGACTTGGGGAGGCTGCTGGATGCAGCAGAGGCGAGGCGGGACACCTTCTTCCTCCCAGGAGGACGCAGACCCAGGGGAGCTGATGGCCGTGCGGCCTGGGAGGCAGTCGCCGCCTCGGTCAGTGCCAGGGCACTGGCCCCCCGAACCGCGAGGGAGTGCCGGAAAAAATTCAGTGACCTCATCCGTGCAGCAGGAGTGAGTGCTGAACCCCATTCAGCATGCTCCCCCATATCTCCCCCAGATCCCCCTATTCCCAGCACCCTGCATGCTCCCAGCTCCTGACCCCCAAGCACTTCCTTCCTTTCCCCGCAATGAGCCCCACTACACTTGCCCTCGAAGGGTCACCCCCTGATTCTCTGCATGAGTCACGCCACCATTTATTTCATGGTTCCTTCTGTCTCCATAGAAGAAGACCGAGCACAACATCCATGAGAGGGCGAAGACACGGGGTGGTGAGCCAGACCTCCAGGTCCTCACCCCATTTGAGGAGCGGGTGCTGGAGCTCCCCAGAGAAGGGGAGACGCGGGTTGTCAGTGACAGCATGGTCGGCCTGCCATCCAGACGTGAGCACCTGTCATTCCTACACTCACATTGAGGCAACTTCTTGGGGGCATGGGTTTCGGGTGCAAGGGGCAAGGTGTAAAGGAGATGTACGAGGCATGTTTATTTGCATAGAGAGGATAGTGGGTGACTGGAACTCACTAACCGGGGAGGTCGTGGAAGCGGAAACAATAGGGACATTTAAGGGGCAACTCTACAGCTAACTGAATGGGATGGGAACAGAGGCATATGGGGGCAAACAAATCAGATGGGCAGCCTGGTTGCTACAGGGTTGGAGGGCCGAAGGGCCTGTTCCTGTGATGTAATTTTCTGGGTTCAGTGTTCTACGTTCAATGGAGCCATGTGATTCATGTGTTTGGCATCCCGGATTCCTCTCCCTCCCTTGCACTCAACCTCGTGTCCTGTGTTTCAGGGACAGATCCTGGCGTCCCCGGGGCCTTCTGGACCGTAGGCCCCGGCTAAGCTCCCATCCATCCTGAGAACAATAGCTCGGACAAGTCCTCGGAGGATATGGGTGAAGGGACCTCCGAGGGTGGCACCGTTTATCCGTCAGCTTGTACCTCACAACTCACCATCGCAGAAACACACACGTCAGTGGGTCCAGTTAGTGATGAGGCTTCTGGATCACTCTCTGGTGAGCACGACACATCTGCTGATGTACATCGGGTGGAGGAGGAAACGTCCGAGACCTCTGGCATGCGGGGGCCTGCTGGAGCCGAGGACTCAGCTGGCCCCAGGCTACAAGCTGGGCCTCTGAGATCACTTCTCCATCAGCTGCTGAAGATGCAGCAACAGAGCCAGAGAATGCAGGAGGGGCTGACGGCCACACTGGACCAACCGCGAGGCTGCTGGGAGGAGCCCTAAAGCTTTCAGGTGGACCAGCTATTGCCTGTCATGCGTGCTTCCAATGCCAACACTGCAAGGGTGGCATCTGAAGTGGAAAGCCTGGGGCAGGGGATCCTCACCATGAGTGGCAGGCTCCAAGCAATGGCCGAGTCACAGCTAGCCACAGCTGAGGGACTGAACAGGATTCTCGAGATTCTGTGGCCCATGGCTGAGAGGGTTTGCAGGAGACCCAGCAGGACAGCACTGAGATAAGCGGGCAATGGCAGCAATCCTTGAGAAGGTGACCCAATCTCAGAGGGCCACGGCTGAGGGCTTGCAGAGTGTGGGACAGTCCCAGAGGGCACTTGCTGCAGCCATTGAGAAATGGCCCATGACTCAAGTGGCCATCACGGAGGGGTCGATCACCATGGGTAGGACGCAGGTGGTCCTCCAGGACTGGCAGTGCCAGGTGACACCGGAGCTTCTGGAGCTCACTGCAAAAGCATCAGTGTCCCATGGAGTGTCCCAGGGGCCAAAAGGACCCCAAGGGAGAAGGGAAGGCTCGAGCCCATGCCGGGGCCGGAGACTGTGGCTATGACTACACCTTCTGACTCCCCCCTTCCTGACACTGGGGCATCTCAGGGGCAGCAGGATGAAGAAGGTGTTATACATAGAACATAGAACAGTACAGCACAGAACAGGCCCTTCGGCCCACGATGTTGTGCCGAGCTTTATCTGAAACCAAGATCAAGCTATCCCACTCCCTATCATCCTGGTGTGCTCCATGTGCCTATCCAATAACCGCTTAAATGTTCCTAAAGTGTCTGACTCCACTAACACTGCAGGCAGTCCATTCCACACCCCAACCACTCTCTGCGTAAAGAACCTACCTCTGATATCCTTCCTGTATCTCCCACCACGAACCCTATAGTTATGCCCCCTTGTAATAGCTCCATCCACCCGAGGAAATAGTCTTTGAACGTTCACTCTATCTATCCCCTTCATCATTTTATAAACCTCTATTAAGTCTCCCCTCAGCCCCCTCCGCTCCAGAGAGAACAGCCCTAGCTCCCTCAACCTTTCCTCATAAGACCTACCCTCCAAACCAGGCAGCATCCTGGTAAATCTCCTCTGCACTCTTTCCAGCGCTTCCACATCCTTCTTATAGTGAGGTGACCAGAACTGCACACAATATTCCAAATGTGGTCTCACCAAGGTCCTGTACAGTTGCAGCATAACCCCACGGCTCTTAAACTCCAACCCCCTGTTAATAAAAGCTAACACACTATAGGCCTTCTTCACAGCTCTATCCACTTGAGTGGCAACCTTTAGAGATCTGTGGATATAGACCCCAAGATCTCTCTGTTCCTCCACAGTCTTCAGAACCCTACCTTTGACCCTGTAATCCACATTTAAATTAGTCCTACCAAAATGAATCACCTCACATTTATCAGGGTTAAACTCCATTTGCCATTTTTCAGCCCAGCTTTGCATCCTATCAATGTCTCTTTGCAGCCTACAACAGCCCTCCACCTCATCCACTACTCCACCAATCTTGGTGTCATCAGCAAATTTACTGATCCACCCTTCAGCCCCCTCCTCTAAGTCATTAATAAAAATCACAAAGAGCAGAGGACCAAGCACTGATCCCTGTGGCACTCCGCTAGCAACCTGCCTCCAATCCAAAAATTTTCCATCCACCACCACCCTCTGTCTTCGATCAGACAGCCAGTTACCTATCCAATCGGCCAACTTTCCCTCTATCCCACACCTCCTCATTTTCATCATAAGCCGACCATGGGGGACCTTATCAAACGCCTTACTAAAATCCATGTATATGACATCAACTGCCCTACCTTCATCAACACACTTAGTTACCTCCTCAAAAAATTCAATCAAATTTGTGAGGCACGACTTGCCCTTCACGAATCCGTGCTGACTATTCCGGATTAATCCGCATCTTTCTAAATGGTCGTAAATCCCATCTCTAAAGACCTTTTCCATCAATTTACCAACCACCGAAGTAAGACTAACCGGTCTATAATTACCAGGGTCATTTCTATTCCCTTTCTTAAACAGAGGAACAACATTCGCCATTCTCCAGTCCTCTGGCACCATCCCCGTGGACAGTGAGGACCCAAAGATCAAAGCCAAAGGCTCTGCAATCTCATCCCTTGCCTCCCAAAGAATCCGAGGATATATTTCATCAGGCCCAGGAGACTTATCGACCTTCAGTTTATTCAAAACTGCCAGGGCATCCTCCCTCCGAACATCTATTTCCTCCAGCCTATTAGCCTGTAACACCTTCTCTTCCTCAAAAACATGGCCCCTCTCCTTGGTGAACACTGAAGAAAAGTATTCATTCATCACCTCGCCTATCTCTACTGACTCCATACACAAGTTCCCACTACTGTCCTTGACCGGCCCTAACCTCACCCTGGTCATTCTTTTATTCCTCACATAAGAGTAAAAAGCTTTGGCGTTTTCCTTGATCCGACCCGCCAAGGACTTCTCGTGTCTCCTCCTAGCTCTCCTAAGCCCCTTTTTCAGCTCATTCCTTGCTAACTTGCAACCCTCAATCGAGCCATCTGAACCTTGTTTCCTCATCCCTACATAAGCTTCCCTCTTCCTTTTCACAAGACATTCCACCTCTTTTGTGAACCATGGTTCCCTCACTCGGCCATTTCCTCCCTGCCTGACAGGAACATACCTATCAAGGACACCCAGTATTTGTTCCTTGAAAAAGTTCCACTTTTCATTAGTTCCTTTCTCTGACAGTTTCTGTTCCCAACTTATGCCCCCTAATTCTTGCCTAATCGCATCATAATTACCTCTCCCCCAATTGTAAACCTTGCCCTGCCGTACGGCCCTATCCCTCTCCATTGCAATAACAAAAGACACCGAATTGTGGTCACATGTTTATGGAAACATCCCAGACACCTGGAAGCCGGCCAGGGCCCTCAAGGTCCAGGGCCTCCAGAGGACGCCCGCCACGTGTATCACAGGCCACGGGGCGAGGTCGGCAGCTGGCCCCCTCCACCTCCGATGTACATTCTGGGGCGTCTCTGAGGCGCAGTGCGAGGCAGGAGGTTGTAGTTGCGCTGAGATGGCACGGGTGACGGGCTGCACTAGTTAGAAAGAAATGTAAGCACCTTAATGTTTCCTGTCACAAGTTTTTATGTTTCACCAGCTGATCTGAACAGCTTTATTGTAAATAAATGTTTCTTCTCCACAACCACCTGCGAACAAGTTGTCTCGAATAGGATTCCTGCCCCATTGACGATCACCCGATGGATGCCTCATGGTGATATCAGTTGGGGCGGCCCCTCAATGCGGTGTCACTGAGAAAAGGAAGCCATTGGTCTCTCATACCCCACGAGCGATAACCTCCCGTCCCCCAACCCACCCGCCCCAGGGCCCTGTATGGGGGTTTCGGATCCCTTACCCACTAGACAGGCGTGGGCCCAGGTGCCAGCGTGCATGTGGATCTCAGGCAGCAGTCAGACTGGTTTGCACCAGGGCATCATCAGAATGGTACTTAGTGAGTCGTCATCACCCTCCTGCCTGGAAAAACAACCCACCACTCTGGTGTGACAATGTGCAGGATAAATGGAAGGCATTTTGGTGGGGGGGGGGGGGGGGGGGGGAATGGAACCCACAATCACCATCCCCTAGTGACTGAACCGCTTGGTTATCAGAGCCTCCCTAGCCACCCTCGCATGCCTCAGCTGAGATGCCAGCCCTGCATCACCTGGTTGGTGTTCCAAGGCGTTCTCATCCCCCTCTCCCTCATCCTCCTCTTTCTCCTCCTCCTGCTGGTCATCCTCTCCAGTGACGGCCGGCTGGTCATTCTCCACGTCCTCTTCCTCCTCCAAGAAGTCACCTCGCTGCAGAGCCAGACTGTGCAAGGCACAGCACACCACCACTGTGCGGGAGGAGATCAGGAGGCTATACTGGAGGGCCCCTCCGGATCGGTCCAGGCACCGGAATTGCACCTTGAGGAGCCCAATGCATCTCTCTACTGTTGCGCAGGTGGCTACATGGGCCTCATTATAGCGGGTCTCCGCCTCGGTCACAGGCCTCCGCACAGGCGTCATCAGCCATGTCCGAAGCGGGTAACCCATATCACCCAGGAGCCACCCCCGCAGCCTGGGCTCCTCCTCAAATGCTTGCGGGATGTCTGACCTCCTCAGAATGAAGCTGTCATGCACACTGCCTGGATGTCTGGCGCAGACGTGCATGATGGTCATATTGTGGTCACACACGATTTGTACATTCAGGGAGTGGAACCCCTTCCGATTGACAAATTGTTGTGGATTCTGTAGGGAGGCCCTGAGGGCGACATGGGTGCAGTCGACCAGCCCCCTGCACATTCGGCATCCCCGCAATTGCAACGAGCCCCGCAGCCCGGGCTCCCTGATGGACCTGGTCCAGGTTGAATTTGATGTACTGCCCGGCCCGGGCATACAGGGCTTCAGTGACCTGCTTGACACAGGTGTGGACTGAAGACTGGGAGATGCCACAGACATCTCCGCTCGGGCTCTGGAAGGCACCAGTCACACAGAAGTTCAGAGCGACCGTCAATCTGACAGCCACTGAGAGCGGGTGCCCCCCCCCCTCGGCAGCATACGGTGTCCGACATCTGCTCGAAGGATACTCTTGCACGGAACTGCCGGGGTCTCTGCTCCCTCCTTCTCCTTTCCCCCCGCTCTGGGTGAATGGCGGCCACCTCCTGCCTCTGATGGTCATCTCCCTCCGGTCCTGCAAGTGGTAAGGCCCGGGCCTCCTGTGCCCGCAATTCTTCCTCCATGTCCTCCTCCTCAGCTCCAGCAGCAACCAGAAGAACAGCAAGATCGATTGGTTGCATTGCAAAAGCCATCTCATCACTCTGAAAGGGGAGGGTGGGGGGGTGGTGGGTTGGGGGGAGATAGAGATGAACAAATGTGGAAGTCATGCAACGCTGCTTGCCCCTAGCACATCGACAATCACAGCCCTCCCGTGCCCCCCAAAACCCCCAGCCACATGCTCCACACAATCACAGCTCTCCCGTGCCCCCCAATCCCTCCCCAGCCACAAGCTCCACACAATCACAGCCCTCCCGTGCCCCCCAATCCCCCCCCAATCCCCCCCCAGCCACATGCTCCACACAGTCACAGCCCTCCCGTGCCCCCCAATCCCCCCCCAATCCCCCCCCCAGCCACATGCTCCACACAGTCACAGCTCCTGGTAACGTTGAGAGGCTGCAGCAGTGCTATCTGCAAGGGCTTTGTGCACATCCTTCAGGCTGAAGTGAGCTGAGGTGCTTGGACCCAGCAGCACTGCAAGACCCGAGGTCAGTGCTGAGACCCGGGTCTTGCAGTGACAAACATCAGACCCCTCCCCCACCTCCATCCCTCCCCCACCCCCACACACTCGCAGAGCCGCCACCGACCCGAGACAGAAAATGGCCGCAACAACAGGACACCCATGAGTAGCGGAGAGCTGTCGGACGCTATGCACTTACCACCTCGCCAACCCTCACTGATGAAGCACCCGATTCAGACTTTTATTTAGCAGGTCCATTTCGGCGCGGTTCCGGATTGGTGAACGCGGTGGTAAAGGGGGAAATGCTGATAAAGTTGGGCGGGCAGTTCATTAATTCAATTGAAATGCATGCAAATGCATTTAAATCGCCGTTGTGTCCGTTTCGGGCGCGAAGCGGATCGCTGCCATTCCCGGGTTTCGGTAAAGTGGCAATCTGCGCGGACGTGGGCGCAGATCGTGTTAATGGCCTCACACCCGACTTTACCACGTTTTCGTACCAGTACGCAATGGTAAAATCGGGCCCTCAGTGGCAGCTGTGTGTACCATCAACAAGATGCACTGCAGGAACTCACCAAGGCTCTTTGAACAGCACCTTCCAAACCCACGACTACTACCATCTAGAAGGACAAGGGCAGCAAATACCCGGAACGCCACTGCCTGGAATTTCCCCTTCAAGCCATTCGCCATCCTGAGCTGGAACATTATCGCTATTTTTTTCACTGTCACTGGGTCAAAACCCTGGAACTCCCTCTCAACGGCATTGTGAATGTTCCTGCATCACATGGACTGCAGCAGTTCAGAACGCAACTCATCATCACCTTCTCAAGGACAATTAGGGATGGGCAGTACATTCTGGTCTCGCCATTGGTACTTACAGCCTCGTAATGAATAAAAAACAGATTTAGAAAGTGGTGTCTGTGCTTAACAAACCTCATAGAATTCCTTGAGGAGGGAAATGTAGGGCATGTGAACAAGATGATTTTTAAGAAAGCCTGTGAGATAGCATAGTGGAGATTAATAGAAAAGATTAAGAGCTGTGGAATTAGGGAAAGGATGGTAAAACCAAATGAAAAACATTGGTTAGAAGTGAGAAAACAGAGGAGGGTTGGTGTTAAAGGCAAGTTGTAAGATTATTTGGATGTGAGTAGTTGTATCCCTCCGGGTTCAGCTCTGAGGATCATTCTGTCCACTGCGTATCTAAATGGTCTGGATACAGATCGAGCGAGAGTGATGGCATTTACAGATGGTAACTGAATAGGATGTAGAATTAAATCTTTAAAAAAGAATAAAAGGCCACTGAAGGAAAGGACTAAAAGTGACAGATGGAAAGCAGCATCAATGTGAGGTGATGTGTTTTAGCAAAAAGAAAATAGCAGCAGGAATTACACTTGGAATTATTCAGGCCCAGAGCATATGGCTGCAGCCCAGTCCGTGATCAGACTCTCGAACCAGCTAACCAAATGGGAGGAAGCTGGTAAATTCCCTGTCCTCTGCTTAACTCATCTCAAATCACCTGCACCAACCTGCAAAACTCAGAAAAGCTGAAAACTTAACAAATAATTAAAAATGAAACATAGACATGAATAAAGGCTTTAGACTAAGGTTTCATGATCAAATCAGTTCAAATCATTTGTATTACATTGGATTTCAGGATTTTTATTGGTCTTTTGGGATTATATTCTGCAATAAAGTTGATTTTTCTGTCACATTAAAAATCTAATAACTTTGTGCATGAAATATGAAAAAAAACGGAGCTGAGGGCTGGAATTGCTGAGGCTGAAAGAAGTTCTGGAATGGATTTTACCTGGGAGCTGGAATCCAATGAGAAAGATTTTGGTGACTAGTCTTCCCGCCCAACAGAGGCAGCAGCAAACCATGGCGATTTTAACTACATGGCATCATTTAAATGTTGCTGATTTACTTCCTCCCAACACAAAGACGGCCAGCAGCTGATGGTCAGCAGATTTCAGGCAGGTTTTGTATATCCACTGGTTTCCAGGTAAATGGTGGAGTGGAGTTTTGGGAAGAAAGTGGGAATAGGGATGAACACCCTTTGGGGCCCTGAGGTTGATTCTAGCTCCTTGTGTCCACTTCAAAGGAATATTTTAGATGTGGCTGATGAGTCATTCCTATCTTCAAATAACCAGCAATTACTCATTGCTAAAGTTGCCACAGTTTCCAGGCTTAGACTCCGGATAACATAACATCAGGTCTCATTGTCATAATTGGACACAGGCTCTATTCACATACATTTATGAAGCAAGGGTGGCACGGTGGCACAGAGGCATCGCTGCCTCACAGTTCCAGGGACCCAGGTTCAATTCTGGCCGTGGGTCACTGTCTGTTTGCACTTTCTTCCCATGTCTGTGTGGGTTTCCTCCAGGAACTCCGCTTTCCTCCCACAGTCCAAAGGTGTGCAGGTTAGGTTAACATGGAAACATAGAAGATAGGAGCAGGAGGAGCCATTTGGCCCTTCGATCCTGCTCCGCCATTCATTACAATCATGGATGATCATCCAACTCAATAGCCTAATCCTGCTTTTTCTCCATAACCTTTGATCCCATTCACCCCAAGTGCTATATCTAGCTGCCTCTTGAATACATTCAATGTTTTGGCATCAACTACTTCTTGTGGTAATGAATTCCACAGGGTCACCTCTCTTTGGGTGAAGAAATGTCTCCTCACCTCCATCCGAAATGGCCCACCCTGTATCCTCAGACTGTGACCCCTGGTTCTGGACTCTCCCACCATCGGGAACATCTTCCCTGCATCTACCCTGTCTAGTCCTGTTAGAATTATATAAGTCTCTATGAGATCCCCCCTCATTCGTCTGAACTCCAGCGAAAATATTCCTAATCTATTCAATCTCTCCTCATACATCAGTCCCGCCATCCCCGGAATCAGCCTGGTAAACCTTCGCTGCACTCCCTCGAGAGCAGGAACATCCTTCCTCAGAAAAGGAAATCAAAACTGCACACAATACTCTAGGTGTGGCCTCACCAAGGCCCAGTATAATTGCAACAACACATCCCTGCTCCTGTACTTGAAACCTCTCACAATGAAGGTTGATTGGCTATGCTAAATTGCCCCTAGTTTCAGAGGATTATCAAGGTAAATACGTGGGTTACGGGAATAGGGCCTGGATGGGATTGTGATCGGTACAGACATGATGGGCTGAATGGCCTCCTTCTGCACTGTTGGGATTCTATGATTTTTAGTGCTTCATGTAACGACATTATCCTGTGGTTGAAAATGGTCAGAATTTCAGTGGGATCATAACTTGCTCAATTTTAACTGCCCACTCATCTGGGTACTGCCAGGAGAGCAGGGTCAAAATCAACTAATTTATCTTAAGATTCTATCAAGAGTGGATGCATGCCTGAAGAACTGTGGAGTGACCAATCTAATATCGATATTTAACATCCGAAGTGGGGGGAGTTTCGTGTCTTTGACAAAGGAGGAAATTACTAAGAATTTTGATAAATAAAAGCTTGCAATGAATAGCCAGCACGGATTTAAAATGGGATTCTCTGAGGTGGTAAGAGACATGTTTGATGAGGGAAATATAGGACATGTAAACAAGACAAATTTTAGGAACGCCTTTTGTGACCTGGCATATAGGAGATTAGTGGAAAGGATTAAGAGCTGTGGGAAACAAGGAAATGGTCAAATGGCCAGTATCAATTCTTAGAGCACCAACACCAGATTGAGTTACTCTTTTCCTATTTAAATACTTGTAGAAACTCTTATCTGTTTTTATATTGCGAGCTAGCTTTCTCTCATACTCTATTTTCTCGCTCTTCATTATGTCCTTATCCGTTCTTTGCTCATTCTTATAATCTGACCAATCTTCTGACCTACTTTATAATAATCTTTATAGATTTGTATATTATTTCTTTCAATTTGATGCTCTCCTTAACTTCCTTTTTTAGTCTTTGGCCTGGATTTTCTCTGTCATTGCATAAATGACGGAAGTGTCTGAATGTTAGAAATCCCACCCCCGAACGTGGCACCTACCATTTTTGAAGACCATAAGACCATAAGACATAGGAGCGGAAGTAAGGCCATTCGGCCCATCGAGTCCACTCCACCATTCAATCATGGTTGATTTCAACTCCATTTACCCGCTCTCTCCCCATAGCCCTTAATTCCTCGAGAAATCAAGAATTTATCAATTTCTGTCTTGAAGACGCTCAACGTCTCGGCCTCCACAGCCCTCTGTGGCAATGAATTCCACAGACCCACCACTCTCTGGCTGAAGAAATTTCTCCTCATCTCTGTTCTAAAGTGACTCCCTTTTATTCTAAGGCTGTGCCCCCGCGTCCTAGTCTCCCCTGTTAATGGAAACAACTTCCCTACGTCCATCCTATCTAAGCCGTTCATTATCTTGTAAGTTTCTATCAGATCTCCCCTCAACCTCCTAAACTCCAATGAATATAATCCCACGATCCTCAGACGTTCATCGTATGTCAGGCCTACCATTCCTGGGATCATCCGTGTGAATCTCCGCTGGACCCGCTCCAGTGCCAGTATGTCCTTCCTGAGGTGTGGGGCCCAAAATTGCTCACAGTACTCCAAATGGGGCCTAACCAGTGCTTTATAAAGCCTCAGAAGTACATCCCTGCTTTTGTATTCCAAGCCTCTTGAGATAAATGACAACATTACATTTGCTTTCTTAATTACGGACTCAACCTGCAAGTTTACCTTTAGAGAATCCTGGACTAGGACTCCCAAGTCCCTTTGCACTTTAGCATTATGAATTTTGTCACCGTTTAGAAAATAGTCCATGCCTCTATTCTTTTTTCCAAAGTGTACGACCTCGCACTTGCCCACGTTGAATTTCATCAGCCACTTCTTGGACCACTCTCCTAAACTGTCTAAATCTTTCTGCAGCCTCCCCACCTCCTCAATACTACCTGCCCCTCCACCTATCTTTGTATCATCGGCAAACTTGGCCAGAATGCTCCCAGTCCCGTCATCTAGATCGTTAATATATAAAGAGAACAGCTGTGGCCCCAACACTGAACCCTGCGGGACACCACTTGTCACCGGTTGCCATTCTGAGAAAGAACCTTTTATCCCAACTCTCTGCCTTCTGTCTGACAGCCAATCGTCAATCCATGTTAGTACCTTGCCTCGAATACCATGGGCCCTTATTTTACTCAGCAGTCTCCCGTGAGGCACCTTGTCAAAGGCCTTTTGGAAGTCAAGATAGATAACATCCATTGGCTCTCCTTGGTCTAACCTATTTGTTATCTCTTCAAAGAACTCTAACAGGTTTGTCAGGCACGACCTCCCCTTACTAAATCCATGCTGACTTGTCTTAATCCGACCCTGCACTTCCAAGAATTTAGAAATCTCATCCTTAACGATGGATTCTAGAATTTTGCCAACAACTGAGGTTAGGCTAATTGGCCTATAATTTTCCATCTTTTTTCTTGTTCCCTTCTTGAACAGTGGGGTTACAACAGCGATTTTCCAATCCTCTGGGACTTTCCCTGACTCCAGTGACTTTTGAAAGATCATAACTAACGCCTCCACTATTTCTTCAGCTATCTCCTTTAGAACTCTAGGATGTAGCCCATCTGGGCCCGGAGATTTATCAATTTTCAGACCTTTTAGTTTCTCTAGCACTTTCTCCTTTGTGATGGCAACCATATTCAACTCTGCCCCCTGACTTTCCTGAATTGTTGGGATATTACTCATGTCTTCTACTGTGAAGACTGACGCAAAGTACTTATTAAGTTCCTCAGCTATTTCCTTGTCTCCCATCACTAGATTACCAGCGTCATTTTGGAGCGGCCCAATGTCTACTTTTGCCTCCCGTTTGTTTTTAATGTATTTAAAGAAACTTTTACTATCATTCCTAATGTTACTGGCTAGCCTACCTTCATATTTGATCCTCTCCTTCCTTATTTCTCTCTTTGTTATCCTCTGTTTGTTTTTATAGCCTTCCCAATCTTCTGACTTCCCACTACTCTTTGCCACATTATAGGCTCTCTCTTTTGCCTTGATGCATTCCCTGACTTCCTTTGTCAGCCATGGCTGCCTAATCCCCCCTCTGATAACCTTTCTTTTGTTTGGGATGAACCTCTGCACTGTGTCCTCAATTACTCCCAGAAACTCCTGCCATTGCTGTTCTACTGTCTTTCCCATTAGGCTCTGCTTCCAGTCGATTTTTGTCAGTTCCTCCCTCATGCGCCTGTAATTACCTTTATTTAACTGTAGAACCTTCACATCTGATTCTGCCTTCCTTCTTTCAAATTGCAGACTGAATTCTACCATATTATGATCACTGCTTCCTAAGTGTTCCCTTACTTTAAGATCTTTTATCACGTCTGGCTCATTACATAACACTAAGTCCAGAATAGCCTGTTCCCTCGTGGGCTCCATCACAAGCTGTTCCAAAAAGCCATCCTGTAAACATTCAATGAATTCCCTTTCTTTGGGTCCACTGGCAACATTATTTACCCAGTCCACCTGCATATTGAAATCCCCCATGATCACTGTGACCTTGCCTTTCTGACATGCCCTTTCTATTTCGTGGTGCATTTTGTGCCCCTGGTCCTGACCACTGTCAGGAGGCCTGTACATAACTCCCATTATGGTTTTTTTGCCTTTGTGGTTCCTCAACTCTACCCACACAGACTCCACATCGTCTGACCCTATGTCGTTTAGTGCTATTGATTTAATTTCATTTCTAATTAACAAGGCAACCCCACCCCCTCTACCCACCCCTCTGTCTTTTCGATAGGTTGTGAATCCCTGGATGTTTAACTGCCAGTCCTGAACCCCCTGCAACCACGTCTCTGTGATGCCTACCACATCATACCTGCCAGTCACAATCTGGGCCACAAGCTCATCTATCTTGTTCCGGACACTGCGGGCATTTAAATATAGCACCTTTAATTCCCTATTGACCGTCCCTTTTTGTTTTCGTAGTGTGGTGGACCTTGGTCTACTGAGCCTTTCCAGACACTGTGTCATATTTTGTGAGATGGGGACTATCGTAACCTCTCCTGAGTGCTGTCTTTTCGTGATTTTTTGTAATCCTAAGCAGCTACGCTTCCCACTGATTCCTTCACCTCTTGGTTCCCTGACTTTCCCTTCCCCCCCAATCTCTAGTTTAAAGTCCTATTGACCACCCCATTTACTCTCTTCGCCAGAACACTGATCCCAGCTCGGTCCAGGTGGAGACCATCCCAACGGTATAGGTCCCCCCTGCAGAAATGGCTGGGGATCCACACCTGTGTCTCTTGTGGAGGCATCCGCCCATATAAATCAGCAGCTGCCTCCAGTCACGTCTTATTTTGGTGACCCAAGTGAGTGAAACATGATGGTGGCGATTCTCCCATCAGTGCAGTGAACCGGGAGATTCAAGCGGCAGCCGATTCACGTGATCCGTGCTGGGCGTCCCGACCTCTGCGCGTCTCCCAGCCTACATTTTTAGACATCGACAGATTCATGCTGAAAATCAGCGTAACGGACATTAGCATGCGTGTACATAACTTACAATCTAATTAGCAGGTCCTCGACCAGAATCTCCAGCCCCCTCTAGTGTCTCCCCCCTCTCCGGCATGATGCTACGCTGTCGGAGTTAACAACTGCTCTATAAACGTCGGGACCTGGCGTGGCAGCGCTGAACAGGAGTAAGAAGGAAAGCGTAATGGGGCTGCAGGCCCAGTACTCCAGGGGAGGTTAAAGACAGGGCCTGGAAAATTTCTGCTTGGTGTAGGGAAGTTCCTGGAGACCTGGAAGTGCTGTCCCTTGGTCCAGGAATGTTCCATGTAATCTCTGTGGGGTGGGGTCCTTTACTGAGTGCTGGTCAGGCTTCTGTCTGCAGCCACTGGGCTATTACATTGTTCTGGTTGTGGGGTGTGGTTAGGGACTGGATTGAGTGCTGGGGTTTAGGGAGGGTCATCCAGACTTGAAATGTTAGCTCTCTGTTCTCTCTCCACAGATGCTGTCAGAAGTGCTGAGATTTTCCAACATTTTCTGTTTCTATTTTAGAGTCCAGCACCTGCAGTAATTTACTTAAAAAAAAAACAATTGCTTGCTATTTCACACAGTATGTTGATATGTGCCTGAAGGCTACTATTAATGGATTAGTTCTGCATAGCTGTTTTCATAACCTTCCATTATCACTGTAGGTTGCCTTTCATTTCAATTTTTTAAGAATATATTTTTAATGAAGATTTTTCCCATTTTTACATATAATGCAAAAAGCCCTCAAAAACTGTACAGTACAGCTTAATCAGTTTTCCACATATGCATACATAAAATGACAGGAAAACACCAACATAGTTGGTTTGGTTTATTCTTTGTAGCCCGTGCTGCCCACCATGTAAATAATTGAAGGATGTTTCAGAGAAAGGGGTACACCAGGATAACAGGATAAAGCCAAGGCTATATGGTGTATACTTCCCCATCTCCAACTACACTGGAGGTGCCATGGATACAATGTCTTTTCTGTAATGTAATGCACCATTGCAGAAATAAGGCAGAGATTCGCTGCCCCCAGAATAACAGAAATACAAAAAATATATGACACTGTTAATTCTAAGGGGGTTTTCCTCATCAACTGTGAGGGCCAGTAGGGCCATACCTACAAGCTCTATACTAAGCCACTTACCCACCTTCCTGCAGTGTGCCATGATTAGAGTAAAGGATACCATATATTATACTCCACCATTATAAATGGAAGGATTATAAGCAGAGGAGATGGATAAGTATCGCACAGCCTTAATGCCATATAACCTACACAGCGCACTCCTCAAACAAAAGGAGTATGATGAGGGACGTCCCTGGTTTTAAAAGGATAACAGGTGAAATTTGCTTCAGTCTCATATACTAGATAGTATAATAAGTAACGACTCAGAATCAGTAAGGAAATGTAATGACAAGGGGTATCGTCCAGGATTAAATATGAATTGCAGGTTATGTTTCCAAATTCTTGTCTTCCACGGAGTTTAAAAAGGCTAACGCTTCAGTAGGATTCTCAAACATCCCTGAGGATCCGTTGAATGCAATCCTCAAAGTAGCAGGATATATCAGGGCATACTGCATTCCAATAATTTTCAGACATTTTCCAACTTAATTGAAGCCTCTGTGCCTTCCTTGTATCTTGAAAAAATGAGATCCTCACTCCATCATAGAGCAAGGCCCCACCATGTCTGACCTCTTCCAATACTCTTTGGCAGTCTCTGAAGTTATGAGAATGCATGATAATAGGCCGGGGTCATTGATTGTTCCTGGGCCTCAAAGACAGGACAGGATGTGCCCCTTCAAACCTAGCTTTTGTGTCAAATCAAGCAAGTGTGGCAGCCAGCTCTCAAAACATTTAACTGGGAACTTACTCTCGGCTCCTTCTGGAAAAACAATCACATGGATATACTTCCTCTGGCCCCAGTTCTCTAGATCAATCAGGACATCTAACATACTATGTAGCTGAATTTCCAAGAATAATAAGCGGGCCTCAACTGAGGAAGCTGCATTCCTGACAGTAAGGATCCTTTCCTTCATTTCATTAAGCCTCTTCATAGAATCATAGAAACCCTACAGTGCAGAGGAAGGCCATTCGGCCCATCGAGTCTGCACCAACAACAATCCCACCTAGGTCTTATTCCCCCATAACCCCACATATTTACCCCACTAATCCCTCTAACCTAAAAATCCAGGGACACTAAGGGGCAATTTAGCATGGCCAATGCACCTACCTTGCACATCTTTGGACTGTGGGAGGAAACCGGAACATCCAGAGGAAATCCACACAGACAGGGGGAGAACATGCAGACTCCACACAGACAGTGACCAAGCTGGGAATCGAACCCAGGTCTCTGGAGCTGTGAGGCAGCAGTGCTAACTACTGTGCCACCATACTGCCTCTTACCGCTACTCTCAATATGTTTTCAAAACCTATCCAATTTTGTTCCCAATCTGCTTCCAAGGGTCTGGATATGGTTCCAAGATGAAGTGTCAGAATTTGAAAAGAGAGCTTTAGACAAAGAGGCATATGGTTGTGGAATTCACTTAAGGATTGAAGCAGAAACTTCCAGGAATTTCCTTGGATCCTCCCACTCTGCAGTCACAAGTATGGCAGAAATCTATTAATGTGCATAGGCAATGTTTCTGCCACACTCACTGTGATGGTGACAGTGAAGCTACAGTAGCTTTGAGGAAATTCTTGGCCAAAATATCAACCTTAAAGATTAGGCTGAACAGGCGGATGGAGGAGAGGGGGAATAAGCAGAAATGGAAAGCGGATTGGTAAGTGCTCGGCTAAACACTTAACAAGGTTGGGCTGAAAAGCTTGTGTTGTCATTTCTTTGTAAGTCTAAGTGGAATATTTCCCTGAACTTGCTATAATTTAAGCAGCATGAATACTAATGTTGGCCAATTCTGTTATAGAGAAAGTTGTAAAGTACACTAAGTGCCATTTTTGCAGTGAGATACTTCAAAATTTTTGCAGAGAACAATTGATGTTGATGGTGCCAAATGTATCACCTGGGGACAGAAAATGATGGTTTCAAATTTCACTCTGGTACTTTAGCAAATCGTCTGGATTAGCGTTACAGTGCAATGCAAAGGCAACGTTACATTGCCAGAGATTTTGTCTTTTAAATGAGAGGTTAAACAAAAGTCACATCGTCCATTTAGGTGGATGTGAGAGATTGCTTTGGTACTGTTCAAAGAAGAACAAGTGTGTTCTCCTGGTCTCTTCGCTCACTGGTTTTATCCGGTCATTTATCTCATTGATGTGTGCAAAATAGTTGCCATATTTCTCTGCAAAAAGTAGTTCAGTGATTGAGACGAGCTGCAGGACAGACCCAGGGACTGAGGAGTGCTCTCTAAATGTAAATATTTGCCTTTTCAACTCAACATTGAAAGTATAAAATATATCTTTTTGCCTTCCCAAATTGAGAACACGTTGTAAATAGCAAGTGGAAACTTTACAGAGGACCAGACTAAATTGCCTATAAAAAAAGGTTTTATTTAATTTATCCTGTAAACTTTGCAAGTAAATAAGCAGCTGGCAATAGGGACAAGATTTCCTGGTAGATTACAGTACAGGAACTATAATTTGTCTCTTACCTTTATAATAAATTACAATCTGCAACAAGGTGACATGGCAGAGAGAGAGCTACTCATGTTCATTTTTAACAGAATCTGAATTGGATGCAGACAGTTTATAGTCTCAATTCAGCTAGTGGTGAACAAAGTTATCTTTCATATCATAAACATTTATCATTCAGTTTTAGCTCTCCTTTAATAGTGAAATATTCATCAGGAAAGCAAAAGTATGACGGCAGCCTATATTCAACACATAAAATGTTGACCTCATGTGGAACGTTAGTCCGTGAAGCCTGTGGTGTGCTGGAATAATTTCTTCAGGCAATGAGTGAAAGCAAAGTTGCCTTCAAAATATTAATAATGCATGAAGGTTTTTTATTTTAATTTCCCATTTCTTTGTGCCTTTATACTTGTCTCCAGGACAGGATTTTGTCATTTCTTCTCCCCACCTACCTTTATTGACCATAAACTGGCTCCTTCTCTTTGCAAGCTGTAAATGTGTTTTAAAAATATCACATATATTAACTTTTCACTCATCAGATACTTGATTGAACTTTATCTGAAAAAAGAACTAATGCTAAAAATGGATGAAATTTACTTCTGATATTATCAAAACACTGTTTGATATGCGGAATAAATTGTACAGCAAAGCACCAGATAAAGGGCTGGGTTTTAGAGAGTGAGGAGGGTTGTTGAGGCGTGGGGGGCAGTGGTGGTGGGAGGACAGGAATGTTCTGCTCACTTCTCTGGTAGAAAAGTTGATCACAAATAGACTGATTTGAGAGTACCTCTTGCAGTTCCAGCAGTGCCAAAACTCAGTAGTGGCCACTACTGAGATTACAAGCAGTCCTCTGAAGAAGGCAACCTCTTCACCGGACAAGGGTGAGTCTGGGATTTTCAGGCGGGGAGGAAACAGGCATCCTAGGGAAGAGTAGGAGGGGGAGGTGAGTGTTAGATTTTTGAGGTCGGGTAGGGGGACACAAATCAGGTAACATCTTGGATGTGCACAGAACTCCCCTGCCCAACTCCACCAAAGGAGGAACACTCCTTCATTCCCATTTTTTAACCTGAGGCAGAATTAGATTCTTGAGGCCTTGACTGCCCGATTAAGGGGCAGATAAGGGCCTCAATTGACCTAAGGGTGGGTGGACTAGCGGGCACCTTGTCCACCCATCGTATTATGGAGAATGGCTTGGGCGGGAATGTGGTGGTCTGACCAGCTGTTATTTTTTACATGCCCCCCCGCCCCCAGTCCAAATACACATGAGACAGGGGTCACTAGGTCAAAAAATCAATCTGATCAGAGCTGGAGAATAAATGAGCTGATGTAACCTGTATGTAGGTGAATTTGTTTGTTATATGCTTAGGAAACGCTATAATGTATTTCACTCCCCCCATTTGGTTTCTGGAATTTTTGAGCTTTGCTTTCCAATATATTCCTTACGTTATAATATTGCGGACATTCATTAAATGAAAAGACAAGCTCAATATGTCCCTACCACCTAAACTATATGTGGTCTTGCTTAAATACTATTAAATTCAGTTGTGGTGACATTTGCCAAAGTTCTTATAATGGCCCACATTTGTGGCATATCTCCTATAACATTGCAAGCTGATGACTATGCATGTCTCCATTCTGAGGGCCACCGGGACCAGAGATTGATGAATGCAACCCTTTCGTCATTGTGTACTAGCTCTTCTGCATATGCATGGCAAAGATAACATACAATACATTATGGAACATTGTAAAATGTTGAGAAATCAAAACACGTTTTTCTCTAGCCACAGTGAGAATGAAGATTGTAAAATAGTGGACCATTTTACACAGACATTTGGTAACCATGGTAACACCCAGCACCCCTTCTAAAGATAGGGTATTTGCCTCTGCACTATGACTACATTATTTAAATTCCTCGCTAAACATTCAGCTCATTTTGATAGTTCTTAGAAAAAAGAATTCTTCCCCCACCCTCGTAAATTCAGAACTGAAACAGAAAATGCTAGAAATACATAGATGAGCAATCATCAACAGAAAAAAATGTTACCATTTTGGGTGAAAGCATTTGTCAGAATGTCCTGATGAAGGTTATCACCTGTTCGTGAAAGTTATCATTAAAAGAAAGGAAGAACTTGCATTTGTTAATCGTCTTTCATACCCTCTCACTGACACAAAATGCAGCTAATGAAATGCATTTTCAGATGTAGGGCAAAATCTTCTGCCCTTCTCTGTGGTAAGTTCTGGTGGTGGGGGCATTTAATCAGGTGGGAGGATGACAGACGGGGACCACCATCTTTCCAGCTTCATCTCCATTAAGCCTTCTCACCCCGCTGCCAATTAAGAACAGTAGTGAGCAATCAATGCCCATTAAGGACCTGGATGGCAAGCAAACCCTGATGCATTAGTTTGTCAGTTCCCAGGTTGGGGTCCCTTGTTCAATCCTGGACACATTCTGTGCTGCATATCATATAGCTCCACTGGACTGGGCAAGATGTTGGATCTCATTTTGAGCAATCCTATGGTCTCTTCTATGATTGCCCTTGTTGAGCTGTGTGTAGCATTGCAACCATCCTCAGTAGGGCTGTCATGAGTTACACTCTGAGGGGATAGCTCTTGTCACCCAGGATTCAAACCTACACTTGGTCAGGGGCCTCAAATGGCTGCTGCTGCTGGGAATTCCTTAAGATAAATAAGTCTTGAGAGTTCCCTGAGAAATGAGCACACACCTGCAAGGTTCTTTTCCAGTGGTCACAGACCATTTGAACATTATGGAGTGAAACTCCTTCTGATTTACAAATGCCAACAGGCTGTTCCCAGGGAGCTCTCATGTGTGTAGTCGATTAAACCCTATTCCTGTGAGAGCCTCATGATGGCCTTGGAGCGGCCTGGCTGTCAACAGCTGTTGAGAATATGATGGATTATTTGTCAACGGGGCATTGTTCACCTGCATTGTGCACCAATGTGTTACAGCCTGGGAAATGACACATGTCCCCATTCGAGCCCTGGAATGCAGCCCTGGTGTAGAAGTTTAGGTCTGCAGTGATCTTGAGGGCGACTGGCATGGGGCTCGCTAAAAAGCCTCAAGGCTGCTGGCCTTTGTTGTAGGATTGCCTCTGGAGAAAGCCTTAGCTGTCTCTGACATTGCCTCTCTGATATGTGGAGGGAGTTGCTATGTATTGTGAACATGCGCTGATGCGTCAATGTGCTTTAGCAATGAAGACGGCCCTGGCTAGGCTCCTCCTGATCTCCCTCCCACTTGGCGAGTGATGGCTGATGGCGTCGTTGTCCTACCAAGATCATCCTCTGGAGAATGCTCTCTTCCACCACCCGAGGTTGGAGAAAGATTTGGTGTATAAGATGTATTGTGAATCCACAGTGTGAGCTGTGTGAAGAAGATGGGCTAAGATATCAGCATCTCTGTTGACATGGCCTTTATTCCCAGGGTAGCTAGGGATGTTTGACCCTCCTATGGACCCACTCCCAGAACTTCTCACATCCCATTGTGGCTTCCTCCCACAGCAACCTAATCTCCCACAAGGTCAAAGTTTACTTATGGCACCTGGTCTCCAGAGAGCTAACAGTCTCTCTGACCAAACCCTCCCCCCTGCAGCTGGGGCCTGCCCTGTTTCAAAGTTAAGGCTCCTTCCCTGACTGTTGACCTGCTATATATAGTACAGCTGCCTCGCTTGGAAACACAGGACAAGACCACCATTCTGCCTCGTCCTTTTCCTCCCATGGTCCCACCCACTTTGCTGTTAGATCGGTACACACTATCCTTCAGCAATCAGGAAGCAGGAGGCACAACTTCCCTGTGAACCACTGACTACGTCTTGAAAGTAGGACTAAATTTTTTGTGCTTCGTATTTAATTGTAAGAAGCTTGCAAGGGATTTTCCCAGCCCGCTGCACTACTTCAGCAGCGCAGCCGACTGGGAAATGTCAGCGGGAGGGAAAAAATGGGATTTGCAACCAGTGTCCATCCGGCCGGTTGTGATCTTCCCATTCCATTTTTTTGGACGTAATCAGCCTTGCGCTGGTGAACAGCGGAAAGTTTATAAAGTTTATTAGTCACAAGTGAGGCTTACATTAACACTGCAATGAAGTTACTGTGAAATTACCTCAGTCGCCGCACTCCAGTGCCTGTCCAGATCAATGCACCCAACCAGCGTGTCTTTCAGGAAGTGGGAAGAAACCGGAGCACCCAGAGGAAACCCACGCAGACGGGAGAACGTGCAAACTCCACACAGATAGTGATCCAAGCTGGGAATCGAACCCGGGACCCTGGGGATGTGAGACTACAGTGCTAACCACTGTGCTACCGTGAAGGCTGATTACAATATGCTAATACAGATTAGCATCTTTAGCAAGCCCGGGACGCAATCATCTGGACTTGCAAAAATTTCTGACCCCGCTGGTGTCACACCAGCAGGAATCATGTATGGTCCCTGGCAATGGGGACCAACGGGGACCAGGTGTGATGACCTCGCTGGTGGGACCACAGACCATTGTGGACCCCCAGGAGGTCGTGACTATAGGGCATGCCTTTGGGGTACCAGCCTGGCACCCTGCCACTGCCCATCGGTCATCCCGGCACTGCCCATTAGGCACTGGACAGTATCAAGGGGATGGGGTCTGAGGGGGCAGTGCCAGACAGGGGTGGAGGCAGACTGGGGTTGCAGGACGAAGCTGGAGACAGAATGGGGAGCACTCTGTATAGCAGGGTGGGGGCTGGTGATGGGATCGGAGGCTGGATCTGGCCATCAGGAGGCCAGCCATCAGAGATTGGGGGGGTGTCGGGGATTAGAGGCTGGGTCCAGCTATCAGGAGGGTGACCATCGGCAGGGTGGTCGGATCTGGCGATTTCGAGGGGGGGCAGGTGTAGTCGGGACTGAAGATCCTGATGAGCCCAACACATTCTATGCCCATTTTGATCAAGAGGTCAGCGAGAGCATGCCCTCCAACCCCGAAGCCTCAGCCCAACCGGTATCCGAGCTCATGATCGCAGACGTCAGATCAGCTTTCTCGAAAGTCAACCCACGGAAAGCGACTGGCCCAGATGAGGTACCCAGACGAGCACTCAGATCCTGCATGGATCAGCTGGTGTGGGTATTTGCAGACATCATTAATCTCTCTTTACACCAATCTGAGGTCCCTATCTGCTTCAAGAAGATGACCATCATCCCGGTACCTAAGAAAAGCCAGGAAGCGTGTGTTAATGACTATCGTCCAGTGGCTCTGACATCCATCATTATGAAGTGTGTCAAAAGGTTAGTCATGGCACGAATCCATTCTAACCTCCCAGACTGCCTGGATCCACTACAGTTCACCGTTTGCTGCAGCAGGTCCACAGCAGACGCCATCTCCCTGGCCCTGCACTCAACCCTGGAGCACCTAGATAACAAAGATGTCTATGTCAGACTCCTATTTATTGACTACAGCTCAGCCTTAAACACCATTATTCTCCAAACTCTGTGGCTTGGGCCTTGGCTCCTCCCTCTGCAACTGTGTCCTAGACTTCCTAACCCACAGACCACAATCAGTAAGGATAGGCAAGAATCCCATCTGTATTAGACCTTCCAAAATGCATTACTTCACATTTGTCTAGATTAAACTCCATCTGCCATCTCTCCGCCCAGGTCTGATCTATATCCTACTGTATCCTCTTCGCTATCCGCAGTTCCACCAACCTTTGTGTCTTAGAATAGAATAGAATAGAACAGTACAGCACAAAACAGGCCCTTCGGCCCACGATGTTGTGCCGAGCTTTATCTGAAACCAAGATCAAGCTATCCGGAGGAGCCCCGGAGCGGAGAAGCTATGGCATCTCCTCCGGAGCCTTCAACATGTCATTGATGAAGACGAACATCTCGCCAAGGCCATCCCCACACCCCCACTTCTTGCCTTCAAACAGACCATTGTCCACAGCAAACTACCCAGCCTTCAGGAGAAGAGTGACCACGACACCACACAACCCTGCCACAGCAACCCCTGCAAGACGTGCCGGATCATCGACACGGATGCCATCATCTCACGTGAGAACACCATCTACCAGGTACACGGTACCTACTCTTGCAACTCGGCCAACGTTGTCTACCTGATACGCTGCAGTAAAGGATGTCCCAAGGCATGGTACATTGGGGAAACCATGCAGACGCTACGACAACGGATGAATGAACACCGCTCGACAATCACCAGGCAGGAGTGTTCTCTTCCTGTGGGGGAGCACTTCAGCAGTCACGGGCATTCAGCCTCGGATCTTCAGGTAAGCGTTCTCCAAGGCGGCCTTCACGACACACGACAGCGCAGAGTCGCTGAGCAGAAACTGATAGCCAAGTTCCGCACACATGAGGACGGCCTAAACCGGGATGTTGGCTTTATGTCACATTATCAGTAACCCCCACAGCTTGCCTCCTGGACTTGCAGGCTGTCCTGTCTGGAGACAATACACATCTCTTTAACCTGTGCTTAATGCTCCCTCCACCCACATTGTCTGTATCTTTAAGACCTGGCTGGTTGTAGGGATTCGCATTCTAATCAGTATTCTGTAACTTGATTTTGTGTCTCTGTGCACTGTTTGAGAGCACATTTCCACTCCATCTGACGAAGGAGCAGCGCTCCGAAAGCTTATGGTATTTGCTACCAAATAAACCTGTTGGACTTTAACCTGGTGTTGTGAGATTTCTTACTGTGTTCTATGACCGAGCCAGTTCTGATACATCTTGCTAGCTCACCTCTGATCCCGTATGACTTCATCTTCTTTACCAGTCTGCCATGAGAGACCTTGTCAGAAGCCTTACTGAAGCCCATGTAGACAACATTCACTGCCTGACCCTCATCAATCATCTTCGCTTCCTCAAAAAACTCGATCAAGTTAGTGAGACAAGACCTCCCCTTCACAAAACCATGTTTTCCCTCGCTAATACGTCCATTGATTTCTAAGTGGGAGTAAATCCTGTCTCGAAGAATCCTCTCCAATATTTTCCCTACCACTGACCTATGGCTCACTGGCCTGTAATTACCTGGATTATTCTTGCTACCCTTCTTAAACAAAGGAATCTCCAATCCTCCAATTCTCCAATCCTCTGGGACCTTCCCTGTAGCCAGTGAGGGTACAAAGATTTCTCTCAAGGTCCCAGCAATTTCCTCCCTTGCCTCTCTCAGTATTCTGGGGTATATCCCATCAGGCTCTGGAGACTTGTCTACTTTGATGTTTCTCAAGAACCTCAATACCTCCTCCTTTTTGATCTCAACATGACCCAAACTATCGACACACCCTACCCTGGGCTCTTCATCCATCAAATCCTTCTCTTTGGTGAATACTGATGCAAAGTACATTGTCAGCTGATGATGGGTTTCATCAATGAAAAGCTTCTCTCACTGCTCAATTGCACACCACTGGCACTTGGAATAGCTAATTGGAAACAGGAGAAAGAGAGGGAGTCTATGCGGCCACACAGTTCCTGTTACAGTATTGGGAATAGCACACTGTCGGCAATATTCCAGCCAACTAGTATTCATGGTATGCAACTGAATGCTAAATAGGTTCCCGTGACCTGGTGGCATGTTGACCACTCCACTGGTTACACACCTCCCACTTTACCTCGCACACTTAACCTTACACTGGGAAAGCAAGATTTCAGCTGCTATCTAATTAAGACGGCCTGCTCACCACGTTTCCAATGCTTAATGTCCTCACTATATACTGCCCTTTGAGCGCAATTTCCATCTTTATTACCAATTGTGCCTAAAGTGGAAAATCTCCCTCAGTCTGTTTTCACTCATCTTGGTTGATGGGGGGTTGGTTCCCTGGCAACCCTGGAACCTCTCTGGGCCGCCTGTGCCCAGACCGAGGCTCTGAAGTTCCCTTGTAATTTTACTTCTGCCCATTGCAGGGCTGGCCAATCAGATTGGCGGACAGCTCTCTAAGATGGGACTTCCTCCTGAATGAGGGGCAGAGCCACGGGCCTGCAGCTATGTAATGCTCATTCAAGCCTGAAGTGGTTGCGGGGAACTCAGAATCGGCAGGCTGTGTTCCCTCCCCACTCTTCAGATGACAGGGTCATGTTTCAGGCCACAGGCAATTTGAGAAGGTAGAAGACTTTAAGACTTCATCAGAAGTATACTGTGAGGACTGGGTTGAACGGAAATCCTTAGAGTGGAAACTCAGGCTATACAGCTATTTGAAGGAACAGCTGTTCAGGTATTTGTAATCTCAAGGTTCAAAAGAGAGGCAGCATGGTGGCACACTGGTTAGCACTGCAACCTCACAGGGCCAGGGTCCTGGGTTCGATTCCTGGCTTGGGTCACTATCTGTGTGGAATCTGCGCGTTCTCCCTGCATCTGTGTTGGTTTTCTCCGGGTGCTCTACTTTCCTCCCGCAGTCCGAAAGACGTTCTGGTTATGTGCATTGGCCATGCTAAATTCTCCCTCAGTTAAACCAAACCGGCGCCGGAGTGTGGCGATTAGGGAATTTTCACAGTAACTTCCTTGCAGTGTTCATGTAAGCCTACTTGTGACACTAATAAATAAACATAAATGTAAAACGAGGCAGTGGTTTAGTGGTAACATCATTGGTGGAATTTGAATTCAATGAATAAATCTGGAATTATAATGCTAGTCTCAGTAATGGTGACCATGACAATTATCATCAAATGTTGCAAAATCACATCTGGGTTCAGTAATGAACTTTAGGGAAGGAAATCTGCCATCCTTACCTGGCCTGGCCTACATATGACTCCAGGCTCACAACAATGTGGTTGACTCTTAACTGTCCTCTGAAATGGCCTAGCAAGCCATTCTGTTCAAGGTCGATTAGTGATTGGCAATAAATGGTAGCTTTGCCAGCAATGCCCACATCCCAGGAGGGAATGAAGAAAGGATAACAATCTTCTCTTGAAGAAAGCGTGGAGTTCCATTTGGTGTAAGTATACTTTATTTTGCAATATGTCTCAAAAGTGATGTCAGTTCAACTGCTTGAAAATGAAATTCAACTCAGATAGGTGAAAATACATTGTAATTTAGGTAAAGTAAAAATTCTTAGCTTTGACAGAACCTTTTTTTGCAGAAGACACAGGTGAATCAGCATCTGGAGGGATCCAACCACAGCTGTTCAGCCAGAGGCAGCTGAGAGACATTTCCCAGACAGCAGGAGAGTTCCCTGGAAACTAATACATTGGTTAAGCAGAGAGACATTCAGTGCCCAACTGGATTGACAATGTAAACACTGCAAATAATTCAGGATCGTTTATGTATTTATTTATTACTGATTTTAAAGCTGCAGGTTTTTTCCAATCTACACATGGTGTAGGTTTTAGTGTCAAAAAATAGGAGCCGTCATGTTGGGTATGCAAAGTGGTGGGTAGGGACTGGACTCAAAGAAACTGCGCAACTTTAGATCTGGTCAGGGTAGAATCATACAGCTCAGAAAGAGGCCAGTTAGCCATCAGGTCTGAACAATCTCTTTTAAAATGCAATCCAGCTAGTCCCACTCCCCTGCTTTCTCCATATCCATGCATTTCTCTCCTTCAAGTATTTATCCAATTCCCCTTTGAAAGCTATAATTGAATTTACTTTCATTACCCTTTCAGACAGTTCATTGTAAACTTGACCACTTGTTGTGTAAAATATGTTTCCTCTTGTCACCTCTGATTCTCTGTCTTCAGTTACTGAAAATCCAGGTCTCCACTATGTTGAAAATCCTGGAATTGACTGAAATTTCCAATCCCTCCCTTGGACCTGGAGTCAGGCCGGGATTCATGCATGCACAATTCACAGCAGCAGCAAGCCATTGAAATCACCAATTGCCTCCACTGAAGTGGGATTTTGGAAGAACAGGAGTATGGAATCTGGAGTTTGTAGCTTAGAATATGTAAGGGGAAGTCTAAACTTGGTGGATGCATTTGAATAGCCAAGGTCTCCCCTTTGGGGAGGGTCCTGGGACATCTTTGGGAGAGGGAAGACACCCTTTGGGACAGGTAAAGCAGCCTTTGGAATTGTTAAAAGTGAACATGGTTATGCACTTTTTCTACCCAAACCCATTGGAACTGTCAAACCATCAAGGAAATGTCCAGCTGTCAAGGAACTGTTAAGGAGATATCCAGCTGTCAAACCTGTCAAAGTTATCCAGGAAGTATAAATCCTGTCAGGGAACTGTCTAAGGATACTAGGTGAGTTTGCATGGAAAGGGTAAGTGCAAAGGTCATGGATTGGCATGAGCTGACACTAAGTTGGCATAGGGGGTAAGGGGACAATGGGGAATGGGTACGGGTCACTAAATTGCCATGGGGGACATGAGGGCCATGGGGCTTGTTGGGGGTGTCAAAGGTTTACATAGACACGGATGAAGCATAGGGCAAACCAATGTACTCATACAGTCTTTTGTGAGTATTTATGGTGACATACTTCCTAGATTTCACCTTAAGCTCCGGGTGAACGTAAGCATAGCTCATGTCTAATTTGGAAAATATGTGACTCCCAGCTAGCTTTGCATACAAGCCTTCTGTGCATGGCATAGGGTACCTGTCTATGCAGGAGCCTCTGTTGATGGTCAACTTATAATCCCCAAATCGGTGGATCAAATTGTCAGGTTTTAATACTGGTGGAGCCCATTCAGCGAATTCTACTGTGTGTATAATGCCAAGTTCCTCCAGACATTCTAATTCAGCCTCTGCTTTGGTACATGGGGCATAGGGGATCAGTCATGCCTTGAAGTATTTATATCAGGCCTTTGGGTCCAAAGATCTTGGCCCAACGCCTCTAATCTTCTTGAGGGCTTCTTGGAAAACTTTGGGATACTTCCCAATGACTCGTTATAAATTGCCAGTGCCCATTTTAAATATCTGTTGCCAATCAACAAATCCTTGCACTTAGGGAAGTCGGCCTGTCTGTTGCCCATGTGTAACTCGGGTTACTCTCAACAATACGTAAGGGCTCTCCAGCGTATGTGGTCAACTTAGCCTTGGTGCTCTGCAGACTTAAAGGCAAGATGCCCAGTTGGAGTCGCCTAAAGGTTTGCTCCCCAATAATAGATATAGTGGCTCCTCAGTCTACCTTCATGTCTAGGGGGGGCGGCGGGGGGGGGCATTTACCTGGAGTTTAATCTTGATTGGAGCTATTTTGGGTGTGGAGGTGCTGCATCAATTCCTCACTCTCAGGCTGGTTTATTTGTAAAGCCCTGTACTGACATGGCTTTGCCCTTCGGCCTGGGCAGTATGTGTTTTGCCTGTTTTGGTAGCCTTGGCTGGGACGGACCCTAGACTACAAGTATAGCTCGGATGTGCTTGCTCCTCACTGTATTGTGGAGAGGCTCCCTGTCTAGTTCTGGAATCTCTCAGCCTCCGACTCCAACCGCCCTTTGTTGGCCGCAAATGGGAAATGCAAGTGTTATCTATTGGGGACTCGGTTCTGCGGAATAGGGGTCACCAAAGGCTGAGGACAGTATCCCCTATGGACCCCTGAAGGTCCTAGGCCCTCTTTTCCACATTTTTGCATGAAAGGGCCAGTTCTATGGCTTTCTTGAGGTCCAGAGTTGGTTCAGTCAGTCGCTTTCTTTGAGTTACAATCTTATTAATTCCACATAAACAATCCCTTAACATTTCTGGAAGTGCTAACCTGTATTCACACTGTTCCACTAATTCCCACAGTCTCATCAAGAATTCAGTGATTGGTTCCCCAGGAAGTCTAGTTGTCGTGTTAAACCTGTAATGTTGTAATATAACAGCCGTCGTGGTCCGATATCATATCTACCAATTTGTCAAAAGATTTTGAATCCAGGGCTGCTGTTTTTGATGCTGAAAGTCGGGGCCCCACAAGCAGTCAGGGGGATGACTTTTTGCTCATCATTTCCTTCTATCCCATTTGCCTGGAAGAAATATCTCATTCTTTCAGCGTACTGGGCCAATCCTCCACACCTGCTTCATAAGTTTCCAATTTCCCAAACAATGGCATTTTCAATATCTCCCTGTCACTGACTTACCGGATTCATTGAAAGGCAAGGCTGTCCAAAGCTTTTCTTGTTCCTCGTCGCCAATGTACTGACTCAGGCAGCACAACTGGAAAAGAACATAGTTGATTACTGAATGCAAAGTAAAACTACTCCCATGGTGTACACACACTAGTCCCTGCCTGGGGCTACCGTTCAGCAGGCCCAGTCCTGGGCCTGCCTTAGAAAAGGCTCAGGTAATGAGTTCTAGCTGGGCAGGCCACCACCTGTTACCACGGGAACTCATACTCAACAAGCCCCAAAGAGAGATCAATCTGTGATTCCATATGCACCTTGTGGGTATTACCACAAAAATGAACTGAAAAGTAGATGGTCTGGTGCAGACACCCACCATGTCAACTGGTGGGAAACATGTCGCTTATCCCATCCACCACTGCACTTAGGGCCCGATTCTACCAACAATTTGCGCCCGTTTTCAGGCGTGAAATCGTGGTAAAGTCGGGTGTGAGGCCTGTATCGCGATCGGCACCCGCGTGCGAGCAAATCGCCACTTTACCATTTAAATCGATTTAATGAACTGCCCGCCCAACTCTATCAACATTTCCCACTTTACCACCGCGTGCACCAATCCGGATCCACGCTTTTAGCGACCTGCTGAATAAAAGTCTGAAGCCGACGCTTCCTCAGTGAGGGTTGGCGAGGAGGTAGGTGCATGGCGTCCGAAAGCGCTCCGCTACTTACAGTTGGCCTGCCGTTGTGGCCATTTCGCTGTCTCGGGTCTGTGGCCACTCTGCAAGCGTGTGGGGGGAGGGGGGGCTGTTGCTGTGCACGAACTCCGATGTCCGTCTGGCAGCACGGACCCGGGTCTCAGCACTGACCTCGGGCCCTGCAGTGCTGCTGGGTCCGAGCACCGCAGCTCACTTCAGGCTGAAGGATGTGCACAAAGCCCTTGCAGATAGCGCTGCTGCAGCCTCTCAACGTTACCAGGGGCTGTGACTGTGTGGAGCATGTGGCTGGGGGGATTGCGGGGCATGGGGGGGCTGTGACTATGTGGAGCATGCGGCTGGGGGGATTGCGGAGCATGGGGGGGCTGTGACTGTGTGGAGCATGTGGCTGGGGGGATTGCGGGGCATGGGGGGGCTGTGACTGTGTGGAGCATGCGGCTGGGGGGATTGGGGGACATGAGGGGGCTGTGACTGTGTGGAGCATGTAGCTTGGGGGATTGGGGACATGGGGGGGCTGTGATTGTCGATGTGCTAGGGGCAAGCAGCATTGCATGATTCCAACATTTGTTCATCCCCACCTCCCCCCAATACACCTCTCCCCCACCCGCCCTTTCAGAGTGACGAGATGGCTTTTGCAATGCAACCAATCGATCTTGCTGTTCTTCTGGTTGCTGCTGGAGCTGAGGAGGAGGACATGGAGGAAGACCTGTGGGCCCAGGAGGCCCGGGCCGTACCACTTGCAGGACCAGAGGGAGACGACCATCAGAGGCAGGAGGTGGCCGCCATTCACCCAGAGGGGGGGCTGCAGAGAAGGAGGGAGCAGAGACCCCGGCAGTTCTGTGCACGAGTATCCTTCGAGCAGGTGTCGGACACCGTGTGCCGCCGACATCTCCAATTCCGAAAGGATATCGTGTGACACTGTTGCAGGACCTGGCGCCTAGGGGCGGGGGGGGGGGGCACCCGCTCTCAGTGGCTGTCAGATTGACGGCTGCTCTGAACTTCTACGTGACTGGCACCTTCCAGACCCCGAGCAGAGATGTCTGTGGCATCTCCCGGTCCTCAGTCCACACCTGTGTCAAGCAGGTCACTGAAGCCCTGTCTGCCCGGGCTGGGCAGTACATCAAATTCAACCTGGGCCAGGCCCATCAGGAAGCCCGGGCTGCAGGGTTCACTGCAATTGCGGGGATGCCGACTGTGCAGGGGGCAGTCGACTGCACCCATGTTGCCCTCAGGGCCTCCCTACAGAATCCACGGCAATTTGTCAACAGGAAGGGATTCCACTCCCTGAATGTACAAATCGTGTGTGACCACAATATGACCATCATGCACGTCTGCGCCAGACATCCAGGCAGTGTGCATGACAGCTTCATTCTGAGGAGCTTGGACATCCCGTAAGCATTTGAGGAGGAGCCCAGGCTGCGGGGGTGGCTCGTGGATGATATGGGTCACCCGCTTCGGACAAGGCTGATGGCGCCTGTGCGGAGGCCTGTGACGGAGGCGGAGACCCGCTATAATGAGGCCCATGTAGCCACCCACGCGATGGTAGAGAGGTGCATTGGGCTCCTCAAGATGTGATTCCGGTGCCTGGACCAATCCGGAGGGGCCCTCCAGGACAGCCCCCTGATCTCCTCCCGCATAGTGGTGGTGTGCTGTGCCTTGCACAGTCTGGCTCTGCAGCGAGGTGGCCTCTTGGAGGAGGAAGAGGACGTGGAGAATGACCAGCCGGGCGTCACTGGAGAGGATGACCAGCAGGAGGAGGAGGAAGAGGAGGGGGAGGAAGAGGAGGAGGAGGAAGAGGAGAATGAGAGCACCGTGGAACATCTGTCAGGTGGTGCAGGGCTGTCATCGCAGCTGAGGCATGCGAGGGTGGCTAGGGAGGCTCTGATAACCAGGCGGTTCAGTCGCTAGGGGATGGTGATTGTGCCTTCCATTTATCCTGCACATTGTCACACCAGGGTGCTGGGCCTGGGTACTCTGTGCTCGCGATTGTTTTTCCAGGCAGGAGGGTGATGACGACTCGCTAAGCACCATTCTGATGATGCCCTGGTGCAAACCAGTCTGACAGCTGCCTGAGATCCACATGCACGCTGGCACCTGGGCCCACGCCTGTCCAGTGGGTAAGGGATCCGAAACCCCCATACAGGGCCCTGGGGCGGGTGGGTTGGGGGACGGGAGGTCATCGCTCGTGGGGTATGAGAGACCAATGGCTTCCTTTTCTCAGTGACACCGCATTGAGGGGCCGCCCCAACTGATCTCACCATGAGGCATCCATCGGGTGATCGTCAATGGGGCAGGAATCCTATTCGAGACAACCTATTCGCAGATGGTTGTGGAGAAGAAACATTTATTTACAGTAAAGCTGTTCAGATCAGCTGGTGAAACTCAAATACTTGTGACAAGAAAACATTAAGGTTCTTACATTTCTTTCTAACGAGTGCAGCCCGTCACCCGGGCCATCTCAGAGCAACTACAACCTCCTAACCTCATGCTGCCTCACACTGCGCCTCAGTGACTCCCCAGAATGTACATCGGAGGTGGAGGGGGCCGGCTGCCAACCTCGCCCCGTGGCCTGTGATGCGCGTGGCGGGCGTCCTCTGGAGGCCCTGGACCTTGAGGGCCCTGGCCTGCTTCCAGGTGTCTGGGATGTTTCCATGGCACCCTCTTCATCCCACTGCCCCTGAGATGCCCCAGTGTCAGGAGGGGGGGAGTCAGACGGTGGTGCCATAGCCACACTCTCCTGGCTGGAAGGCCCCAGCGTGGGATCGCGTCCTTCCTCCTCCCTTGGGGTTTCTTTTGGCCCCTGGATCACTCCATGGGACGCTGGTGCTTCTGCAGTGATCTCCAGAAGCTCCGGCGTCACCTGGCACTGCCAGACCTGGAGGACCACCTGTGTCCTACCCAGGGTGATCGAGCTCTCCGCAGTGGCCAGTTGAGTCATGGGCCATCTCTCAATGGCCGCAGCAAGTGCCCTCTGAGACTGGGCCATGCTCTGCAAGCCCTCGGCCGTGGCCCTCTGAGACTGGGCCACCTTCTCAAGGGTTGCTGCCATTGCCCGCTGTGTCTCAGTGCTGTCCCTGTGGGTCTCCTGCAAGTTCTCGAGCCTCTCAGCCACGGGCCGCAGAATCTCAAGAAGCCTGCCCAGTCCCTCCGCTGTGGCCTGCTGTGACTCAGCCATTGCTTAGAGCCTGCCACCCATGGTGAGGATCCCCTGCCCCAGGCTTTCCACTGCAGATGCCACCCTTGCAGTGTTGCCATTGGAAGCACGCCTGACAGGCAATAGCTGGTCCACCTGAAAGCTTTGGGACTCCTCCCAGCAGCCTCGCGGTTGGTCCAGTGTGGCCGTCAGCCCCTCCTGCATTCGCTGGCTCTGTTGCTGCATCTCCAGCAGCTGAGGGAGAAGTGATCTCAGAGGCCCAGCATGTAGCCTGGGGCCAGCTGAGTTCTCACCTCCAGCAGGCCTCCGCATGCCAGAGGCCTCGGACGTTTCCTCCTCCACCCGATGTACATCAGCAGATGTGTCGTGCTCATCAGAGAATGACCCAGAAGCCTCAACGCTAACTGGACCCACCGACATGTGTATTTCTGCGATGGTGAGTTGTGAGGTACAAGCTGACGGATAAACGGTGCCACCCTCGGAGTCCCTTCACCCATATCCTCCGAGGACTCGTCCGAGCTCTCGTTGTCAGGATGGCTGGGAGCTGTAGCCGGGGCCTGCGGTCCAGAAAGCCCCGGGGCATCAGGATCTGTTCCTGAAACACGGGACACAAGGTTAAGTGTAAGGGAGGGATACAAATCCGGGATGCCAAACACATGAATCACATGGCTCCATTGAACATAGAACACTGAACCCAGACAATTACATCACAGGGCCCTTCGGACATCCAACCCTGTAGCGACCAGGCTGCCCATCTGATTCGTTTGCCCCCATATGCCTCTGTTCCCATCCCATTCAGATAGCTGTAGACATGCCCCTTAAAAATCACTCTCGTATCTGCTTCCACGACCTCCCCGGGCAGTGAGTTCCAGGCACCCACTATCCTCTCAATGCGAATACAATGCCTCGTACACCTCCTTTACACCTTGCCCCGTGCACCCGAAACCCATGCCCCCAAGAAGTTGCCTCAATGTGAGTGTAGGAATGAAAGGTGCTCACGTCTGGACGGCAGACCGACCATGCTGTCACTGACAACCCGCGTCTCCCCTTCTCTGGGGAGCTCCAGCGCCCGCTCCTCGAATGGGGTGAGGACCTGGAGGTCTGGCTCACCACCCCCTGTCTTCACCCTCTCACAGGTGTTGTGCTCGGTCTTCTTCTGTGGAGACAGAAGGAACCATGAAATAAATGGTGGCGTTACTCATGCAGAGAATCAGGTGGTGACCCTTAGAGGGCAAACACAGTGGGGCTCATTGGAGGGAAAGGATGTAGGTGCTTGGGGGTCAGGAGCTGGGAGCATGCAGGGTGCTGGGAATAGGAGGATCTGGGGGAGATATGGGGGAGCATGCTGAATGGGGTTCAGCACTCACCCTTGCTGCATGGATGATGTCACTGATTTTTTTCTGGCACTGCCTCGCGGTTCGGGGGGGGCCAGTGCCCTGGCACTGACCGAGGCAGCAACTGCCTCCCAGGCCGCACGGCCATCAGCCCCCCTGGGTCTGCGTCCTCCTGGGAGGAAGAGGGTGGCCCGCCTCGCCTCTGCTGCATCCAGCAGCCTCCCCAAGTCGTCCTCAGAAAATCGGGGGGCTGGTCGTGTGCTCATAGTCCTGTACTGCCTGCCTGACCATTCTGGAGTTTCTTATGGAGCTTCCCTCGTTAGGGCAGATCAGCTGCAGGCGGTTTGACAGAGCATTCCAGCAAGTTCCATGCAGTTTGCTTGTTAACATTGAGAGGAAGGCAAGTGAGCACTTGCAGGTGTGCTGCTGGGGAGGGGCGGGGGGGTGGCGGGGGTGGGGGGGCAGTTGTGGTGGATGAGTGCCTCCATGATTAGCGACAGGTGAGAGAGAGGTGGGTGTCACACGGCCATCGGAGTGTAAGTGGGATGGGGCCTTGTGCGGGATTATCCGGCCCGGCAGTGATGCGACGGGCGCGCTGTTTCGATTTTTTTTTTCCAACTGCGCATGCGCGGTTCGGAGCTCCGATCATTCCGGCAGTGGTAAGCCCCGCCCACAGCGCAGATTGGACTGGAAACGGCTGAAAGCGTATCGGCACGCTGGAAAGAGGATTTCGAGGTCGGATCTCTACTACGCCCAGATTCGGCACTTAGAATCAAAATGGTAAAATCGGGCCCTTAGTTTCCAGGGTGGAAAATTCTACCCTATGTTACCTGTTTATTTATTGTTTTCAGACTCTGGGTTCAAATGTTGTGGATGTTTTAATGGGTGATATTCCATGAATATTCTCTATAAGCAAATATATATCTGATGTAAAGCAGAGCTGAAGCCTTTGAAGCTTTTAATGAAATTACCTTTGCAGGAAACAGCTTCAGATAACCATGAGGATTAAATGCAAATTATTTTTATTCAAATATATGACATTTATATAAATGATGCACTGAATAAACATCACATTGATTTCTGAGAATAATGAATATTCAGTAAATGGGCAATGTCCCCCATGGCAAAAAACCTGCAACTCTAATGATAACAGAAATACATTGGCTGAAACCTATTTATTTCAAAACAAACCTTACTGAGACAGATTTTGTTGTTAAAATAACATTGAGGCTAAAAACGCTCACTTTTATTTAAGCATAATTGATAAAGCAACTGAAGGCAAAGGGTATGACTAAATCCAAATAATCAGAAGTTGCTATTTGAAATATGCCACACGACCATTAGCTCCATGAAAATGATATTTTGTTTTCTGCCTCAATATTGAAATGTGGAGAAGCTGCTGTATTTGTGCATTAGATATAACTTTTCAAAGAAAGATAAGGCTAGACATTTAATGTACAACTACTTTTTAATGGCATAATAAGTGTCATTTGGTAACTATTACAAATGTATAGTCCTTTTCCTTTTAATTTAAATTGTTGTTGAAGATTTTAAATATGGCACATTTAAATATAATTTTTAGCTTTCCTTCTGCCTTTTTTTTGCTCTCCCTCTTAATCCAATCTTTCCTTCATTCTCTTTATTTCCTTTTCTGTTCCTGATTTGACATTAAATTCATCTGTTCTTACAGTTCCTTCTCTATTTTCCTTCTGTTTGATTGACAAACGTTCTATCTGATTGGTTATGGTTAATGTTTTAGTTATTTGTCCTGTTCACTCAGATGTGCAGGTTAGGTGGATTGGCGATGGTAAATTGGGCCTTAGTGTCCCAAGATGTATTGGTTAGATGGATTAGCCATGAGAAATGTGTGGAGTTACGGGGATAGGATGGGGGAGTGGGCCTGAGTACAATACTCTGTCAGAGAGAGTTGGTGCAGACTCGATGGGTTGAATGGCCTCTTCTGCACTGTAGGGATTCTATGATTCTATTCTATGTCAAATGCCATTTCCCTCATCATGACTTTATCAGTAACTTTCCATGCAAAGAAATTTAAAAACCTAGACATGCAAGGGTGAGTCCAGCTAATGATAGATAGGAACATAGGAGCATAGGAATTAGGAGCAGAAGTAGGCAAGTTCAGCCCTTGAGCCTGCTCTGCCAGTCAATCAGATCATGGCTGATCTCTTCCTGGCCTCAAATCCACCTCCCCACCTGTTCCCCATAACCCTCTTTCCCTTTTTTTAAATTAGAAATATGTCTATCTCCCTCTTGAAACCATTCAATGATTCAGACTCCAAAGAACAAAGAACAAAGAACAGTACAGCACAGGAAACAGGCCCTTCGGCCCTCCAAGCCTGTGCCGCTCCTTGGTCCAACTAGACCAATCGTTTGTATCCCTCCATTCCCAGGCTGCTCATGTGACTATCCAGGCAAGTCTTAAACGATGTCAGTGTGCCTGCCTCCACCACCCTACTTGGCAGCGCATTCCAGGCCCCCACCACCCTCTGTGTAAAAAACGTCCCTCTGATGTCTGAGTTATACTTCGCCCCTCTCAGCTTGAGCCCGTGACCCCTCGTGATCGTCACCTCCGACCTGGGAAAAAGCTTCCCACTGTTCACCCTATCTATACCCTTCATAATCTTGTATACCTCTATTAGATCTCCCCTCATTCTCCGTCTTTCCAAGGAGAACAACCCCAGTCTACCCAATCTCTCCTCATAGCTAAGACCCTCCATACCAGGCAACATCCTGGTAAACCTTCTCTGCACTCTCTCCAATGCCTCCACGTCCTTCTGGTAGTGCGGCGACCAGAACTGGACGCAGTACTCCAAATGTGGCCTAACCAGCATTCTATACAGCTGCATCATCAGACTCCAGCTTTTATACTCTATACCCCGTCCTATAAAGGCAAGCATACCATATGCCTTCTTCACCACCTTCTCCACCTGTGTTGCCACCTTCAAGGATTTGTGGACTTGCACACCTAGGTCCCTCTGTGTTTCTATACTCCTGATGACTCTGCCATTTATTGTATAACTCCTCCCTACATTATTTCTTCCAAAATGCATCACTTCGCATTTATCCAGATTAAACTCCATCTGCCACCTCTCCGCCCAATTTTCCAGCCTATCTATATCCTGCTGTATTGCCCGACAATGCTCTTCGCTATCCGCAATTCCAGCCATCTTCGTGTCATCCGCAAACTTGCTGATTACACCAGTTACACCTTCTTCCAAATCATTTATATATATCACAAATAGCAGAGGTCCCAGTACAGAGCCCTGCGGAACACCACTGGTCACAGACCTCCACTGCACTATGGGGCAGTGAGTTCCACAAATTCACCACCCTCTGCGAGAAGTAGTTTCTCCTCATCTCTGTTTTAAATCTACCACCTCTCAATCTATACCTGTGACCTCTTGTTCGAGATTGCCCCATAAGAGGAAACATTTGGTCTACATTTACTTTATCAATCCCTTTTAAAATTTTATATACCTCGATCAGATCCCCTCTCAACCTTCTGAACTCCAGCGAGTACAAACCCAGGCTGTTTAATCTCGCTTCATACGTCAACCGCTTCATCCCTGGAATCAATCTGGTGAACCTCCTCTGAACTGCCTCCAATGCCACCACATCCTTCCTCAAATAAGGAGACCAAAACTGGACACAATACTCCAGATGTGGCCTCACCAACACCCGATACAATTGCAACAACACTTCTCTACTTTTATACTCCAGTCCCTTTGCAATAAATGCTAACATTCCATTTACCTTTATTATTACGTGCCGCACCTGCATACTGACTTTCTGCGATTCATGAACACAGACACCCAGATCCTTCTGTCTGGACGCATTTTGAATCGGCGTTCCATTAAGATAATAATTTGCCTTTCTCTTTTTTCTGCCAAAATGGATATCCTCACATAAATCCACATTAAACGCCATCTGCCAAATTTTGGCCCATTCTCCTAGCCTATCTATATCCAACTGCAGAATCTTTATATCCTCTTCACTGTCTGTTTTCCCACCTATTTTAGTATCATCTGCAAATTTTGTTATGTTACACTCTGTCCCTGCTTGCAGATCATTTATATAAATTGTAAGCAGTTGAGGTCCAAGGAATGGCCCCAGCGGCACCCACTAGTTACATTTCATTAGCCAGGGAAGGACCCATTTATCCTGACTCTCTACTTTCTGTCAGTCTGTCAATCCTCAATCCAATCTAGTACTCTACCATCAATCCCCTGTGATCGCACCTTCTGGATCATTCTTTTATGCGGCACCTTGTCAAACACCTTCTGAGAGTCTAGATATCCCACATCGATAGGCTCCCCATTATCCACCTTGCTGGTTACATCCTCAAAGAGCTGAAGCAAATTTGTCCAACATGACTTTCCCTTCATAAAACCATACTGACAATGGTGGATTGAGCTTTGTCTTTCCAAATGCTCAGTCATCTCCTCAATGATTGATTCCAGCAACGTCCCCAAAACAGAGGTCAAGCTAACTGACCTGTAGTTTTCTACTTTTTGCCTCTCTCCCTTTTTGAATAAGATCCTCACATTAGCGAGTTTCCAATCCATCGGGACCTTACCAGAATCCAAGGAATTTTGAAATATCACAACTGATGCATACACTATTTCTTCTGCCACGTCCTTTAATACCCTAGAGTGCAGGCCATCAGATCCTGGAAATTTAACTGCTTTTAATCCCATTAGTTTATTCAATACCCATTCCCTTGTGATTGTTATCAAGTTGCTCTGTATTAACTACAGTTTTTGGAAAATCTTCATTAATCTCTACCGTGAAGAAAGAGGCAAAATATTGTTTTAGTGCCTCCGCCTTCTCTGTATTTCCCATTATTACCTCACCAGTATCGTCCTCTAAAGGGCCAATATTTATCCTAGCTATTCTCTTCCTCTTTATATACTTGTAGAAGCATTTAGCATCTGTGTTTATGTTTTCTGCTAGTTTCCTTTCATAGTTCACCTTAGCTCTTTTGATTCTATTTTTAGTAGCCTTTTGCTGAACCTTAAAGTTCTCCCAACCCTCCAGCTTGCCACTAGCTTTTGCAGTTTAGTATGCCCTAGTATTTTGCCTTTATGTCCTACTTGATCTCCTTGTCTAGCCCTGAAATGTTTTTTTTTCTTTTTACAATTCCTCTTCCTTTCAGGAATATACTTTAATACATGGTTACAATATCTCCCTGCACATCTGCCTTTGTTCCTCAACTGTCCTGCCCTCAATTATTTGTGCCCAGTTTACTTGGACCAGCTCTTTCCTCAGGCCTGAATAATTATCTCTGCCCAACGCTAAAACTCTAGTATGACACTCAGTCTTCTCTCGCTTAATCTGAATCTGAATTTCTAGCATGCTGTGATCACTCTTTCCAAGAGGATCTTTGACACCAAGACTATTAATCAATCCATCTTCATTACATAATACTAAATCTAAAATTGTCTCTTCCCTGGTTGGTTCCATAACATATTGCTCTTAGAAACAATCCCTCATACACTCTATGAAATCTCCCTCGAGGCTACCTCTGCCAATTTGATTAATCCAATCAATATGTATGTTAAAATCACCTATGATTACTGATGTGCCCTTCTCACCAGCCCTCGTTATTTCTTGGTTTATACTATGCCCCACTTCAGAAGTATTGCTTCGGGGCTGTAAATTACTCCTACCAAGATGTTTTCTCCTTTTTGTTTTATTTCTACCCAGATTGATTCAACATGTTCTCCCTGGGTGCCAATGTCATTTCTTAATACCATGATGTGAAGATGCCAGCGTTGGATTGGGGTGGCACAGTAAGAAGTCTCACAACATCAGGTTAAACTCCAACAGGTTTACCTGGAACACGAGCTTTCGGAGAGTTGTGCCTTCATCAGGTTAGTGTCACTCATGAAGTCCTCTGTTAAAATATACCTAACAGTGAATTGCATTTCTACATTACCTTTTGCAGAGTGAATGTCTTGCAATATCATGGAGATTCAGATCCAAATAGGAAGAGAGAATATGAACACAAAAAGTGAAACCCAAAATTGGATTAGAGATGATTCTAAAAAAATGAGCATATAGAAAGACAAGACGCGTTAAAACACTTGCCAACTGTTTGGTCTTGAGTTCGGAGGCTAGTGGGGTTACTTTAGGGTTTGCACATTACCATAAGAATGCTACCATGGACAGTTAATCATAAAAATCATTATTTTTTATTTGTAGTTGTACATATATCTCAGTACTCTACATGAGGTTGTTGACACCGCAGCCTCTGAGTCATGTGATGTTGTACAATAGTTGCGTCAGCTGTTACAGTTCCTGATGATAACCCTTTATTCTGCACCTACCTCAAGTCTTTTTTCCCAACTATAAATATTCTCCTTCATCTCCCTCCGAGTCTCAGACTTCACAGGGTTAGTCTCTGTGGTGCCTTGACCAATCTCCCGGATTTGGTTCTGATTTCCTTTTGAGGTTACATGTTTAAAATGAGGGATTTGAATTTTATCGCTGTTCGATAGGAGTGCCTTCTGTCTGGGTGATTGTAGACCTTTGACTTGTTTCTGGTACCCTGTTTTCATCACAATCTAAATAGCATTTCCAAGATTCCATTGGTTCCTTCTCAATGATACATAGACTCATTTGTATCTTCTGTTATTCCCATGGTCCATCTCAATTCTATGAAATCTCAGTTGTGAATCTCTTTCTATTACAATGGGGTGAATTTTCCCGTTCTGCCCGCCGTGGGAATCATAGCAGGCGAGAGGCGGACCACGGAAATGTCCATTGACCTTGTGCTGGATTTTTTGGTTTTGGGACGAGCACGGCTGGAAAATCCCACCCAATGTCTTCTTTCTGTTGATTTCATATCCACACTCTCGCCCTGGGCTGTAGCACTTTCAAATCTCATGCTCTGTGCCTGAAGTTGAAATTACAAACTAGACTTTTTCTTTGTTGCTCCGCATGCTTCCTAATGTTCTCACAATCAGCTGAGGTAATGTGAAGGTGTAGTGTTTGTTGTACAGCTGGAAGTTATGTTCTCAGCTGCATTCCCATCAATAGTTCTGATATGAAACCCAATTTTTTAGTGGTGAGGTTTTGTATTTAGAAAGAGCTAAGTTAAAATCTTCATTCTTTTAGTTGATTGTTTGAGTTCCTCTTTCGGCTTTTACATTCAACTGAGGATATCTGGGTGAACTAATCGCTTCATGAAACCATATTCCTGCTACAGAACAGCTCATTAGCAAATTGAAATCTGCTCTCTGATATCACAACATCCGGCTGAAATGTGAAGATTATTTTCAGTGATGTAATGACTGCCTCTGCCGTGATGCTGTGCATTTCAAACCACCTGGGTAGTACAAAGAACAAAGAAAAGTACAGCACATGAACAGCTCTTTGGCCCTCCAAGCCTGTGCCAATCATGATGCCTTAACTAAACTATAAAGAACTTTCTGCCCTTACATGGTCTGTATCCCTCTATTCCCTCCCTATTCTTGTACTCCCTATTCATGCCTCTTAAATGTTACTAATGTGCCTGCTTCCACCACCTCCTCTGGCAGCGCGTTCCAGGACCCTATCACTCTCTGCGTGAAAAACTTCCCCCGTACATCTCCCTTAAACTTTCCCCCACTCGCCTTGAACCTGTGCCCCCTTTGAATTGAGACTTCCACCCTGGGAAAAAGCCTCTAACTATCCACCCTCTCTATGCCTCTCATAATTTTGTAGATCTCTATCAGGTCTCCCTTCAGCCTCTGTCTTTCCAGTGAAAACAATCCTAGTAATCAATGATGATGATGAAAACTTTGCCTTTAATCTCAAATATATCCATTCCTGGGTGCTGTCATGACCTTGAAGGAAAAGTGAAGGGTGTCAATGGTTCTCTCTGCTGTTTCATATGTAAGGTGATTCTATATTAACACTTCAATGGATTGGCTGATGACTGACCACCAGGCTGATTGCTGGGCTTTTGCTCGGAATTTCACTATTCCTAAGTGACCTCAATGGATTTTCTGAGGAATTTCTAGTTGTATTTTTTTAGGGATGATGTGGAGATGCCGGCGTTGGACTGGGGTGGGCAAAGTAAGAAGTCTCACAACACCAGGTTAAAGTCCAACAGGTTTATTTGGAATCACGAGCTTTTGGAGCGCTGTTCCTTCATCAGGTGAGTGGAGGGGTAGGTTTCACAAACACGCCATATATAGGCAAAGACACAATTGCAAGATAATGGTTGGAATGTGAGTCTTTACAGGTAATCAAGTCTTTTTTAGGGATGACTAGTCTGTCATTAAGAACTATGAAATCATTGATGGTTGTGAGATGTTTTCTCTGTTTGAAGTATTGCCGATGTACTTGCTTGTTAAGTGTATAATCCAGCCATTTATTCTGACAATACTCTTTTATTGTGATACACTCATCATCCTGCTTAATTTCCTGAAGCCTCTTTTCAGTGGCTGGTAAATGTTTAGTAGAGAGAAAAGTATATGCTATGACGTTTTCAAAAAAATTTAAATCTTCCTGTTTGACACCTTTCACTGGTATTCTTGACAGTGTATCTTCCATCATCTGATATTTCCCTTAAACATAATCAATAACTGAATCTTATTTTGTGAATCTCAGTCTAAAATACTGAATTACTGAATTATAGACAGAAGTTTTGTAATTTCCTATAGGCTAAGAAGAGTAACCAAAAGTCTGTGGTCAGTTTCAATTTTAAACCTTAATCCCATGACATAATCAGAGAACCTCTCACAGGCCCATGTAGCTGCTATTGCTTCTTTCTCAATGGCTGCATACTTTTTATATTCGTTATTTATTGCCAGACCTGCAGCTTGCAGGACTTTGTGAAATGCTTTCACTTCTCAGTCACGTTTCTCCCTTGATAAGCCAAATATGAGAATATTGTTCATATTTTTTGATTGCTTTTTAGTCATTCTAGGGATATACGTGTCATTGGCTGGGTGAGCATTTATTGCCCATCCCTAATTGCTTTTGAGAGGGTGATGGGGAGCTGCTTTCTTGAACTGTTGCCGGCTTATTAGGGAGGGAGCTCCAGGATTTTGGTCTATATGGGATATTAGAATCATAGAATCACGGAATCCCCACTGTGCAGAAGGAGGCCATTCGGCCCATTGAGTCTGCGCAGACTCTCCGACAGAGCATCCTCCCCTGCCCTATCCCCATAATTCCGCACATTTATCCCACTAATTCCCAAACCTACACATCGTGGGATACTAAGGGGTAATGTAGCGTAACCAATCCACCTAACCTGCACATCTTTGGACTGTGGGAGGAAACCGGAGCACCTGGAGAAAACCCATGCAGACATGAGGAGAATGTGCAAACTCCACTCAGAGAATCACCCAAGGCTGGAAGCACTGAGGCAGCAGTGTTAACCACTATGCCACTGTGCTGCCCCTACTTCCATGGTTTCTAGGGTCTGAGACATAATTCTTTGGAATATCTCTGGTGCTCCTTTGATATAGAAGAAATTTTGAATGGTAATCTGTTAAAATAATGATGACCAAATGGAGTGTAAGACCAACAATCTGGATTCTTTGTCTAGAGGCAACTGCCAAAAGCTGCTGTTAGCATCCATTTTTGTGAAGAGGGCAACACTTTCATTCACTTATGCCATTGAGTGGATCTCATGCACTACTGACATATTTAATTGAGACATGTGCACGCAGATTCTAATTGAACCATTTAGCTTTGATACCGTGACCATTCCAGAACACCATTTTGTCGGTATGATTACTGGAGAGATGACTCCTTGGTGTAACCTGTATTCAGGCTTGCTCTTGACTTTGTCTAATAGTGGGGGAGGAATATTCCTCCCTGTGAAGAGACATATATGCTGGAATTTTACCACCTCGCCCACCCAAGGGTCATAAGATCCCATCCGAGGCCAACGGAGAATGCTGTTCTGCGAGCCTCGCCTGCCCCGATTCTGGGGCGTGCGCGCCGGAAAATTCCGGCCATAGTTTTAGATCTGCCTTCTGTTTTCAGCCTGGCTGAGCCTGAAAGTAGGGATGGAAATTTATTTCTGAAAAGATTACTGGAGTGCTCATCGACAATTTAATTAACCTTGTAAGCAGCTGCAACTTGCAATCCTGCTTCTTCTGCTCAATAATGATGACTCCTGGTTCTGTATATCACACAATGGTTCAATAATTTCTTTATCCTTTATCTTAATCTTTCCAAGTGTTGGCCAATTATTTGTAATATAGTCACTCCTGGAGTATGTGATGGATAGAAAATAGCTGGAATGTAATACTTTAAGCCATTTTCCTTCGTCAGATAATCCTGAAACACATGTGCCAGTAACTAGCTTGAATGTTGTAGGGTGACCACCAACTTCTAACTCTCCTAAGAAAGTTATTTATTTTTCTATGGCTCATCCCTTTTGAAGTTCATTTCGTTTTCATTATATTTTTCTATATCTCTGAGCAAGAGGAACTTCAGATTTGCAGACTATTTTGAAATTTAAACTCCCCACAGTTGTGGCACTCAGCTCCCCCTGCTGGGCATTCTTCCTGCTTGTGTAGGCCACACTAAGTGAGCTTCAAGATGGTGATTGGCACATTTTCCACAATTTTGCGAACTCTTGCTTCGCTCTGCTTTCTCCTTTTTGTACAACATATTGAATGGCATCAATATTTTTTCAAAGGGACATCATTTTCCACAGAAACAACCATTTTGTTTTGCTTCCTAACTTCTGTAATGCTATTTGCACTGCCTTTGTGAGAGTTCATAGAATCATAGAATCCCTACAGTTTGGAGGAGGCCGTTCGGCCCATCGAATCTGCACCGAGTACAATCCCATCCAGACCCTATCCCCATAACCCCATGCATTTAACCTAGCTAGTCCCCCTGACACTAAGGGGCAATTTAGCATGGCCAACCCACCTAATCTGCACATCTTTGGACTGTGGGAGGAAACCGGAGGACCCGGAGAAAACCCACGCAGACACGGGGAGAATATACAAACTCTACACAGACAATGGCCTGTCGCCGGAATTGAACCTGGGTCCCTGGTGCTGTGAGGCAACAGTGCTAACCACTGTGCCACCGTGTCACCCCCACTGTGCCACCGTGATCCAGCAAAATAGCAGCCTCACAGACAAGGAGCTCAGACCCAAGTTGAGCATCTGGCCCTGTCTATATTGTTTCTGTTGGAAATTCTGTACTATTTCTTACTACATCTTCTACGTCTGCATCCTTATATCATCATATAATGTCAACACTACCAGAAAATTGAATTATCGAGCATCATTTTTCAGCTCACCCACCTCCATGAAGGAATACTTCATTGGACTTTGATTCTGGTTGCTGGAACCCATGCGAAGTAATATTTGTTTTCTCTGTAGTCTCCGCATTGTAAATCTTTCTTTTTGTTATCCCTCTTTTGCTGCAAGAATGCAAGGGAAGCGCCCCTCCTTCCGTGGTTTGAGTGTGCGAGGATAAACTAACCCTTTGAGTTCATTACATCTTGAGCTTTCTGTGGTGTTATTAAGAGAAAATTGGATCACACCAAAACTGAGGAGTTGCCCAACTTGACCACTTATAAAGAGGAAAACAATTCAAAACATCTTTCATGTTTACGGACAAAAGGTGAGAGAAGAAATTTATGCTGTTTTAGTTAACCTCCCTCCTGACTGAAACACAGAGGCTGGGAATTCTGCGGACAGTAACTCACATTGGGCACATTCCTCAGAACCCGTTCGCCATGGATGCAAATCCCATTATGGCCACTAACTCTCGTGAGAGGGCCCTAACGGGATTTGCGGCAGGGAGATATCAGTTTGAGATCTTCCCCAGCTTCCTCCATCAATGTATGAAATCCATGAAATCGACTGTATTTAAATATCAGTATATGGCTAACACCTATGCTTCTGGCCACATTAAATGTTCTCCCCGGGCGGCGTGACGTCAGGCAGGAGGGAATCTGTCGCGATGACCATGACAGTGGCATGGAGGTAAGTATAGCCCTGCCAGTTTGGAATTGCCAGGGGCGGGTCCTCAGTGTAGCCCCATTGTGGAGGGGAGAGGAAGTCCCATTTTGCAGTGGTGGGGGGAGTTGCTCCTCTAAATGCAAAGTTTGGGCATTTTCCCAATGTCTTAGGGGAAACCCAATGTTCCTGGGGGAGGTCCTGATGTCCACAGAGGGGTGAAGGAGGCCTTCAACTTACTTTGAGATCAGGGTGCCCTTTAAAAATGACACCCTGATCTCAGAATCCCACCTTTGCTTCTGTGTTTAGGCTCTGCCCCACCAGCAGGCTGTGTAATCCTTGCCTGTGCTCTGAAACTGCATAGAGTGCTGTTTGATCAGGCAAGAAAAGGCAGCTGTGAAGTTGGCAAGTTTCACACAGCTTTTCTCACCTGATCCAACACTGCCCAGAGCCTGTCCACTGTTAACAAGGCACAAGTCATAGAGATTTACAGCATGGAAACAGGCCCTTCGGCCCAACTTGTCCATGCTGCCCAGTTTTTACCATTAAGCTACTCCTAATTGCCCACATTTGGCCCATATCCCTCTATACCCATCTTACCCATGTAACTATCTAAATGTTTTTTAAAAGACAAAATTGTACCCACCTCTACTACTGCCTCTGGTAGCTCGTTCCAGACACTCACCACCCTCTGAGTGGAAAAAATTGGCCCTCCGGACCCTTTTGTATCTCTTCCCTCTCACCTTAAACCTATGCCCTCTAGTTTTAGACTCCCCTACCTTTGGGAAAAGCTGTTGACTATCTCGCTGATCTATGCCCTTCATTATTTTATAGACCTCCTCAGCCTCCCATGGTCCAGGGAAAAATGTCCCAGTCTATCCAGCCAGAGTGTAATGGAATACTCTTCACTTGCCTCAGTACATGCAGTTCCAACAACGCTCAAGATGCTCGACACCATCCATGACAAATCAGACCGCTTGATTGGCACCATCCATCACCTTAAATATTCACTCCCTCCACCACTGGTGCATATGACAACAGTGAGTACCATTTACAAGATGCACTGAAGCAATTCACCAAGCCTCTTCTTGACAACACCTTCCAAATCCACAACCTCCAGCACATAGATGAACAGGAGCAGCAGATGCATAGGAATGCCACCACCTGCAAATTTTCTTCCAAGTCGCACATCATCCTGACTTGGAACTACATCGCCGTTCCTTTATTGCTGCTGGGTCAAAATCTTGGAACTCCCTTCCTGACAGCATTGTGAGTGTACCTCCAACACATGGACTACACCTTTTCAAGAAGGCAGCTCACTGCCATCTTCTTAAGGGCAGTTAGGTTCGATAAACAAATACTGGCTTTCCCAACAATGCTCACATCCCAAAAACAATTGGAAAAAAAGTATCTAATGTGAGATGGAAAAGGAAATTAGCAGTGTTATTTTTTAAGTTGCAGTGGTACAGAATTGGTATATTCCATTTAAAGAAGATACAGACGCCATATTGTCAGAACTGATATCCTTTCTCACTATTGAGTTAATTTCCTCTTTAACCATCAGTGCCACTCCACCACCTTTTCCTTTATGCCTGTCCTTCCTAAATACTGAAAGGGAAAAAGTAGGATTAGGCTATTGAGTTGGATGATCAGTCATGATCATAATGAATGGTGGAGGAGACTCAAAGGGCCAAATGGCTTCCTCCTGCTCTTATCTTCTATCTTTCTATGTAAGATGGAACCTGCTAATAGGTTTTGAGTGCCATGGATGGAAAGAGCAGAAAGTAGTTAAAATTGAATAAGAGTGCCAACAGGCATGTAAAATAATAATGATGAAATAAAATTAGTTGAACAGAATTTCTGATAAAATAAGGAAAAACGTTTGTGCAGAATATTGAAAGCTAAGAGGGACTGTGAGCACAAACTTTCAAAAAATCAGAAGTATCTTACATAAATTATTAGTTATAAGAGAATGTAAAAAGCGAGGAAAGAGAATTGTCAGTTTGGAGAGGATTAGTAAAAATGGCAGATTTATTTAACAAATATTTTGCAAAAGAGAAGGGTGTTGGACAGCAGTAGAATTCCAGAAGTGGTTGAGCGAGAGAGATTAGGAAATTGCCCAGACTCCAACCCTGAGTGCAAGGTTGGTGGGATGAGCTCTCCACTCCACATGGTTTGCACATGCGAGCACCAGGTCATTAACGTACACTAGGCCCAACTATGCCCTGAATTCAACCAACATCAATGACATGAAACGGAGCACCTAAAGTGGACAAGAACATAAAATAAACCTAATGAAGTACTAGGTTATATGGCAAGAAATAATGGTCTAGAAATTGTATCGCACTACACCTGATTTTCTGTATGTGAAATGTGTACAAGGAGCTTCAAATGTGAAGGTGGTGAAGAAGGCATATGGCATGCTTGCCTTTATAGGACGGGGCATAGAGTATAAAAGTTGGGGTCTGATGTTGCAGATGTATAGAACGTTGGTTCGGCCGCATTTGGAATACTGCGTCCAGTTCTGGTCGCCACACTACCAGAAGGACGTGGAGGCTTTGGAGAGAGTACAGAGGAGGTTTACCAGGATGTTACCTGGTATGGAGGGGCTTGGTTATGAGGAGAGATTGGGGAAACTGGGGTTGTTCTCCTTGGAAAGACGGAGGATGAGGGGAGACTTAATAGAGGTGTATAAAATTATGAAAGGCATAGATAGGGTGAACGGTGGGAAGCTTTTCCCCGGGTCGGTGGTGACGTTCACGAGGGGTCATAGGTTCAAGGTGAAGGGGGGGAGGTTTAACACAGATATCAGAAGGACATATTTTACACAGAGGGTCGTGGGGGCCTGGAATGTGTTGCCGGGCAAGGTGGTGGAGGCGGACACACTGGGAACGTTTAAGACTTATCTAGACAGCTATATGAACGGAGTGGGAATGGAGGGATACAAAAGAGTGGTCTAGTTTGGACCAGGGAGCGGCGCGGGCTAATTGTTCTTTGTTTCTCGTTTCAAGGCTTCATTCTATGATCATCTTGCTGGTGCCAGTACAGAGCGAGACTGCGGATAGTTGGGAACCTGTCTCGGGGGCAGGGAATTCAGATGGTGTTCGTAAAGCAGAAGTGGAAATGAATAGGGTTGGGAAGCTTTTTCTGATCAGGGCCAGTGTGATCTCCTGGACTCGTTTCGATCGCCTCAGGGGGTCGGAGAGGAATTTCCCAGATTTTTTTTCCCCCATATTGGCCCTGGGGTTTTCACTCTGGGTTTTCGCCTCTCCCTGGAGATCACATGGTCTGGAATGGGGGGGTGGGGGTGAGTTAATAGGTTGTGATGAACAAAGCATCGTAGCTGTGAGGGACAGCTCGGTGGATAGGATATTAGGATGTAGATAGGCTGGAAAATTGGGCGGGGATCCTGGATTCAGGATTCAATCCTGGACCGGGGAGCGGCGCGGGCTTGGAGGGCCGAAGGGCCTGTTCCTGTGCTGTATTGTTCTTTGTTCTTTGTTCTTTGTTCTTGTTTGTGTCTGAAACATCCCTTGCACCAGATTTGATTGGGTAATATAGAGGTGCCTCTGATGGCTGACATAAACAATGTCAGACCTTGAATAGAAAAGGCCAAGCATCTGCTTTAGGGCCAAAACCAGAAATTGGTTGCCACTGAACATAACAGGTGTTGGTGTGAGAGCAAAACAAAACCATGGCGACTGCACAAAATACAGACTATGCTGGTAGGCAAAGGAGGAAGAGAGAGAGCCACAGGAAATCAAGCATCATAGGAGTCTCCTGACCCCACAATTTTTACCTGCTTTTGAGAGGCAATATTCCCTCAGTGCTGCCTAGATTACATGCTTCAGAGTTAGGGCTGAAGCCATAATTTACTGACTCAGGAGCAAGAATGCTACCACTGAGCCAAGCATGATTCACAAGTATGAAATAATTTTTCAGAACAATACGCAAGTTACAGTACACAAGATGCTTAAGCTAACACAAGAACTCTTCGTAATCAATGTGTTGTCTTTTCTGATTCAATTTAGTTGTGCTGTTTGTCCTATTTCTCTTCTAAATTATATTCTTGCTTTGGGCTAACACCACAGTCAACACCACACTTCATCATGAGCTTACTTGGTGAATTCTTTAGATTTTGTTGATAATAGAAGGTATTCTGTATAATTGTACACAATAGAAAGAGTGCGTCATCTGACTGATGGTTACATGTTCAGGAATTGTGACCCTTGAAGAGCCCAATTGTTTGGTCGAGTGACTTGACTTCTTCTTTCAAGTCACCCTCAATTATTTTGAATACACAACATCTTGATTACTATAAACACTTCCATGCTGAAGGAATAACAGCCAAGTGCGTGGTCGTTGCTACATTTTGACAATCCACATCATGATGAGTGACCCATAATTCCTCTTTCTCTGCCATTACTAACCTGATCTTAGTATCTCTCATAATGATAAATGTAGCAAATCTTCCTCCTTGTAAGCAGTCAAAGCTTTCATGATTGGTTATTTACTATCTTTGATTCTATACTATCTTTGCATTTGCAATGAAATAATAGTTACATGAATGTGACAGGTGATTATCATCTCGATGCCCCCTCACATGTTATTGTTCACTGAAAATCTGCAGATGCAGGTTCCCTTTAAGCATCTTTCCTTCAAGTAAACCCCATTGTAGCAAAGTTGTCTCACAGTAATTTTCAGTTAACATTATGGCTTCCAGAAATTTTCTATGAATTGTTTGATCTTCCTTTGATGCACGTAATGGTACCAAAGGGAATGAGAGGTGAGGAGATGAGTCATACCTCTATCAATCTTATAGAATATACATGGGCACCAGTACCTGTAGCTATCTAAGCCAATCTTATGAGCTCATTAAACCTCCTCCTGGCAGTCCATTGGGTTGTGCTCTTTACACCGATTGCCTCAGCATTCTTTGTGTATAATGTTCGCATTATTTTCTGGGGTTTCAAGCTCTCATTGTCCAAGGATTGGGCTCTCCAAGAACAGAAAGGATTTTTAGAGTTACAGGAAAAATGTGGAGGAATGGGATTAGTTGAGTTGCTGTCAGTATCAACAAGATGGGCCAAATGGCCTCCTTTTGGGCTGTAACCATTCTATGACTCTGGCTATTGTATTTGTTCTTAAAGCGTTCTGATACCTTGACACTGATCCTTCTTGATTCACTGTTGCTCTTTTTGGCTGCCACATTCACAGAAGCTAAAAGGTATTTTGAGTTTGGTGGCTGAACTCAGCTTCTCTCCCTTGCCAAGAGGTAAACCAATTATCAGTAGCGTTTGCGTCACCATTTTGTACTGAATGAGATCTTTTCCAGGACTCAGCTGTTATGATCATGGACTACCTCAGTCCCAGGGGATACTTGGTCCATGTGAGCCACCAATCACCTTTTCCAGACGGGAGTAGTGGCCACAGTTGATGTTGCAGGTAGAGCAAGACGTGGCATTCAGCGATGGGCCCAGATATTTAATTAAGTCTGAGATCTTTCTGACGCCAGGTAGATAGGCCCCGGTGAGACAGGGGGTTGGGGTGGTGCTAGTGTTGTAGTGGGGTAAAGGGGGTGCTGATAGAGGGCATGTTGGGCAGGGTGGGGTAGAGGGGGAGAGTGGACTTGGGGAGGCAAAATTGTGGCGGGGAGGGTCTCTAATTCATACCGGAGTCCCCCCAGGAAGGAGTCACCCCCCGCTTTTAGTGTCCAGCAGCCTGCAGGATTAACCTTGCTGGGCTACAAATTGGGTGCTGGCCTCTGGTCTCTCCTGCCATCTGATATATCAGAACATTGGCAGGATGTGGCCCTTAATTGGGTATCAATTGTCCACCTAAGGACCTCAATCAGGCCACCATCAGTCAACTCACCTGATGTCTCACCCGCCATCCATAAAATCATGGTGGAACAGAGGTGGGTGGACAGGTAGTGATGGCATGGTACCATAATCTTCGTGTAAAGGTCAAGAAATCCTTGTGAATGAGAATGGTTTTTCTAGAAAATCTAGCTATCTGTGTGAATTGAGTATGGCTCACCAGTGAGCTACGAGTTGTCCCTTTGCAACCTGAAATAACGGCATTTTACAACTTTGGTTCCTTTTCCATCCTGAGCTGGCAGATTATTGATTCGGTGTAATCGCTAATTATGGTCAATAAGTGGAAAAAGAGAAAAGAGCAGCTGCCATTCCCATCCTTCCAGTGGCCACCCGAAAAGTGAAAAAAAAGGGCTACTTGACAAATCTCTGCCTCAATAACTGTTTGGAAGAGATAAGGGAGTTTTCAACTCCTCGCCCTGTTTATGAGATGTCAGATAGTTTAAAATGGGTGGCAAACAGCGCCGTTCAGTCGCCTGCCTGATGCAATTGTCAAGCAGGCTCGTGAATGGACATTCAGCACATGCTGCGTGAAACAGCCAGGACGCTGCTTACAGATACAAATCAGGGTTCAGTGCTGGGCACAGGACCCCATTTACAATTTTCAAGTACAACAGCCGGTGAGTGGCCTAACCGATCGTTATTAAAGAGGACCCCAGGAGCAGGTTCCAAACCCAGGCTGGGATATTTCTCAGGGGATCTTTTGTGAGGCCAAGAGGCCAAGCTTCTCCTCACAAACATGTTGTGGCCTGTTGCAGTCAATGTGTGGCCGCTAGATTTTCAGCCCTAAGTCCAGTGAACTGCCTGCAAGTGCTTGTTGAACACTGGATATCTCATTGGCTGAAATTTTCCAGTAACAGAGGCAGTTTGCCATTGGGTACCAGTGGGATCTTCCAGTTCTGTCGAAGTCAATGCCCATTTGTGTTGTTCGGGCTGGCCGTGCCACCGGGAAACCCGCTGTTTGGGGCGGGCCTTTGCAAGACCAGAAGATCCCATCAGCGGGACAGGCCAGAAAGTCCCAGCCAATAATTATATTCTGAAGAGGGCTAAACCTGAAAGTGGATCAGGGCCTCCACTCCATCGACCAAGCGGACTCAATGGACACTCCTACTTCTCCTGATCCCAAAAATTTGAATTTAACTTCTTGATCCTCCTCAGTTGTGCCACTAGCTAACACTGAGCAGAGTGGCCACAACCACTCCAATTGTTTCCTCAAATAGAAATCTTTGTCCTAACAAATGCCAAATCAGCCCGATTTGCATCTTAAAGGATAATACTACCTGAAATGTGTTGGCTCCTCAATTACCCAAATCTACCCCAAAGGGTGTAAGAGTAGAACGGACCAATTTTCCTCTGTCATTTTCAAGACACTATTGCACCACTTCTTACCTCAGAGCCAAGGAAAATATTTCCCGGAGAGTCTGAGTGGTGAGTTTAAAGGTATAAAAAATAGTTGTAAATAAAACAACTGTACGAAAGAAAATTATTTAGCATCTTTCATGACTTCAATATGTTCCCAAAGTACTTTGCAGTCAATTAAATACCTTTGAAGTGTAGTTACTATTGTGACATAAGTAAGTAAGTTCACTTATTAGTCACAAGTAAGCTTACATTAACACTGCAATGAAGTTACTGTGAAAATCCCCTAGTTGCCACTCCGGCACCTGTTCGGGTAAACTGAGGGAGAATTTAGCATGGCCAATGCACCTAACCAGCACATCTTCCGGACTGTGGGAAGAAACCATGGACACCACTGCCAATTTCCACATAGCAAACCTCCACAAATAGAAATTCTTTCATGGGATGTGGCACTGGCAAGGCCAGCATTTGTTACCTGATCCTAATTACCCTTGATGTGATTGGCTTGCTAGGCCATTTCAGAGGGCTGTGGGTCACATGTAGTAACAGTTTTAACAACACCAGGTTAAAGTCCAACAGGTTTATTTGGTAGCAAATACCATTAGCATGGTCACATGTAGGCCAGACTAGAATGCAGGTATCCTCCCCTAAAGAACATCAGTGAGCCAAATGGATTTTTAATATAAGAATTGATGATAGTTGTCATTGGTGAGATTAACTTCATATTCCAGATTTATTAGTTGAATTTAAATTCCACCAGCTGCCCTGGTGAGGTTTGAACTCATGAACCCATAGTGTCAGTTTGGGCTTCTGGAGCAGTCACGTTACAACTACACCACCATTTGTTTTTCGTCAGCCTTGATTAAGAGATAACTGTTGTCCAGGAGAACTCCCCTGCTCTTCTGTGCTGTGATATATTTTCTGTTTGTCTGAGAGGGTAGAAGGGGACTTCAGTTTAATGTCTCATATCAAAAATATTAGCACTAACAGTAACTTCCTTAGTGTGGCACTTTGGTGTCTGTCTGGACTGTGTGCCTAAGTCTTTAGAATGAGACTTCTACCATCAACCTAACAACATTTCAGGATCAGAACTTACCTAGGAGTTCCCAGAATCTGTACAGTGCAAAAGGAGGCCAATCAGCCTATCGAGCCAGCGCCGACCACAATCCCACCCAGGCCCTATCCCCATAACCCCACGTATTTACCCTACTAATCCCTCTAACTAAGGGGCAATTTAGCATGGCCAATCAACCTAACCCACACATCCTTGGAGTGTGGGAGGAAACCGGAACACCCGGAGGAAGCCCACGCAGACATGGGGAGAACGTGCAAACGCCACACAGATAATGACCCGAGGACTCCACGCAGACAGTGAACCGAGGCTGACCCTGTGAGGCAGCAGTGCTGACCCAGCTGATTCAGTGATGAGAGTGCTACCTACAGAGCCACGGCTGACAAATCATCTGGTCTGTATGGTAACATCTGTCCTGTATGGTAACATCTGTCATTTCAAAGAGAATTTGATAGCTTTAGCAAAGGATGATGTTTAATCGAATAAACAGATGAGTAGAACTGGGTCTCTTCTCAGGGGTACATTACATAGTTAGTTCAGAGAATAGAAAAAGTTGCAGCCTTCTGCATTTTGGGGACAAGGTTTGCTTATAAATGCAGCGATGAGACTTTGAAAGAGCAAATGGTTTTATAAAATCCTTAAACTGTAATAATAACTAAAGAGGTTAATATTTCCCCCTGCAGACTGTGTGCCTGACAAACACTCCAAAGAACCATGCATCAGTGCCACAGATAATCCAATCTTTGAATTCAACGGCCTGAAGCTGTGCATATACAATACAATCTTAAAGCAAACTTTAATTTGAGATAAGTCACATCAGTAAATATTGAAAATGCCCATAGGTATTCAGCACAGTACTTAACTGGGCAAGGCTCATGTCCTTATAAAAATTAAATCAGGACAGGAAACAGCAAAGCAAGGCTAGAAGTGCATTGCTAGCAGTATTCTGATCCTAATCACGGAATGGAGGCCACAATAATAATGTCCAAAGGAAAATAGACCAAGGGCGAAAAGTGCATCCACACTCATTTCAGACACAGTGGTGGTGGTTGCTGGCGGGGGAAGTAGGGTAGGGGGCTGGTATGGCTGTCACTATTTGCAGTCTGCCTGTGCCTGTTCCTGATGAGGCAGGCAGCCTGTGTGATAACCCCAGGACTTGCATGGGGAATCACTGATTGATCTCCCTTCAGAACTTGTAGAATATGAGCTCCCTGGTGATTGGTAGTTACTCCACATATCCCCTCTTTGCTCTCCTAATTGATTTCTTAAGCTCCATCATGCACTTTCTGTACTCCACTAATGCCTCAGACTTACTCCCCCTATACTTGTTAAAAGCCTTTCTTTTCCTTCTCATTGTATCCTGAATGTCTCTGGTCACCCATGATTCTCTGGGTTTGTTACACCTTCCTATTACCCTCGAGGGAACATGTTGGGCCTGTACCCTTCTCATTTCATCTTTGAACACCCCCACTGCTCCTCTGTAGATTTCCCCACAAGTAACTCGTTCCAGTCTACTTTGGCCAGATCCTGCCCAATTTTGTTAAAATCTACTCTCCCTCAATCCAAAACTTTTTTCTGCAACTTGTCAATTTCTTTATCCATAACACATTTGTTTTTGTTCACCACAGGTTTGTGGTTTGGCTTTACTTTATTTAGCGCAATAAAGCTCCGTTCCTTTACAGCTAACTCCTGGAGCTTTTTAGCATGTTAAACTTTGTACTGTCATCTCAGTTGAATGATTTTAGTATGCAGCCTGGTGCAACTCAAGCTGCTGACTGGCTGCATGTTCAAAAGGGTACCTAACAGTGTGCAAGGCGAGCTAGCCCCCGGTTCTTAAAGGGAGCCCATCCATCTTAAAGGGCAGTTGCACTGAATGGAAGGAGGCTGCCGCTGATTGGCAGTGCTGCAATTGTAGAGAAGGGAACTGTAGCACTAGGGCGTAGATAGGATGCATTGCTAGAGGCCTTAGTCACGGGCATTGAGTGGAGGAGAGATGCCATGTTTCCACCTGTGGCCAGCAGGTCCTCAAGGAACATCCTCCGTAGGGAATAAGAACTGGTGACAAGCAAATCGGGTCTCAAGAACATGGTAGTAGTGCTGTGAGAAGTTTATTCAGCTCACCTGGGCAGTAAAGGTCAGTGAATGCATCTTAACAGAGAATCTCATATTTACCACACTTCCAGCCGCTCAGGTGTGATTGAATTTGATTTATTATTGTCACATGCATTAGTATACAGTGAAAAGTATTGTTTCTTTCTCATAGCTTGGGTGTAGAGGAAGCAGGGAAGAAGCTGTTCTTGAGTCGGTTGGTATGTGACCTCAGACTTTTGTATCTTTTTCTCGAAGGAAGAAGGTGGAAGAGAGAATGTCTGGGTTGTGTGGGGTCCTTAATTATGCTGGCTGCTTAGCCGAGACAATGGGAAGTGTAGACAGAGTCAATGGATGGGAGGCTGGTTTGCGTGATGGATTGGACTATATTCACAACCTTTTGTAGTTCCTTGCGGTCTTGGGTAGAGCAGGAGCCATACCAAGCTGTGATACAACCAGAAAGAATGCTTTCTATGGTGCATCTGTAAAGGTTGGTGAAAGTCGTAGCTGACATGCCAAATTTCATGAGTCTTCTGAGAAAGTCGAGGCATTGGTGGGCTTTCTTAACTATAGTGTCGGTATGGGGGGACCAGGACAGGTTGTTGGTGATTTGGACACCTAAAAACCTGAAGCTTTTGACCATTTCTACTTCATCCCTGTTGATGTAGACAGGGGCATGTTCTCCTTTACGCTTCCTGAAGTCACTGACAATCTCCTTCGTTTTGTTGACATTGAGGGAGAGATTACTGTCGCCACATCAGTTCACCAGATTCCCTATCTCATTCTTGTACTCTGTCTCGTCATTGTTTGAGATCCGACCCACTGCGGTGGTGTCATCAGCAAACTTGAAAATCGAGTTGGAGGGGAATTTGGCCACACAGTCATCGGTGTATAAGGAGTATAGTAAGGGCTGGGAACACAGCCTTGTGGGGCGCCAGTGTTGAGGATGATCGTGGAGGGAGTGTTGTTGCCTATCTTTACTGATTGTGGTTTATGGGTTAGGAATTCTAGGATCCAGTCTCAAAGGGAGGAGCCGAGGCCCAGGCCATGGAGTTTGAAGATGGGTTTCATAGGAATAATGATGTTGAAGACTGAGCTGTAGTCGATGAATAGGAGTCTGACATGGGTGTCTTTGTTATCTAGATGTTCCAGGGTTGAGTGCAGGGCCAGGGAGATGGCATCAATCTGGAAGGCTGGAATTAATTTGTGCGATGACTAACCTTTCGAAGCATTTCATAATAATGGGTGTCAGAGCCACCGGACGATAGTCATTAAGGCCCGCTGCCTGGCTTTTCTTTGGTACTGGGATGATGGTCATCTTCTTGAAGCAGATAGGGACCTCAGATTGTTGTAAAGAGACGTTTAAGATGTCTGCGAATACCCGCGCCAGCTGATCCACGTAGGGTCTGAGTGCTCGTCCGGGTACCCATCTGGGCCAGTCGTTTTCCGTGGGTTGACCTTTGAGAAGGCTACTCTGACATCTGCAATGGTGACCTCAGAGTGGGGGTGGTCGGGGCATTAAATAGCACAAGAAGGGCAAGAGAAGGGTTAAAGAGGATCAGGGAATCTACTGCAGTATAGAAAAACTCAGGCATGTTAGGGGATTGTGGATGGATTGGGAAGCTGTTTGACTTGACCAAGGCCTGGCCTATAGGGCAGAGTCCATCCTTTCTGGGTTCGGTTTGTGTAAGGGAGTCACCTGTATGACACAGAGAAGGTCCACATTCAATGAACAGAAATTTAACTTGATGGAGGACAGGTCACGGGTTTCTGAGGATGAGTTTATGGCCACTGAGGGCAGTTCAATGATGATGGAGGGGGTTTCAAGTTCACACCAGGAAAGTTGAGGGTGAGGGAGTAAGGATTGAGGGTGTGAGATGAAAGGTCAAGCTGAACTGACACTGGGTCAGGGGTGGTTCGATGGAGGCTTGAGGGTGACAGAGGGATGGTGGAGATAGATAACTGACAGTTTTGGGCATGAATATGGACATATGGTGGGAAACCAGTCACTAAAATGATCCCGGCCTACATTTAAAAACAATGTCAATAAGGTTCTGTTCTCTGTGTCTTTGTTTATATTTCTAATGCACTTTACCTTTGGTACAGATACCCCTGGGATGCTCATGTTAGGAAAATTGGCCTTTTAAAAGCCATTGTGCAAAGAGTGAATGGGATCATTTCCAAACTTAGGCTTCTAGCTAAGAACTCATACAAAGTCTTGGGTGCGTACTGTGCAAGAATTTATGACCATTGGCTCAAATTGAAAAATTAGGTGTCACATTCAGTGTAGTTCAATGTACACTCTCAGTTGTAGAAATTACCTGCTAGAGACATTACATCAAAAATTACCTCATTGTCTGATTCACTTTCAGACTGGACTGTCTCCAAAATAAGTGTCCTCCAGGGCAGCAAAGCTGAGCCATTTAATGCTGAATACCAGACAAGGGACATTGTAATTTTTAAATTAATTCAGGGATGTGGGTTTTGCTGGCTAGGCCAGCATTTATTGCCCATACCTAATTGCCCTTGAGAAGGTGCCTTCTTGAACCACTGCAGTCCATGTGGTGTAGGTACATTTTCAGTGCTTTTAGGGAATGAGTTCCAGGATTTTGACCCAGCAACAGTGAAGGAACGGCGCTATATTTCCAAGTCAGGGTGGTGAGTGACTTGGAGGGATGGTGTTCCCATATATCTGCTGCCTTTGTCCTTCTAGAGGGTAGTGGTAGTGGGTTTGGAAGATGCTGTTCTTTGGTGAATTCTGTAGTACTTCTTGTAGATGGTACATACTGCTGCCATTGTGTAGTGCAGGGAGTGAATGTTTGTGGATGGGGTGCCAATCAAGTGGGCTGCTTTGTCCTGAATGGTGTCAAGTTGCTGGAGCTGCACTCATCCAGGCAGGGGCTGCGTATTCCATCACACTCCTCATTTGTGCCTTGTAGATTGTGGACAGCCTTTGGAGAGTCAGGAGGTGAGTTACTCACCTCAGGATTCTCAGCATTTAACCAGGCAAGTTCTGGAGCATAATTCTTCGGTACCATAGCCTTATGTGCTGAGGATGGGGATATTTGTGGAGCCTCCTCCTTCAATGAGTTGTTTAATTGTCCACTAGTATTCATGGTTGCTGACCTTAGAGCTGATCTGTTGGTTGTGGGATCGCTTAACTCTGTCTATCGCTTGCTACTTATGCAAGTGGTCCTATGTTGTAGCTTTACCAGTCTGACACCTCATTTTTAGATATGCCTGGTGCTGGGGATAAATGGATGTTTTGGGGGTAAATGGGTGTTTTTCTGGTTGGACGATCAGTGACTAGTGCTGTGCCTCAGGGATCAGTGTTGGGACCGTAATTGTTTACGATTTACATAGATGATTTGGAATTGGGGATCAAGTGTACTGTGTCACAATTCGCAGATGACACTAAGATGAGTGGCAGAGCAAAGTGTGCAGAGGATGCTGAAGGTCTGCAGATAATCGAAGCGAGTGGGCAAGGGTCTGGCAGATGGAGTACAATGTTGGTAAATGTGAGGTCATCCATTTTGGTAGGAATAACAGCAAAATGGATTATTACTTAAATAGTAAAAAATTGCAGCATGCTGCTGTGCAAAGGGACCTGGGTGTCCTTGTGCAAGAATCAAGGAGTTGGTTTGCAGATGCAGCAGGTAATTAAGAAGGCAAATGGAATTTTGTCCTTCATTGCTAGAGGGAGGGAGTTTAAAAACAGCAAGGTTATGTTGCAGCTGTATAAGGTGCTGGTGAGGCCACACCTGGAGTACTGTGTAAGTTTTGGTCCCCTTACTTGAGAAAGGATATACTGGCACTGGAGGGGGTGCAGAGGAGATTCACTAGGTTGATTCCGGAATTGAGAGGGTTGGCTTATGAGGAGAGACTGAGTAGAGTGGGGCTATACTCATTGGAATTCAGAAGAATGAGGGGAGATATTATAAAAATATATAAGATTATGAAGGGAATAGGAAAGATAGAAGCAGGGAAGTTGTTTCCACTGGCAGGTGAAACTAGAACTAGGGGGCATGGCCTCAAAATAAGGGGAAGCAGATTTGAGGAGGAACTTCCTCACACAAAGGGTTGTGAATCTGTGGAATTCCCTGCCCAGTGAAGCAGTTGAGGCTACCTCATTGAATGTTTTTAAGGCAAGGATAGATAAATTTTTGAACAGTAAAGGAATTAAGGATTATGGTGAGCAGGTGGGTAAGTGGAGCTGAGTCCACAAAAAGATCAGCCATGATCTTATTGAATGGCGGAGCGGGCTCGAGGGGCCAGATGGCCTACTCCTGCTCCTAGTTCTTATGTTCTTATGCTCCTGGCATGTCTTCCTGCACTCTTCATTGAATCAGGATTGACCCCCGACTTGCTGGTAATGGTCGAGTGGGGGAATATGCTGGGCCATGAGGTTATAGATTCTGGCTGATACAATCCTGCTGCTGCTGATGGCCCACGGGGCCTGATGGTTGCTCAGTCTTGAGTTGCTAGATGTTTTGCAATCTATCCCAATTAGCATGGTGGTAGTGCCACACGAATAACAACATAACTACACCGACATAGATGAAATGGAAAAAAAGTTTATTTATTTGTCACAAGTTAGTGAAGTAGGTAAAAATACCTCTGTAGTCTGAGTCAAAATACAGTCAGGCTTTATTCTCACAAGCTTGCGGGAGGACTTGGACCCCTTGAAAGCGGAAGTCAAAGTTCTCTCTGAACACAGAAAAGTGGGGATATATATACAGCATGGCTTCTAATACTGGTCACGAATCAACCCCAGACCAGTCACGACTCGGAAATACAACTTACAACTGCTGGTCACGAAGCAAGCTTCCAGACCAACTACAAAAAATACATTGATAGCTTCTTGACCATAAACCAGTGTATCTGGCATCCTCAGCACACGAAGCGCAGGTCTTCTGTTTCCTGTTCTTCCCGCGGTTTTCCTTTGGAAGTTCCAACGCTCTTCCAACTGCCTCAGTGGGAGTTCCTCTTCAAACGGCTGATATCGCGATCCACACCATGGAATCGCCTGTCTTCCGCAAACCACACACAAACTTGTAGGAAAGGTAAGACTTCACAAACACATTCACATTTACATTGACTATCTATTGTTACAAAAATAAAAGTTAACTGGTATTAATGTCAGAAGCAGTACAAACAAGAATAACTTTTATTCATGTCAAAAGCAGTATAAACCTGAGGGAAATTAGCCACAATGAAGGGTTATGCTTGTGATACATTCTAAGTACAAAGTTCAACCCTTTAGGTACAAAATACATTAACCCTTTCCCTTCAGGTACAAAATACATTGAGTACAAAAAAACATTAACCCTTTCCCTTCTTCAGTAAGGCTTACATTAACACTGCAATGAAGTTACTGTGAAAATCTCCTAGTCGCCACACTTCAGCACCTGTTCAGGTACAATAAGTGACCTAAGCCAGGAATCAAACTTGGGTCCCTGACGCTGTGAGGCAGCAGTGCTAACCACTGTGCCACTGTGCCACCCACAAATAGGTCAAGTAGTAAGCTGTTCCTTTGCTCTGGTTAGTACTCCTGTTTATCTGTTTAATAGGGGCTAGGTATACTGAAGAAGATGTCAGTGCTGTAATTTCTGTTCTATACAGTTGCATATTGAGCACATACAGCCTCATGTGGTTTTGTGTGTAAATCAAGCCAATGATGAGGGAGGCTCAGAAATGAGGAAGCAGTAAAAAAACCACATTGTTTCGGAAACAACTTTTGTTTCCGCCTATTAATCTTAATAATGAATCTGGACAAATAACTACAGCTGCATCACCACCACAACTGTTCTCAAATTTACCATAGGTTTCAGCTTTATTTGAGCTGCAATTATGCCTGTCATTTACCATGTTAAAGTGAGGATCAAACGCTACCCTTCCTCTTTCTTCTACTGCTATTAATGTCTTTGGCTTCCGGAAGGGTTCTTTTGATTTAAACACAGCTCTTCCTGCATAATTGCAAATCACTTAGCTCCGTCACAATCTAAAGTCAGTTTTCTACCATTATTTCCCAATGCAAATATAACTTTCCTCCTTTAATGTTTCTGAACACAAACATCTTTTTTTAAATTAAAAGTCGGATTTCAGACTGATAATCTGGTATTCTTCAGCACTTAATCTGGTCTCATGACCTCAGCAAATCCCCGTTGATTTGACAGAAAAGCAAAAACCATTATAAAAACCAGAGAGCTTTACTCCAACACTCTGAAAGGATGGAAAAAAGCCTCAGGTCTCTTTGCCTTATCACCCACCTCCTTGCAGAAAAATAACATATTGAATTAAAACTCAGATATCATTAACAATTACAAATAGTTCAAATGTTTCAGATTCCATTCTGCAAAGGTAGCAAAGAGGGATAGTCTCCGCTGCAGAAATATATAGAAAACCCCATACTAACAAAACGTAAAATATTCATGACTAACCCTTCCAGATCTGATGACCGTTTGTACAACATTAATCAGTTGACTGGGCACAGTCAGAAGGACGGCTTGGCTCTTTTATTTACTCAGAACAAATAGGGCTTCTTCACACAGCTTTGAATGCTGATATTCAGATTTTTTTTGCTATCTCTTGAATTCCAGTTTGTTAATGTGCCAGCACTGAGTTTTTCAATGTGCTGTTTGGATTGTGTAGCCACTGGTCCAGGGTGTGAATTGTATCCTTTGTGTAATAGATCCTCCAAAGTTGGTCAACAACTCCCTTGGCGATTTGGACATAGTGTATAGATATACTCAATAATAAAACAATAATGCACAACACAATTCATACTGAGTGCTTTATTAACTTTGTTAATGTTATTATTGCATATAAATATCATAGAAATCATAGAAACCCTACAGTACAGAAAGAGGCCATTCGGCCCATCGAGTCTGCACCGACCACAAACCCACCCAGGCCCTCCCTCATATCCCTACATATTTTACTCACTAATCCCTGATGGATGAATTCCCAGATCAACAATGCAGGAAATGCAATGAGGAAAATAGCCAGATGGACATTTAAGATCAATGCAATATTTTAAATTTATTTGCCGATTTAGTATGTGTAAAAATGCTATGTCGTGAAGACTTAATGTCCACAGAAATCTAGCAAACCAATTCGATGCACAATTTCAGGATAAATAAGCCTTGACAGCATTGCCCACTAGAAATAATCGTTTTATTTTTAGAATTGCAAATTAAACGTTGTGTCCTGAAGGAAGAAGCTCAAAGTCACTTTTCTTCATCAAATCAATTTTTGATTCTAAACAATGCAATTTAAAAGGAAGTAAATTACCCGCATTCACCCTGCTGTACTAGGGGTAGAAGCGTGACTCGGCAAATAAATAAAAATGCATTCGTATTGCACAAGAGCAGGTCTGACTCTGAGGAGGGGCAGATTATTCCAATAAGATTCCTATACTTAAGCCTCTACTCCAGTTCCTTTAACTTTTTTCTTATAGAGCTGATCCCTCTATCCCATAATTAGGTTAATTTAGTATAATTCCAGTTGATTGCTGAGTTTCCAATACCACTCCTGCAAATTAGCTAAACTGTGTCTGATAAACTCAAATTACCGGTGCTTGGAAATTAATGCATCCTAGGCAACCTATTTTACATTTTTCTCTAAAGCAGGCACATGTTAGTCATGGATACCCAAAGGGGTTCTTCAGAATTTACAGGATTTCAGCATCAGCTATATCTGCTCTAAGTTAGGGTTGGTTCCCTATTCGATGCCTGTCAACACAGTGTTCTATTTCCTATGAATGCCTTCATTGCTTTACCATATTAATTCCCTTTAAGAATATTTTATTGCGGAATTAACTCTCTTGGCTCTTGAATATTCTATTTTGTTTATTGCATTGAAAAATCATCCTTTTTTGCTAATCCATTTCTCTGCACTTGTTATGAATTGTAGATTTCAGAATTAACGTAGAGCATTATACCCGCATGAATTCCCTCCATAAGCATTGGCAGAGCTTAAATTCATGGATTATACTTGCTATGCTCATTAATTTGCAGGTAATTGACGCTTCAAAGTACAGCCCATCAGGATTTATGCATTGTGCAGTAAGAATGGACAGATCCTGTTAGCAGACAGGAAAAGCCTCTATTAATTGTTAGAGTGGTTCAACACAAACCAATTTACACATTATGAGGTTACACTTTGTGGCATGTACACTGACGTATACCCTGGTCAAATTTAGACAGTAATTTGTTCCCAAGACTCCTTCTGTAAGGTTGTCAGCATTCTATTCACTCATTTTATGACTGAATATTTCTACTTCTTGTTCATGAATGGGGGAAAAAACCAGTTCGGACCACTAATCTTATTTCCCCGTGTTCACTGGTGTTCCATTTTAAGGTTTACAAGATCAGTTTGGACCAGTGTTCTTATTTCCCCGTTTTTCCTGTTTTTTTCCCTTCTATGCTTACTTTCCATCGACATCTTTCAGAAGTCTTTCTGTACAAACCCCTGGCTAACACAAAACCTAGGCTGATACTCTAGCACAGGATTAAAGCAGGTGCTGTCATTTGGATGAGATGTTGAGGGAGGTCCCGCTTGTTCTCTCAGTTGGGTGTAAAAGATCCCATGGGACTGATTTGAAGGAGAGCAAGGAGGTTCTCCCCAGTATCCTGTCCAATATTTGTCCCTCAACCAACATCACGAAGATAGATGATCCAGTCATTGTTACAAAGCTGTGTGTGGGACCTCGCTGTGCTCAATTTGGCTGCCATGTTTCCTACATTGTAATGCTGCAGTAGTACTTAATTTACTGTGAAGTGTATTGTCATGTCCTGAGGTCAAGAAAGATGTGATATAAAGTGCAAGTCTTTCTTTTTGCGTTCCGCTGCCCAAAAAAATGGATTTAGGTGCCTCCTTAAGCTGTTACATTGCTACACTTTTTGCTAATCTGTTCTGATGCTCCACCGGCCTGTTCACTGTGTACGCCTGCAGCTAATAAAAACAATATCGGGGCAAGCAGGTAAGCATCTACACGAGACTTTCAGCAACCTACAGTTAGTTTCAAATGTTGTACCAGACTGAATTTATACGCTGTTCTGAGGTGATGATTAAGATTATGGCCAGAATTGGGGCACAGTAAGAAGTCTCACAACACCAGGTTAAAGTCCAACAGGTTTATTTGGCAGCACTAGCTTTCGGAGCCCTAAGCCCCTTCTTCAGGTGAGTGAGGACTCATGTTCACAAACAGGGCATATAAAGACACAAACTCAATTTACAAGATAATGGGTGGAGTGCGAGTCTTTACAGATAATCAAGTCTTAAAGGTACAGACAATATGAGTGGAGAGAGGGTTAAGCACAGGTTAAAGAGATGTGTATTGTCTCCAGCCAGGATAGTTAGTGAGATTTTGCAAGCCCAGGCAAGTCATGGGGGTTACGGATAGTGTGACATGAACCCAAGATCCTAGTTGAGGCCGTCCTCATGTGTGTGGAATTTGGCTATCAGTCTCTGCTCAGCGATTCTGCGTTGTCGTGTGTCATGAAGGCCGCCTTGGAGAACGCTTACCCGAAGATCAGAGGCTGAATGCCCGTGACTGCTGAAGTGTTCCCCGATTGGAAGGGGAACTCCTGGCTGGTGATTGTTGAGCGGTGTTCATTCATTCGTTGTCGTTTCGCCTGCATGGTTTCACCAATACCATGTAGAATTGGGGCGGCATGTTGGCATGGTGGTTAGCACTGCTACATCACAGTGCTATGGACCCGGGTTCAATTCCAGCCTCAGGTCACTGTCTGTGTGGAGTCTGCACATTCTCCCTGTGTCTGCGTGGGTTTCCTCCGGGTGCTCCGGTTTCCTCCCACAGTCCAAAGATTTGCGGGATAGGTTGATTGGCCATGATAAATTTCCCTTAGTGTCAGGGGATTAGCAGGGTAAATATGTGGGGTTATGGGGATAGGGTCTGTGTGGGATTGTTGTTGGTGCAGGCTTGATGGGCTGAATGGCCTCCTTCTGCACTGTATAATTCTATGATTCTATGATTCTCCACCTATTCACACCCCGCTGCCTCTGCAAATGAGGGTGGAGAATTTGGTGCTCAGCAAAATCTCCGTTCACTGCAGTGGGACCAGAAAATACCGCTGGCGTGAACGACCAGAAAATTCTGCCCGATGTCCCCTTCAATTAAGTTAAATGACACATAAGTGTTTATCAGAGACCAGTTAATCATAGAGCCACGAAGAAATCCAGGTATCATTCCATGAGGGAAAAACTGAAGACAAAGTAAAGGATTTGATAGAAAACATACATAGTTCCAGACAAGATGACTTTTAAATGATTCAGATATATTAAAATATGATTGCTTCTCACAAATAATAAGATTCATTGAATTACACACCTTAGGCAGGAGTTTCCAGTCGTGCCCGCTTTGATACCAGAAATTCACACCCACGGTCAACGGACCTTTAAATGGTCCATTCAACTTGTGACAATTCCAGGGGCAGGCGGGGCTGGAAAATTTACATTCATTGTGGCAGTGAATAGAACCACACAGAATCTCGCAGAGATTCAGAATAAAATTAAAATCCCAGAAAACTGAAGAAAAAAAATCTTAGAAGCATTCTGACCTGACGCAGAGCTCAAAAACTGAAGGCACAGATGGATATCACCAGAAAGAAGCTCCAAAGAAGGTTAGGAAACTGAAGGCAGCAATAAAACTCTTCACTGCAGCAGAATTGTAGAATCATAGAATCCCTACAGTGCAGAAGGAGGCCATTTTGCCCATCGAGTCTGCATCCTCTCTCCAACAGAGGATACTACCCAGGTCCTTTCTCATAACCCCACACAGTTACCCTGCTAATCCCCCCTAACCTACATATCTTGGGACTCTAAGGGGAAACTTAAGCATGGTCAACCACCTACCTGCACATCTTTGGAGGTGGGAGGGAACCGGAGGACCCGGAGGAAACTTACACAGACATGGGGAGAACATGTGAACTTAACACAGAGACAGCCACCTGAGGCTGGAATTGAACCCGGGTCCCTGGTGCCATGAGGCAGCAGTGCTAACCACTGTGCCACCATGCCAGCTCCATTGATTCCCATGGAAGCCCATCTTCAATACTCAGAGAGTGAAGAGTGAGCAGACTAAAAGGGGTGAGCTAAAAACTTACATATTTTGACAGAACAAGTCCTAAAAAGCTTTAAAATCCAGCAGTAGCCAGAACTGCTCTTTTGAATCGTAGTACGAGCAACCCAATTCCCAAGTCGGTGCCTGAAATTAATTTTCAAAAAAGGTGCAACTGAGTAGGTAGCTTAAAACCCAGTGAACACCGGGATCGGATGCTTCCATGAGCTGATATATTTCTGTAGAATGGGGCAGACTCTAACCAGTTGGTCCAGGTAGCCAAAATTTTAAACACTGAGATTGAAAACACCGTTACTCATAGAATCCTACAGTGCAGAAAGAGGCCATTCGGCCCATCAAGTCTGCACCGACCACAATCCCATCCAGGCACTATCCTCACAACCCCATACATTTACCCTAGCTAGTTCCCCTGATACTAAGATGAAATTTAGCATAGCCAATCCACCTAACCCGCATATCTTTGGACTGCGGGAGGAAACCAGAGCACCCGGAGGAAACCCATGCAGACACTGGGAGAACGTGCAAACTCCAACAAGACAGTGACCCAAGCTGGTAATCGAACCCGGGTCCCTGGCGCTATGAGGCAGCAGTGCTAACTACTGTGCCACCGTGCTGCCTAAAAAAATTTTTTTTAACTGCAGGAGTCTTCCCAAACCAGCAAACCCAGGAAAACCCTTTGTGAAGAAGCAGATAGTGATGCCACCTTGGGTTTTCAGAAACCTCTTAAAGCTTGATATGCATTTAAAATTCACTAACCATGGATCAGAAATCCACTCCACCAGATCAAGTTGCAGTTATCCAATGCCCAGATCGATCACAAAATTGGGAACTTTGGAGAAAGATTCCTTAGATACATGATTGCTTCAGGTCTGGATAAAGACGGAAGTTGAACAACATAACACAGTTTTATTTAGTATACACAATAGCCAATGATAGAATTCCTAGAAATGGAGTCAATTAATCCTCTGCAAAATTTGATGAAGTTTTAAAATCGTTCAATATTTATTTTAATCTCAGAAATAACAAGATCTTTTAAAGATCAAAATTCAAAAACATACCTAACAGCCAAGAGAATCCTGTTAACTCCTTCATGAATGAACTGTACAGAAGGCTGAAGGCTGTAACAACGGTAATCTGAAATCGGAGCTAATCATGGATTGTTGTAGAAGTGGATGTCACACACTCTGACATGCTTCAAGTGAAGGCAGATCTAACTCTCAAAAAGGCCATTCAAATTGTCAATCTGAAATCCATTAAGGTAGAGGGCAAACATGGTACAAAGTAAGTTCCACTGCCCAGCTAGTGGAACAGCACAGAAACAGGGACACCCCAGATCAATGGAAGCAATATTCTAATCAGGCATTAGAACAACCACTGTGGAGGAGATGGCCCCAACAGTCATGATCAATGTCTGTCAATTTCAGCACAATGCTTTCACTGTAATTGAATAGGAAGGACACCACAGGAAGCTGTGCAAAGCCAAAACACACAGAGGATCCTAAGATGATTCATGAGGTTGAGACAGCACACCAAGTGGGCACACAACCATGCTTCTTGGGCGAGGTCGAAATTCTTGGGTTTTTGTTCTAGAACGCAGACATCTTTGTCAAAAATCATCTCACAAAATTTATGTTGGACATGGGAGTGAGTGTAGTCCTATTGGACAAGGAACCATGGCTGAGAGAACTCTGAGCTATGAACAACAGACACACTAATCTATGGGTCTGAAGGAATCTGCCTTCCAGTTATAGGCATAATTCTGGAATCATCAGGGATCGTGGAAAACAAATCTTTGAGCTAATTAATGTAGGTCACCTGTAACCAGTCATTTTCTCTCCTGCACAGTGATGTCTGTGTAGCCCTGAATCTCCTCAAAATGGCAGAAGACATCAAGACAACCACTGCCATAAATTACACAGAACTGCAAGTTCCCGCAAGCTCCAACAAGAAAGATGTTCCCAAATGGGACTTCAACCCTGATTTGTCTTCTGTTTTTGCAGAACCAGTTTATCCACTTTCTTTACAAGTGCCAGAAGCCCCTCACTGGTCAAACCAGCCAACCATTCAGATGGTTACTGCAATGCTACCGTGACGTCATGCCGGCACCTGATGAATATTCAATGAGGGGGGAATTCCTGGCGGGACGGCTCACTAATGATATGTTGATATATTTAAATGAGGTTCCTGACCTTCATGGCAGGATTTTTGTTCCATCATCAACAAGGGGTGCGGAAAATCGGGAAACACCACCTCTCCATAAGAATCGTGTTGCCCAATTTTCACTGTATTTTGAGCCCGCATCGCCATTCTTGCTGATGGTTCTTCCACTATGAAGACAGATACAAAGGCGGTGATCTTACCAAAATAATTCGAAGTGCCAAATGAGCATGAAAATGGAAGGGGGGACATAGAAATGAATCTTACCTAACTCTGTCAAAAAAAGAAGCCAAACCTGTTTCTTGCCAGTAGCAGGAGGGGATGGGGTTTAGCTCACTGAAAGCCAGCAGACAGCAGCAGAGAGCACCATTGCACATGTGAAGATCTCTGTGTTCTGTGAATACAGAGATCTGTGAGTGATAGCCTCCCCCCAGTTATTGCAGGCTCCCCGACTGGACAAATCACTCCCCCCAGCTATCGCGGGGCTCTGCAGCCAAAACCCTCCCACACCCCTGCGCACAGACCAGCTGATCACTGTTGCAGAGCGTGCAGTGGCCCCCTCCCAATCACTGTTGCAGAGTGGCAGTGGTCCCCACCTGCCCCTCCCACCCCATCACTGTGCAGAGTGGCAGAATGGGCTCACCCCTATATGGCCCTGTCCCCCAGTTGGCCTCACCCCACTTGGCACTGCCAGTGTGCTAGGCTGGCAGTGCCAGGGTGCCTGGCTGACAGTCTCCAGTCCCATTGGCAAGGCCATCACATCTAGTCCCTGTTGAGGCGGACCATACGTGATCCTTGCTCGGGAGAACCTTCCCCAGACGATTGCGTCCCGGGGTCACTTGTAATATTTATATTCTATTTTAAATAGAATTAAAATATTACAATCAGCCTCGAAAATTCCACACTCTTTTCGGGTGCAAGGCTGACCTCGCCGGATATCTGGTGCCGGTAAGATCACAAGAAGTGGGAAATCGGTCGCGAACCTAATTTGCCCTGGGCAGGGTGAAAAAGTAAGATCGCGGCCAAGGTTTCTGCCTAATGTCTCTGCCATTTCCTTATTCGCTCATTATAATTTCATCTGTCTCTCCTCCAACTGGCCCACATTTACTTTCACCAATCTATCCTACTGAAGTAAATTTAGAAACAGTTAGAATTTTGTTTTTATGTCTCTTGTTATTCCACTCTCATACTCTCTTTTCTTATTTCCTTATGATCTTATGATCTTCCTTCACTGGATTCTAAAATCCTCCCAATCTTTAAGCTCAATACTCTCTCTGGCAACATTATAAGTCTCTTTCTTTGATTTAACACTATATTTAACTTCTCACAACAGCTGGTGGATCATTTTGCAGTAGCATTTTGTTCTTAAATAAATATATATTTGTTGTAAAATACATTTAAATTTTTAAATGCTAGTTGTTCTTTGTCTGCTGTCATATCTTTTAATCTAGTTTGTCAATCAACTTGTCCCTCATTCCTATGGAGTTTGTTTTGTTTGGATTTAACATCCTATGTTTGGATGTGTCTTAAATTACTTTCAAATTCAATATACTATCATGCTATAGTCACTCTTCCCAAAGGCCTTTTGCTCCAAGGTTATTAATTAACCGCCTTCACTGCAAAATACTGGAAACAAGCTAACCTGCTTCCTAAAATGAGCAAGATGGAGGATGGTGCAAAACTCAGCAGATCTGGCAGCATCTATTAGGAAATAAAGCAGAGTTAACGTTTCGAGTCCTTTAACACTTCATCAGAACTGAAGGGAGAGATATTGGGCGTGATTTTAAGGCTTTGCTCGAATGAGACTAAAAATTCCTGTCAACAGACATTTCTGTTGTCTGCCCCTTACCCGCTCCAATTCCGTGGCGGGCGAGGCGGTAGAATTCCAGCGAATGTGTTAGAGCTGTGAAAGATTGCAACTAGAAGTAGCAACTTTAAGAACAAAAGACAGGTGGCCTGGTGTGGGACGGGGGATTACATTACGGGAATCCATGTATGGGGTATTTAAAAACAAGGTTTAAATTGGAGGAGAAAGGTCACAATCTAAAGTTGCCGAACTCAACGTTGAGTCCTGAGGGCTGCAACATGTCCAACTGGAAGATGAGATGTTGCTCCTCCAGCTTGTGCCAGGCTTCACTAGAGCCTTGCAGCAGGCAAAGCTTGGACATGTGAGCAGGAGAGCAAGGTGATGAGTTAAAATGGCACGCAACAGGAAGGTTGAGCCACTGAGCCAAGATGTTCTGTAAAGTAGTCACCCAGTCTGCATTTAGTCTCCCCAGTGTAGAGGAGACTGCATTGAGGTGAGCGAATACAATAGACCAAATTAAAGGAAATGCAAGTGACATGTTGCTTAACTTGAAAGGAATGTTTGGGGTTTTGAGTGGAGTGTCAACCCAGAACTTTTGTGTTCAAGTCCCTGCATTGGGACTTGAACCCACAGCCATCTGACTCAGCACCAAGCACACTTCCCACTGAGCCACATCTGAGTGGAGGAACAAGGGAGAAATTAGAGATAAACAAAGTCATATATTATTTATGAATGCATCTCTTTGGAATTTAATTTCAGCTCCTCCCCGGTTGCAGCAGCTTGTTGTTTGATCTGTGTCATTGAGGCCTGGGCTCAGCTGGCAAACTGTCAAACACTATGCAAAAACAAATCTGCTTTCTTTGCATGTTCTTGTGAAGCTTTTACTAATCAATATTGATGTTACATCTGCTCAACAATCCTTACCCGTGTGTTAAATAAGCTTTTCATTTTCTTACCAGGTGAATCGCAGATATGAATTCAACTCCTACTGTTCACTCTCACTTCAGAACTCTCCTGTTATGTCAGAAACGTCCCTCTTTCATTTCTTTCTGTTGCTTCAACAACTGTTGCTGCTCTTTGTACTGCTTAATGGTGAAGATTGATAGTTCAATCACATTATAAACAGCCACAACTGGGAGATCTTTAGCCTGACCTGCCTGATGGAGATGGGATGGGTCCTTACCCACCCTGCACTGGTGAGTTGGGAGCAGATTGCTCCTGGAATAAACTAACTCAACTACCTGGGTGGCTGGAAGCTAATGGGACCTTTTTTATGTATGCACGTCAGGTCCCCATAACATCATCAGGACCCAACTTGGGTCTGGAAGCTTGACAGTTTTGAGTGTGCAATTCAATGAGCTTCCACCACATGGGGAAGAAGATTGGTGAAAGAAGAGGCCCAAAGAGGTCACTTTAAATCAAATGGTTTACTTTACTTATAGGGCCAAGAGGAACAGACACAAATGAATAATGGCAGGATTTAAATCGGAGAGTTAAACTTCCCTAGGATGCATTTCTAGGTCAGAAGGTCAGTTTCCAACTCACTTCACCACTCACTCTGGTGATAACTGGCTCAAAATTAAGAGAGTGACTTGTAGAATTGCACTCAGGGAATGTGTATAGTCGGGAGTTAGACTAAGTTTGTTACAATAATCTACAGGTGCATCATATGAGTCCAACAGAAAGATGCATAGAGACCCTGATGTTATTAACTTTCTATTGCTTGTGATAGTATCTTGCAACACACTCCATACTGGCTTCCAAAATCCTACTCTCTGTAAACCTGAGGACATCCAAAACTGGAATGTGCAGAATTTGAGAAATAAGTCTTGAAATTGACATTTATATATTTAACTTATAAACTGTTTTTTAAACTTATTTATTTTAATTTACTTCTTTTCAAATGTTCAATACTCTTTGAAGTTGTTTATTTGATACCTTCTCCATGAGCTGGTTTGAATCAATAAAGAGTAATTAATTAAAAGGGAAGATTATCTGTTGTCTGACAATTTATTTCCACTGCTTTATTTGGTCTTTTGTGTGAATTGAAACAGTTTGGGCTCTTTTTCTTTTCACTGGCCATGATTTTTTAGTCCTCCTTAAATTTACAAATTGGGATGGAAATATTGATAATGTAAGCATTTGTTCAAGTAAGAAGTGAATACCAATGAAAAAGAAAATCAGTTCAAAATAGGCTATTGCCACCCAAGGAAAAGTTTGTCTCCTAAAATGTGAATAACTGCACTGGACATAAAGAGGTAGTAAGGGAGCACAGGTTTAAAAGGATGATATAATTCAATGTCCGCTACGAAGCATGGCTTGGTAGCATCACCACTTACTAATGGGGCAGCCTTTGTCCCAGAAGCAAAACAGCAAGGAACATTTGTAATTAATTGAACATGTTTGGTGAATCTGTAATTATCTTTAAAAATGTTTGGGTCACGATCTGTGTGGAGTTTGCACGTTCTCCCCGTGTCTGCGTGGGTTTCCTCCGAGTGCTTCGGTTTCCTCCCACGACCTGAAAGACGTGCTGGTTAGGTGCATTGACCTGAACAAGGGAATTTCACAGTAACTTCATTGCAATATTAATGTAAGCCTTACTTGTGACTAATAAATAAACTTTAAACAAATCAGAACCCAAGTTCTTAGCCCTTCCTTAGGACAGAAATACAAATAGAAATCCTTTCAAGCTGTCTCAAAATCCTAACACTTGCCCACTTAAGACAGGGATGAGGAGAATTTTTTCCTCTCAGAGGGTCGTGAGTCTTTAGAACTCTTTTCTTCAAAAGGTTGTGGAAGCAGGTTCTTTAAATGTTTTTAAGGCAGAGGTAGATAGATCCTTGATAAACAGAGGGTTGAAAGGCTATGAGGCAGTAAGAGGGAATGTGGAGTTGAGATCAAATCAGGCATGATTTTGTTGAATGGCGGAGCTGGCTCGAGGGGCTGAGTGTTCCTGCTCCTAATTTATGCATTCACATCTTCACATGTTCGTAGTGGACTGCTTAGTAACTTCATGAGATTTATCTTTGCGGTATCTGCTATTCCATCTGTAATTTATATGATCCCACAGGGATCATAAGATTACGTTGGGCGTATGGTTTTTAATAGAATTTAATGGAATGGTTTTTAATAGATAATTTAATTAGAGTTTGGCCTTTGTGATAGGGTAATTTTCATTTTATTGTTATGATTCTTTTATATGTACTTTTTAATTAATGAGAAATATTTTCACAGTAATTTCGTTATAGTGTTACTGCAAACCTATTTGTGACACTAATAAATAATGTTAACACGTAAATATTTCCGCATGGACGCTAGGGCGAAATTGAATTGATTAAAGACGGATTGTACTGAAAACTGGGCTTTTGTCAATGTTGTGGGCTATTGGCAGCAGCAGAATTGAAATGACTACAATCTAACCAGAGGCCTAAGGCACAATCCCTCATTCTTCAATCACCTTCAAGCTTATAGTGCTACAATGGAGAATGTAGAATGGCATGTCCCAGTGAAGTTATAGTATAGGGTTATCTGTATGCTAAACATCAAAAGCAATATGCTATGAAGAATGCTCCATAGCCCCTCTACATCCAGTCAAGAATTATGATGTTCAATGAGGCAACAGTGGCACAGTGGTTGGCACTGCTGCCTCACAGCGCCAGGACCCAGGTTCGATTCAGAGCTTGGGTCACTGTCTGTGTGGAGTTTACACATTCTCTCCATGTCTGCGTGAGTTTCCTCCCACAGTCCAAAGATGCGCGGGTTAGGTTGATTGGCCACGCTGAATAGACCTTAGTGTTAGGGGATTAGCAGGGTAAATATGAGGGGTTACGGGAATAGGGCCTGGGGAGGATTGTGGTTGGTGCAGACTCGATGGGCCAAATGGCCCCCTTCTGCACTGTAGGGATTCTCTGATTCTATGATTAGGACTAACAAGAGGAGGAGGGCCCAGAATGCGAATGGAAGGGACAAAACTGAAGTGTTTGCAAATCCTTCTGACAATACTGCAGATTGTATGATCTTACTTCACTTTCCTTGAGGTCCTCAGCATAACAGGTGCTAGCCATGAGCTATTTGATTCACCCCACTCCACATCAAGAAATGACTGATTGCACAAAGTAATCGATCATTAGGGCAGAGTTTGTAAGGAGCATCCAGGAGGGCTCCCTGAAACAGTGTGTAGATAGTCCAACTATGGAAGGGGCCATACTGGACCTGGTATTGGGGAATGAGCCTGGCCAGGTGGTCGATGTTTCAGTAGGGGAGCAGTTCGGAAACAGTGACCACAATTCAGTAAGCTTTAAGGTACTGATGGATTAAGATAAGTGTAGTCCTCAAGTTAAAGTGCTAAATTGGGGGAAGGCTAATTACAACAATATTAGGCAGGAACTGAAGAATGTAGATTGGGGGCAGATGTTTGAGGGCAAATCAACATCTGGCATGTGGGAGGCTTTCAAGTGTAAGTTGATAGGGATTCAGGACAGGCACATTCCTGTAAGGATGAAGGATAAGTATGGCAAGTTTTAGGAACCTTGGATAATGAGAGATATTCTGAGCCTAGTCAAAGCGAAAAAAAAAACATTTGTCAAGGCTAAGAGGCTGGGAACACATGAAGCAAGTGTGGAATACAAGGGAAGTAGAAAGAAACTTAAGCAAGGAGTAAGGAATGCTAAAAGGGGTCACGAAAAATCATTGGCCAGCAGGATTAAGCAAAATCCCAAGGCTTTTAATACATATATAAAGAACAAGAGGGTAGCCAGGGAGAGTGTTGGCCCACTCAAGGACAGGGGAGGGAATCTATGCATGGAGCCAGAGGAAATGGGCGAGATCATTAAATGAGTACTTTGTGTCAGTATTCACAAAAGAGAAGGACTTGGTGGATGATGAGTCTGGGAAAGGGTGTGTAGGTAGTTTGAGTCATGTTGAGATCAAAAAGGAGGAGTTATCAGGGTTCTTGAGAAACATTAAGGTAGACAAGTCCCCAGGGCCTGATGGGATATATCCCCGAATATTGAGCGAGGCAAAGGAGGAAATTGCTGAAGCCTTGAGAGAAATCTTTGTATCCTCACTGGCTACAGGGGAGGTCCCAGAGGATTGGAGAATAGTCAATGTTGTTCCTTTGTTTAAGAAGGGTAGCAAGAATAATCCAGGTAATAACAGACTGGTGAGTCTTACGTCAGTGGTAGGGAAATTATTGGAGAGGATTCTTTGCGACAGGATTTACTCCCACTTGGAAATAAGTGGATGATTGCGAGAGCAACATGGTTTTGTGAAGGGGTGGTCGTGTCTCACTAACTTGATCGAGTTTTTTGAGGAAGTGACAAAGATGAATGATGAGGGTAGGGCAGTGGATGTTGTCTACATGGACTACATGGGGTGGCACGGTAGCACAGTGGTTAGCACTGCTGCTTCACAGCTCCAGGGACCTGGGCTCGATTCCCGGCTTGGGTCACTGTCTGTGTGGAGTTTGCACATTCTCCTCGTGTCTGCGTGGGTTTCCTCCGGGTGCTCCGGTTTCCTCCCACAGTCCAAAGATATGCAGGTTAGGTTGATTGGCTCATGCTAAAAATTGCCCTCAGTGTCCTGAGATGCATAGGTTAGAGGGATTAGTGGGTACATGTGTAGGGATATGGGGGTAGGGCCTGGATGGGATTGAGGTCGGTGCAGACTCGATGGGCCAAATGGCCTCTTTCTGTACTGTAGGGTTTCTATTTTACTCTATTCTATGACTTCAGTAAGGCCTTTGACAAGGTCCCTCATGGCAGACTGGTGCAGACGGTGAAGTCACATGGGATCAGAGGTGAGCTGGCAAGGTGGATACAGAACTGGCTCGGTCATAGAAGACAGACGGTCGCAGTGGAAGGGTGCGTTTCTGAATGGAGGGCTGTGCCAAGTGGCATTCCTCAGGGATCAGTGCTGGGACCTTTGCTGTTTGTAATATATATATAAATGATTTGGAGGAAAATGTAACTGGTTTGATTAGTAAGTTTGCAGATGACACAAAGCTTGATGGATTTGCGGATAGTGATGAGGACCATCAGTGGATACAGCAGGATATAGGTCGATTGAAAACTTGGGCGGAGAGATGGCAGGTGGAGTTTAATCCAGACAAATGTGGGGTAATGCATTTTGGAAGGTCTAATACAGATAGGAAATACACAATAAATGCCAGAACCCTTAAGAGTTTTGATAGGCAGTGGGATCTGGGTGTACAGGTACACAGGTCACTGAAAGTGGCAACGCAGGTGGAGAGCGTAGTCAAAAAGGTATATGGCGTGCTTGCCTTCATCGGCTGGGGCATTGAGTTTAAAAATTGACAAGTGATGTTGCAGCTTTATAGAACCTTAGTTAGGCCACACTTGGAATACAGTGTTCAATTCTGGTCGCCACACTACCAGAAAGATGTGGAGGCTTTGGAGAGAAAAGATTTACCAGGATGTTGCCTGGTATGGAGGGCATTAGCTATGAGGAGAGGTTGGAGAAACTTGATTTGTTCTCACTGGAATGACGGAGGTTGAGGGGCGACCTGATAGAAGTCTACATGATAAAGAGGGGCATGGACAGAGTGGATAGTCAGAAGCTTTTTCCCAGGGTGGAAGAGTCAATTACTAAGGGGGCATTGGTTTAAGGTGCGAGGGGCAGGGTTTAAAGGAGATGTACCAGGCAGATTTTTTTTTACACAGAGTGTGGTGGGTGCCTGGAATTCGCTGCTGAGAGAGGTAGTGGAAGCAGATACGATAGTGAGTTTTAAGGGGCATCTGGACAAATACATGAATAGAATGGGAATAGAGGGATATGGTTCCCGGAAGGGTAGGGGCTTTCGTTCAGTCGGGCAGCATGGTCGGTGCAGGCTTGGACAGAGTGGATAGTCAGAAGCTTTTTCCCAGGGTGGAAGAGTCAATTACTAAGGGGGCATTGGTTTAAGGTGCGAGGGGCAGGGTTTAAAGGAGATGTACCAGGCAGATTTTTTTTTACACAGAGTGTGGTGGGTGCCTGGAATTCGCTGCTGAGAGAGGTAGTGGAAGCAGATACGATAGTGAGTTTTAAGGGGCATCTGGACAAATACATGAATAGAATGGGAATAGAGGGATATGGTTCCCGGAAGGGTAGGGGCTTTCGTTCAGTCGGGCAGCATGGTCGGGCCAGTTCCTGTGCTGTAATTTTCTTTGTTCTTTGTTCTTTGCAAATCGACCGTTTTCCCATCGGCTGGCACTTAGTTTTCTTTTGGAGAATCACACCCCAGGTCTCACTGCAGAACCTGAGTGTGGTGATGACAACTCTCAAATGGCCAGGGTAGCAGGGAAGGACAAAGAAAACACTACAAAGGCACTGAAGCTGTCCTTGAAGTGTGGTACTGGTTTATAGCTCAATATGAATTTCTCAATTCAGTCTTAGGGTTCTGGGAAAGAATGAATTAAGAATTGGAGCTGGTGCTGGAGTGAAATACTCCTGGCAGTGGGGAGTGACTAGTGGGCCCGGAACTTCAATCCTGGGCCTGGAAATCGGCATGGAAATCTGGCACTGGGAGGCCGTCGTGCCCAGTGGTGCGAAACGGCCTCCGCTGGAGTCCCCTGGCTCGCTGTGCTACAAAAGCAGCGCAGTGACATGGGAGAATTGCTCCCCAACTCTCTCGGGTCTCATCTATTACACTTATAATTTGTGTCTACAAATGGCAGGGAAATAGGTATTGCAAATGACTTTGCTACTGGCTGTGCAGGGAATCCAAATTCATTTTCATCTCGATAAGAAAGCTAACCATCAAAGCTGTTTGACAGTCCCATTTTTAATGTGTCTCATCAAACAGGGGAGAGACACAAAAGGGTCCAGATGGGATGGTGAGTGTCTGGAACAAGCTGCCAGAGGTAGTAGTAGAGGCGGGTACAATTTTGTCTTTTAAAAAGTGTTTAGGGAGTTACATGGGTTAAATGGGTATAAAGGGATATGGGCCAAACGTGGGTAATTGGGACTAGCATAGGGGTTAAAAAAGGGCGCCATGGACAAGTTGGGCCGAAGGGCCTGTTTCCATGCTGTAAACCTCTATGACTCTAAATCAAATAAAAAATATTCTTAGAACCTCTCGAGTTTAAGAGGAAGATTTGATGAGACAAATTTTAATGAATTGTTTTCATTCATTCAGTGCCAGCTGCGTTCACTTACTCAGCTCCAATTAACCCTTCCCCAGATATTGGTTAATACCTTTCCTCTCTGCACTGCTCCACTCTTCCGCACCCTTTTTACTCTTCTCTCTCTGACTTCCTCTAGCATTCTCCACCATGCCCTTTTCTAGTTTCCTCCCCTTCCTTCCTCTCACAGTTGGGGAGAGGTGATGGCCTAGTGATATTGTCAGTGGACTCATAATCCAGTAACTCAGTGTAATGTTTGCAAGACGCGGGTTCAAATCCCACCACTGCAGATGGTGCAATTTGAATTCAATAAAAAATTGAAATTGAAAATCTACTGATGACCATGAAACCATTGTTGTACAAACTCATTTGGTTCACTAAAGTCCTTTAGGGAAGGAAATCTGCTGACCTTACTTGGTCTGACCTACATGTGACTCCAGACCCATGGCCAATCCATGGCTACTCATTTCAGAGGAATTTGGAATGGGCAATAAAAGCTGGCCCAGCCAGCAATGCCCACACCCTATAAATGAATTCAAAATCAAAAGCCTCTACCCTCCTCCACCGAGGTATTATTTTCCCATCCTTTAAACTAGCTTAACCTGAGATGTGCCCTTGAGTCTTGCCTCACTGTGTACAGTCAAATAAATTGGCTGATAGGACAAGATCAATTTTATTTTTTTGTGTGTGTGCAGTCATCACCAAGCTAGAAAATATTTTCCACAGTGGTTAAATGGAGCTGTCTAAGTCCTCCGCTGAATGTTGTCAGGGGCCAGTCTGCAATGATGTCTGTCATTGATTGGGATGCACCACAGCTACAGACTGGGTTCCAGGCAAGGCCCCACTTGTACCGATTTACTGCACAAATATATCTTATGCTCAGAGACAGTCCAGAGGCAATCGCAGACAAAGAGCTGGATGCAAATACTGCAAAAGACAGAATGCACAGGAAAAGAAGAATTACCCAGCATGGGGAAAGCAGCATTTTATCTGCAAGAACAAAACTTAGGTGACTTGATTGAAACGTATAAGATCCTCAGGAGTCTTGGCAGAATGGATGTGGAGAGGATGTTTCCTCTTGTGGGAGAATCTTGAACTAGGGGTCACTGTTTAAAAATAAGGGGTTGTCCATTTAAAACAGAGGTGAGGTGAATTTTTTTCACTCAGAGGGTCGTGAATCTTTGGAACTCTTCCTGAAAAGGTGGTGGATGCAGAGTCTTTGAATATTTTGAAGGCAGAGGCAGATAGATTTTTGATAAACAAAGGGTTGATAGTTTTCAGGAGTAGGCAGGAAGGAAATTTGAGCTTACTGGAAAATTAGCCATGATTCTATGAAATGGCAGCATCACTCAAGCGGCTGAGTGGTGTGCTCCTGCTCCTTGTTCGTATGTTTGTATTTCCCACTCAAGTATTTGACCAGAAAAAAAAAGCAAAACAAGCCTATACAGATGGCCACTGGAGGGATATCAGTAGACAAGTCTGATAAAGAAATATGCACAATACCAACAGGTTGGTTCCGTCAAATCTATAATGACAAATGATTTGTAACTGTTACAATGATGAGCTCAGAGGGAGAGCAAGGATTGTCAGACAGACACTGGTACTCAGCAACATAATAACCTTCATAGACCTGTGTGAAGTGGCACAACATGGAGATCCAAAAGTGATGCTCTCGAAAATAAAATTGAACCTATATGATGGGACAATACTCATATAGAGAGGATGCTTTAATCTGACGGCCCAGTGCAATGGCAAGAAGGAAGGTCTCAAGTTCCAGATCATCGGTAAGACACAACAGCCACTGATTCAGCTGAAGCCAGTCGAAAGCTTGGACAGGTAACCCTGAATGTGCCAACATGTCATAGCTCAAGACCAGTGACAAAGATATCATAGAGTCTACAGTGCAGAAGGAGGCCATTTGGCCCATCGAGCCTGCACCAACAACAATCCCACCCAGGTCCCATCCCCTTAACCCCACATATTTATCCTCCTAATCTCTCTGACACTAAGGGGCAATTTATCATGGCCAATCAGCCTAACCCGCACATCTTTGGACTGTGGGAGGAAACCGGAACACCTGGTGGAAACCCATGCAGACACGGGGAAAATGTGCAAACTCCACACAGATGATCACCCAAGACTGGAATTGAGCCTGGGTCCCTGGCACTGTGAGGCAACAGTGCTAACCACTGTGCCTGTTTACAGGGTTGTGATGTGTGTCACATGAGCGGGCCACTGTGCATGTGCCGATCAATCAGTGGGGAGATCGGCGCATGTGCACTGGCCCCCTCCATCGCCAGCCTCCCGATCGCCAGCTTCCCAATGTTTTCCACGACCTCCCCCCCCACCCCTGATCACCAGCCTCTATGACCCCCCTGACCCCCACCCCTGATTGCCAGCCTCCATAACTCCCCCACCCTCATGTCTAGTCCGACCTCTCCCCCATGTCCAGCCTGTCCCCCATCCCCATGTCCAGTCCCGATCGCCCCCTCCCCATGTCCAGCCCCGATCACCCTCTCCCTCCCAACCCCACTGATCCCGAATGCAGAGTGGGTCTCTGCAGTGGGTCTCCCCATCGCCACCAATCAGCCCCGTCCCCAGTATGCCCCACTCCCGGCACGGCCCAGTGACAGTGGGCAGTGCCAGGGTGCCAGGCTGACAGTGCCAGGCTGCCACTGCCCGAAGGGCACCCCACCGCCCCGAGTCCCCTAGAGGCCTCAATGGCCTCTGTCCCCGCCAGAGGGGTGATCACGACTGGTCCCCATTGATGGGGACCAGCTTTAATCCGCACTGTGGGAACCTCTCCCGGTGGGGTGGGAGACATTAGCGAGCCTGAAGGATACTGTCCCGGGCTTGCTAATGATATTGAAATGTGAATTTCTGTATGGTAATGAGCCTCCCGCTGATTTCCGGCATGAGGCTGATTACGTTTTAAAAAACGGCCTGGGAAAGTCGCAATCGGCTAGACGGTGGTCGCGAATCCTACTACAACCCCACCCCCCTGCCCCGCCCACTGATATCTCCCAGTCCACTGTGCTACTCAAGCAGTGCAGTGAGCCGGGAGAATCGCTCTCATGGTTATCCAAAGGATGGTCACTGGTAAGTGAAGCTGGATGAGCAGCATTGTAATGACATTCTGGATGCCGTTCGGGAGATACAGATAGTTGTGCGTGCCGTCTGGCATTTCCACAGCTTCAGAAGAGTATCAACCCAGACAACATGAGGTAATCAGTGATCTTCCCGGAGTGAAAGCCATAGTGGACGATCTGCTCGTCTATCGATGCAGAGACACAATGGGAAAGGCCACCAGAGCAAACCATGATCAGAATTTAACATCACTGCTGGAGAGAGCTCACCAGATGAACCTGATGCTGAACAAGAGAAAACTGCAGCTGAAGAAGTCTGATGTCAATTAGAAAGGTTATATATTGACAGCAAAAGGTCTTAGCTTGGATCCTGACAAGGTGAGAACTGTAGCAGTGACCAGCAGACATGAAAGCAGTGCAATGATTTATTATGAATTATGTAGCTAAATTTTTGCCTAACTTGTCAGCTGAATGTGAACCATTACCTAAGCTCGCTGCCAAAGAGATGCTGCGCTATTTGGACACAGAACAAGCAATGGCATTCACTAAAATCAAACAACTACTGATGATAACAGCAGTGCTGAAGTACTATGAGGCCAATGAGCAAATCACCTGGCGTGATGCCAGCGAGACTGGTCTGGGAGCAACTCAGCAAGACACACAGTTATATTTCCATTCAGGGCAGTAATGCAAACTGAACAACATTATGCTCAGATTGAGGAGAGTGCCTGGCTTTTGTTTTTACCTGTGAACATTTTCATCAACACCTTTTGGGAGAGATAAAATACCAGTGAAGTCCAACCTCAAGCCGGTTGGAAGCATTTTTCACAAACCGCTAGTATCTGCTCCAAAGTGACTGTAAAGAATGTTCCTTTGTTTATAAAGATATCAACTGGATGTGATATAGAAGCAAGGAAACAAATATACATTGTGGACATGCTGTCGAGAGCAGTGCTCCCCATGATGAAGTAGAGGCGGCTACAACAGAATGTGACATTTTCCAGACTCGAGGTGAAGCAGCAGCTTGACATGATCTGGAAGCCATCAACCCAACAGAGACCTTGGGCAGGATTTTCCAGCCACGCTCGCCCCCAGACTGAAAATTCCCGCCTAAGGTCAACAGACCTTTGCATGGTCCGTCCCTGCCTGCTACAATTCCTGTAGCGGGTGAAACAGGAAACTTCTGCCTGTTAATTCTGCTGGACAAGCACTTTGCTCGAATCAAGCAAACAAGAAGCAACTCCATAAGCTCTACAAGAAGCAATAATGATAGGATGGTCTGAGAGTATCGGGGACACACCTGTGGTCACAAGAGCATAAAGGGCCTACCCAGAAGAATTGGCAGCCCAAGTTGACATCTTGTACAAAGGAAATGGAGTCATCATCCCTAAGGAGATGAGAGGAGAGATGCTGAAGCATATCCATGCAAGCCATCAAGTAATTGAATTCACTCTGAGAAAGGCAAGAGGTATTTTTTACTGGCCAAACATAAGCAATGAAATTAAAGACCACATTGGCCAGTGCAATGCATGCATTGAGTACCAAATTAGACAAGCTAGAGAACTGTTGATGGCATGACAACCCAGACAGACCATGGATGAAGCTGAGAGTAAGTCTTTTCACTCTGGCAGGAACTGATTATCTTGTCACTGTTCAATGGGAGAAACAGTCGAATGCCTGAAAGCCCACTTCAGCTAGTATGGCATTCCAGAGATTCCAGAGTTTGCTGTTTATGAGCAGATCTCCCACTCATCTGACGAAGGAGCAGCGCTTCGAAAGCTAGTGGTGTTTGCTACCAAATAAACCTGTTGGACTTTAACCTGGTGTTGTTAGACTCCTTACTGTATTCCAGAGATTGCCATGGCCCTCAGTTCATGAATGAATAAAGAATTCAGCTGATTCACAAAGGATTGGGAAATTCAGCACTATATACTATTTACACATTATCACTAGTCGAATGGAAAGGCTTAGGCTGCAGTTAAAATTGTGAAAGAACTTGTCAAGAATTTGAGCCAATCTAGCTCCGACATATATAAGGCAATCCTGAGTAGAGAAGCACACTATGGAAGATATGGAACATAATCCTGTCCAGAGACTAATGTCACGCTGCACTCAAACTACTCTCCCAATTGCAAAAAAGCTACCGGAACAAGAAGTATTAATAGGCATGAGTGAAAAGATCAAAGTGAGATGACAGTCAAATTTTAGTTTGCTCAGACTACCAAACCAATACCAGAGCTGAGCATTGGAGAGCCAGTCATAATGCAAACCTTCAGTCCTCTCAACAGAAGTCAGCCCACGAAGAAACTTGGGACATGTGTAGAGAAATTATCACCTTGATTGTTCACAGTGGAAGTGAACAACCAGATATACCAGTGCAACCGCAGGCATATTGGAACAATGAGCAAATCTGTTCCTTCACAGCACATGGGTGGTCAAGGAGAAGTGACCTCACCACTTGTACTGCTTGCAGAACTACCATCAATTTCAGAGGTCCATGAATCCCCAGTAACCACAATGGAGCAACAATAGTCAACAAGGCAACAAGGGCTACTGGAATGACACTCTCTAGACAAGGAACATTACCCAGATGATTAACCAATGAGAATGCACATGTGTACCATTAAGAGACCTGCATGGTTTAAAAGTTATGTGTGTAATGTATGTGCAGGTACTGACTAGTAGAACAAACAGTTGTTACAACATGAGTAAAGTGGATATATAGTGGGTAACTTGGGTAACTCACAATCACACAGAATTGTGCATGCAAATGTGTCTTGCTTGCTAGGAGAAAGGGGATGTTTGTTCTTATTTTTATATGAAAAGGGGGATGTTTGGGTTTGGAAATGCAATCATATACTACCTGACTAATCGGCTTGCCATAATCATGAGACTGTCATGAGGGAAGCACTATTGGCTGCCATTTCCAGCCAGGTCAAGAAAGGCTTTCACTCTGTACACACTGAAGAAGTACAGCTGTCTTTGTACATGAAACACTGATTTCCCCCCACTGCCACCAGTCCCTGATCTTCCCTCCATCACCACGTCCTGGTGGCAGGATCATCCACCTGCCACCAGGTCCTGATCTATTCCAGGTCACCAGGTTGAGAATTCCAGGATATTAATGCAAGTGAGGAAGATGTTGACTTGAGGCGTATTTTAGAACTGATGGTGTTCCAACAATTTGATACTCATTTTCAATGGTAGAGGCTTCAAGCACCGTAGTTTCTGTCAAAATAACATTGGTGCTGGTGGTGGATTGGATGGATATTGATTCTGATTCCCAAGTAAAGTTTATTTATTTATTAGTCACAAGTAGGCTTACATTAACACTGCAATGAAGTTACTGTGAAAATCTTCTGGTCGCCACACTCCAGCACCTGTTCGGGTACACTGAGGGAGAATTCAGCATGGCCAATGCACCTAACCTGCACATCCTTGGACTGTGGGAGGAAACCGGAGCACCCGGAGGAAACCTACGCAGACATGGGGAGAATGTGCAAACTCCACACAGACAGTGACCCAAGCTGGGGATCAACCCAGGTCCATGGCATTGTGATGCAGCAGTGCTAACCATTGTGCCACTGTGCTGCCTCGGGGCACCCATCAAGCAAATGAACATATTCTCTAACCAGAATTGAGCCAAGCTTCTTGAGTTTTGTTGCAGCTTTACACATCCAGGCAAGTTGTTAATGCAACACATTCCTGACCTAATCATTGTAGAAGCTGCAGAGGCATTAAACAGTCAAGAGGTTGGTCATTTATTGCACCGTGCTTAACTTCTGCCCAGATTTTATAGCCATGTTATGCCTACTCCAATTAAACCTTGTAATAATGGGGAAGTCCAATAAGCTATTTTGAGACACTCAGCAATTGTGATGTTATTATAGGTCAGAAAAAGGTGGTTTTTCTTTCCTTCAACATAGCAAATAACTTGCACTTACGAGGCATAACCTTCACCTGCTATTTGTTACCACATGACAGGATGTTGCCCAGGTTTTGGTAGGAACTTCTTCTTGATAGGAGGCGTGGGGACGCGAGGGAGATTATGAATGGAGCGGAACACAATGGAATCATCAATAAACAATCCCACCCCTAAATGTATAATGAGTATAAGTGATCATAAAGTCTCCTGCTCACTGCTACTGATTGTAGCATCAAGTTGTTCCTTCATTGATTCTAAGATTATTGATTCCACTACACTATCAGGATGGCTATTTCACATGTTGATGCATCTATGTGTGAAAAAGACTCTCCTGAGTGAAGTTTGAAGGTTATTTTACTAGCTTGAACATATGGCTTCTGTAATAAGTCTTCAGAGGCAGACATCCCTCCACCAAAATCCCTTTATTTACAATTTCAACAGCAATACACAGAGTGCTATCAATCAGCAGTCTACCTTCGGGAGTGCCAGAGGAACTGACACTCCTGGTTAAATACAAGGAAAAGACTCCCTGATTGACCCATCAATTGAATCCTTAATCAGGGAGTTCATATTCAAATAGGCCAACCTCAATGGCCTGATTGAATTAATTACAGCTTCCTAGTCCTACATCCATTGTTTAATTTAAATGAATATTCTGAGTTGTGTTTGGATCCTTACATTAATGTATACTTCTATATGATGTCACCTTTCTAGGCTTAAAAGACTAGATTTTTTGGTCCTTCATTATTACTCAAGTTTCAGAAACTCGGGATCAGCTATGGAGTTCTTCCTCGCATTGCTCCTGCATTTGACTTTTTTAATAATTCTTGCTGAGCAGAAAAAGATGCAGTATTGATGGTGCAATCTAACACATGCATCATACAGCTTTATCATTGCCTCCTTTGACCTGTATGCTGTTCTATAAATCTGTATTCTATTGGCACGGTTGATTTCTGCTCTGAATTGTTTGACCGTGTTTGTGTTCTTCATCTTTTTTCTAAATTATTATACAGCTCAGCCTTCAGCACTGTTATTCCCATGAAACTCATCTCCAAACTCCGTGGCCTGGCCCTTGGCTCCTCCCTCTGTGACTGGATCCTGAACTTCCTAACTCACAGACCACAATCAGTAAGGGTAGGCAACAACACCTCCTCCATAATGATCCTCAACACCGGTGCCCCACAAGGCTGTGTTCTCAGCCCCCCAATATACTTCTTATACACCTGTGACCGTGTGGCCAAATTCCCCTCCAACACGATTTTCAAGTTTGCTGATGACACCATCGCAGTGGGTCGGATCTCAAACAATGACGAGACAGAGTATAGGAATGAGATAGAGAATCTAGTCAACTGGTGCGCCAACAATAATCTCTCCCTCAACATCAACAAAACGAAGGAGATTGTCATCGACTTCAAGGAACGTAGAGGAGAACATACTCCTGTCTACATCAGTGGGGATGAGGTACAAAGTCTCGAGAGCTTCAAGTTTTTAGGTGTCCAGGTCACCAACAACCTGGGCTGGTCCTCCTATGCCAACACTATAGTCAAGAAAGCTCACCAATGCCTCTACTTTCTCAGAAGACTAAGGAAATTTGGCATGTCAGCTACGACTCTCACCAACTTTTATTGATGCACCATAGAAAGCATTCTTTCTGGTTGTATCACAGCTTGGTATGGCTTTTTCTCTGCCCAAGACTGCAAGAAACTACAAAAGGTTGTGAATGTAGTCCAATCCATCACGCAAACCAGTCTCCCATCCATTGACTCTGTCTACATTTCCCACTGCCTCGGCAAAGCAACCAGCATAATTAAGGACCCCATGCATCCTGGACATTCTCTCTTTCACCTTCTTCCGTCGGAAAAACGATACAAAAGCCTGAGATCACGTACCAACCGACTCAAGAACAGCTTCTTCCCTGCTGCTGTCAGACTTTTGAATGGACCTAGCTCACATTAAGTTGATATTTCTCTACACACTAGCTATGTTTGTAACACTACATTCTGCACTCTCTCGTTTCCTTCTCTATGAATGGTATGCTTTGTCTGCACTGTGCGCAAGAAACAATACCTTTCTCTGTATGCCAATACATGTGACAGTAATAAATCAAATCAAATCATTCTTGAAGTACACATTTTGTCTATTTTTCCTTCCTGTGTATAGTGCTTCATACTTGGTTGCATTCAATTTCATCAATTGATGTTCTACTCAGTTACAAATCATCATCAACTCATGCCTTCTCAAGTTTTACCCTGAATCCCCACTGTTTGAGTGTAATAAATTAATAATCTTTCACGTGGAACTTTATCGAAAGCCTTTTGGCACAGAGTATCAAAGCGGATTGTAATAGCATTTCCTCATCTTTGGTTGAGATCCTTTTGCACTTTCAGAAGAAATTAGACAAGAAGTGCTAGGTTATGAAATCAGATACAAGCCAGATTGGAGAAAGCATTGCTTAACAGGCTTGAGAATGGGGGCTGACAATGAAATTCCCATCACGCAAGTCTTCCACTGTTACCCAACTTGCCCAGTTAGTGAAATCTTCATGCTAAACCACACAAGAAAAAGTGTATATAAGTCCACACAGGTTACACAAAGGCTTTACAGTGGGCAATGTCAACCCCCTCTTGGTTGTAGAAAAGAAAATGACTCAGTTTAAAAGCAATGGAACGATGAGGAAAGATTAAATAAACTACAACTAAGCAGCCTGAAAAGAGGTTAGTCGGAGGGAGTAGGACCTCATCTTCCGATTGGGCACATCACAGCCCTCGGGACTCATTGAATTCAACAACTTTCCACTGTGACCTTTCTCTTCCATCTTTCTTGACCTGTTTTATTTATTCAAAACAGTTTTTGTCCCAATAAAACCCCACCTCCCCACTGAGCCATCTGCCACTTGTTCTTTAGTTTAGGTTTCACTGAGAACGGACCTTGGTTCTCTTATTAACACATTCTACCCTACCTTCATGCCACTATCAGCACCTTCTATAGCCCTTCACACTGCTGTTAACGCTTCCCCTGCACATCTTTATTGCAGTATCTCCTACTTTCCATTCTTTACTGATCTTCTCGTCCGCTCCAGCTGCTCCACCCCTTCTCATACAATATAAAATCCATCACATTTCTCTTTCCCTTTAACTCTGAAGAAGAGTCATGCAGACTCAAAACATTAGTTCTGTTTCTCTCTGCAAAGATGCTGCCAGGCCTGCTGAGTTTTTCCAGCATTTTCTGTTTCCAATTAGAGGGAGTTTTAGTTAGAGGGAGACCTCATTGATGAGATAATGGCCCAGAACATCCAAATGTTTCCAATGTTGTTCACTCAAGTTGCGCATTTGGACTCTATGTCAGTGCTGATGTATGCATGGGCATGGTACATTTGCATGGGATTGAAATTTCCTTACCAGCTCTTTAAAGTGCCAGTCTGTCAATGCTAGTTTAAAGGGCAGCTATTTAAATAAATCCAGCAGTGCAGACTTCTACTGGAGTGAACTGAATGTATTTAGAGGCATTTCCTTACATGTTTTCATTCTTCTTCTAACAGCAACGAGGATCGGCAGCAGTTATATCGGAGAGTCCATGAAGGAGGGTGGATATTTTTTAAATGTTTAATAGACGTTCCAGTGATATAAATCTATAGGAATGTCAATTATTTTACAACCTTTTCATGCAATTCGGAAATGGTGGAGCTTCTGCTGCCAAAGCCACAGGCTCCTCACCTCCTGAAGTTCTGAGGACCCTGCTTAGACCTCAATATCGGTATCATTGCAAGCCTCCTCCCTACTCACCTCAAGCATCATTTCATTTAGCGTTGGCAATGAATTGTCATCAGCACCACCCACAAAGACATCTCATCCTCCTGACATGTCTCTCCCTCCTCCATTGCAGCTGTGGTCTGATGTTATCACCTCCATCCTGTCCTGACTCTTTCAGGTACCTCAGACACTGAAGCAAACCCACCTCTATTGCCACCCATGTGCCTGTGTCATCTGTAGAGGAAAATAAAATCACAATTATTTTTTGTCACAAATTGAAAGTCCTGATGGTGTGGGCACTCAGCTTTTCACTTCACTTTGGCTCAAGCCCACATCTAATACACTGCTGGTTATCCTGGGGTCGGAGAAGCCAAGCAATTGCATTGTGAACTCCTCCTGTTCTTTCAGGATGAATGGCATCCACCCCCGACCCAGTCAATGGGTGCTGCCCGCCACCATGGGCCAGCTTTGTCAAAATGAAGAAGTGAAAATGTTTTAAAATCTTTCTGTATCCCTGGGGGCCTTCTGTTTGAAGATAACACTTACAACAAAGTCCTTTAAATGATCTGCTCAACTTTTTGTCCTTCCTGCTATGATTCCCAGGCATAACAGGAAAATTCCAGCCACTATGTTTTTTTTTAAACTGACTCTTCCATGGGATTTGTGCCTATTTTAGGTATTTAGTCCTTGTATTCCCAATTGGAATCTATTTATTGCTATATTCCTATTTACCGACTTCCTTACGTTATGGGCCCATGAACCTGAAGAATTGCTATATTATCATTCTGGTCTACAAATGCCAGGAGTGAGGTATGAAGCTACTTCCATCTATTACTTACCCTGCTCCTGTGTGAATATTAGGCCAGAGATCTTTCATTTAAAACAGCACTCCTCTCATTTATTGAGCACAAAAATGATTCTGTGGAAAATCCTAATAGAACTTAGGGTTTCAGATGTCTCAGAAAGGACAGAGAGGGAGGCAAAAGAGAGGGGGGAGTGGCACTGCTGATCAGGGATAGTGTCACAGCTGTAGAGAAGGTGGAAGCCGTGGAGGGATTGTCTACGGAGTCTCTGTGGGTGGAAGTTCGGAGCAGGAAGGGGTCGATAACTTTGCTGAGTGTTTTCTACAGGCCACCCAATAGTAACAGGGATGTTGAGGAACAGATAGGGAAACAGATCCTGGAGAGATGTAGTAATAACAGGGTTGTCGTGATTGGAGACTTTAATTTCCCAAACATCGATTGGAATATCCGTAGGGTAAGGGGTTTGGATGGGGAGGAGTTTGTGAGGTGTGTTCAGGAGGTTTTCCTGACACAGCATGTGGATAAACAAAGAACAAAGAACAAAGAACAATACAGCACAGGAACAGGCCCTTCGGCCCTCCAAGCCCGCGCCGCTCCCCGGTCCAGGATTGAATCCTGAATCCAGGATCCCCGCCCAATTTTCCAGCCTATCTACATACCAATATCCTATCCACCGAGCTGTCCCTCACAGCTACGATGCTTTGTTCATTACAACCTATTAACTTACCCCCACCCCCCCATTCCAGACCATGTGATCTCCAGGGAGAGGCGAAAACCCAGAGTGAAAAACCCCAGGGCCAATATGGGGAAAAAAAAATCTGGGAAATTCCTCTCCGACCCCCTGAGGCGATCGAAACGAGTCCAGGAGATCACAATGGCCCCGATCGGAAAATGCTTCCCAACCCTAGTCATTTCCACTTCCACGAACACCATATGAATTCCCTGCCCCCGAGACAGTTTCCCAACTATCCGCAGTCTCACTCTGTACTGGCACCAGCAAGATGATCGTAGAATGAAGCCTTGAAACGAGAAACCAGGAACAATTAGCCCGCGCCGCTCCCTGGTCCAAACTAGACCACTCTTTTGTATCCCTCCATTCCCACTCCGTTCATATAGCTGTCTAGATAAGTCTTAAACGTTCCCAGTGTGTCCGCCTCCACCACCTTGCCCGGCAACACATTCCAGGCCCCCACGACCCTCTGTGTGAAATATGTCCTTCTGATATCTGTGTTAAACCTCCCCCCCTTCACCTTGAACCTATGACCCCTCGTGAACGTCACCACCGACCCGGGGAAAAGCTTCCCACCGTTCACCCTATCTATGCCTTTCATAATTTTATACACCTCTATTAAGTCTCCCCTCATCCTCCGTCTTTCCAAGGAGAACAACCCCAGTTTCCCCAATCTCTCCTCATAACCAAGCCCCTCCATACCAGGCAACATCCTGGTAAACCTCCTCTGTACTCTCTCCAAAGCCTCCACGTCCTTCTGGTAGTGTGGCGACCAGAACTGGACGCAGTATTCCAAATGCGGCCGAACCAACGTTCTATACATCTGCAACATCAGACCCCAACTTTTATACTCTAAACCTACAAGAGGAGAGGCTGTACTCGATCTGGTACTGACTAATGAGCCTGGACAGGTGTCGGATCTCTCAGTGGGGGAGCATCTTGGGGATAGTGATCATAACTCTATCCCCTTTACGCTAGCATTGAAAAGAGATAGGATCAGGCAAGCTAGGAAAGTGTTTATCTGGAGTAAGGGGAAATATGAAGCCATCAGGGAGGAGATTAGAGGCGTAAATTGGAAGGAGGCATTCTTGAGGAAAAGTACCAAAGTAAGGTGGTAGATTTTCAAGGAATGTTTGTCTGGAGTTCTGCATGACAACGTTCCGATGAGACAGGGAGGTTTTGGTAGGTTATGGGAACCGTAGTGCACGAAAGCTGCGCTGAATCTAGTCAAAAAGAAAAGGAAAGCGTACAAAAGGTTTAGAGAGCTAGGCGATGATAGGGATCTAGATGAGTATACGGCTTGTAGGAAGGGACTTAAGAAAGAAATTAGGAGAGCCAGAAGGGGTCACGAGAAGGCCTTGCAGGTAAGATTAAGGAGAACCCTAAGGCGTTCTATAAATATGTGAAGAGTAAAAGGATGAGATGTGAAGGAATAGGACCTATAAAATGTGACGGTGAGAAAGACTGTACAGAACCGGAAGAAATAGCAGAGGTGCTTAATGAATACTTTGCCTCGGTATTCACGATGGAAAAAGACCTGTGTGGTTGTACTACAGGATTGAGGCGGACTGAAAAGATTGAGTATGTGGACATTAAGAAAGAGGATGTGTTGGAAATTTTGAATAGCATCAAGATAGATAAGTCGTCGGGACCGGATGTGATGTACCCCAGGTTACTGTGGGAGGCGAGGGAAGAGATTGCAGAGCCTCTGGTGATGATCTTTGCGTCGTCGATGGAGACGGGAGAGGTTCCGGAGGATTGAAGGATTGCGGATGTGGTTCCTATATTCAAGAAAGGGAATAGGGATAGCCCAGGAAATTACCGACCGGTGAGTCTAACCTCAGTGGTTGGTAAGTTGATGGAGAAGATCCTGAGGGACAGGATTTATGAACATTTAGAGAAGTTTAGTATGCTCAAAGGTAGTCAGCACGGCTTTGTCAAAAGCAAATCATGCCTTTGAGCCTGGTGGAGTTCTTTGAAAATGTGACTAAACACATTGACGAAGGAAAAGCGATAGATGTGGTTTACATGGACTTCAGCAAGGCGTTTGATAAGGTCCCCCATGCAAGACTTCTCGAGAAAGTGAGAGGGCATGGGATCCAAGGGGCTGTTGCCTTGTGGATCCAGAACTGGCTTGCCTGCAGAAGGCAGAGAGTGGTTGTAGATGGGTCTTTTTCTGAATGGAGGTCGGTCACCAGTGGAGTGCCCCAGGGATCTGTTCTGGGACCCTTGATGTTTGTCATTTTCATAAATGACCTGGATGAGGAAGTGGAGGGTTGGGTTGGTAAGTTTGCCGACGACATGAAGGTTGGTGGTGTTGTGGATAGTTTGGAGGGATGTCAGAAGCTGCAGCGTGACATAGATAGGATGCAAGACTGGGCGGAGAAGTGGCAGATGGACTTCAACCCGGATAAATGTGTAGTGGTCCATTTTGGCAGGTCAAATGGGATGAAGGAGTATAATATCAAGGGTAAGACTCTTAGCAGTGTAGAGGATCAGAAGGACCTTGGGGTCCGGGTCCATAGGACTCTTAAATCGGCCTTGCAGGTAGAGGAGGCGGTTAAGAAGGCGTATGGTGCGCTGGCCTTCATCAATCGAGGGATTGAGTTTAGGAGTCGGGAGATAATGATGCAGCTTTATAAGACCCTCGTCAGACCCCACTTGCTCAGTCTGGTCGCCTCATTACAGGAGGGATGTGGAAATTATTGAAAAGGTGCAGAGAAGATTTACAAGGATGTTGCCTGGATTGGTTGGCATGCCTTATGAGGATAGCTTGAGGGAGCTTGGTCGTTTCTCCTTGGAGAGACGAAGGATGAGAGGTGACCTGATAGAGGTGTACAAGATGTTGAGAGGTATAGATTGGGTGGATTCGCGGAGGCTTTTTTCCAGGGCTGAAAAGGCTGCTACGAGACGACGCAGGTTTAAGGTGCTGGGGAGTAGGTACAGAGGAGATGTCAGGGGTAAGTTTTTCACTCAGAGGGTGGTGGGTGAGTGGAATCGGCTGCCATCAGTGGTGGTGGAGGCAAACTTGATAGGGTCTTTTAAGAGACTTCTGGATGAGCACATGGAAGTTAATAGGATTGAGAGTTATAGGTAAGCCTATATATAGCCTAGGTAGGTAGGGACATGACCGGCGCAACTTGTGGGCCGAAGGGCCTGTTTGTGCTGTATTTTTTCTATGTTCTAACTTTGCCGATAGTAAGAAAGACCTTCAATGTACACAAATACATAAAATCTGACAATAAGTGCAAGTATTTTTCCATTTATTGCCAAATAAAGAAAGTTCTTCCAGCACAGAATAATGTGAATAAATTAATATGTTAAAACATGCTGGAAATGCACAGTATATCTGTCACCATCTGCAAATGAAAATAGGTTAACATTTCTTTACAATCTCCACAGACTTCAGAAGTTCCTTCTTCCAAATCCAGACAAATGTTTTTTGATATCAGAATCTAGAACAAAACATCTTAATGGAACAATATAACCAGAAAAGCTACGGGGCTAATGTACAACAGCTTCTATTAGGAGCCCGCATGATATCAATTCAACAAAAAAAGGTTATCTATCCCTTCAGGGGATGTCGGCAATGCTGGCTAGGCCAGCATTTGATTTCCATCCCTAATTGTCCTCAAGAAGGTGGTGGTGAGTTGCCTTATTGAGCAGTTGTATTACATATCATGTAGGTTCACCCACAGAGAGGGAATTCCAAGATTCTGATCCAGTGATAGTGAAGCAATGGTGATATAGTTCCAAGTGGGGATGGTGTGTGGCTTGGAAGAGAACTTGTGGGTGGTGGTGTTCCCATCTGTCTGCTGCCCATGTCCTTGTAGGCAGGAGAGGATATGGATTTGGAAGGTGCTGTTGAATGAGGCTTGGAAACTGGCTGCAGTGCATCTGATACAGTACACACTGCTGCCACTGTGCATCAATGCTGGAAGGAGAGAATGTTTAAGGTCATGGATGTGGTGCCAAGCTTTGTCCTGGATGGTGTTGAGTTTCTTGAGTGTTGTTGGAGCTGCACTCATCTCAGGCAAGTGGAGAGTATTCCATTACACTCCTGACTTATGCCTTGTAGATGGTGGGCAGGCTTTTGAGAATCAGGAGGTGAGTTACTCATCACAGAATTTCCAGCCTCTGACCTGCTTTTGTAGCCACAGTATTTATATGGCTAGTCCAATTCAGTCTCTGACTAATGTAACCTGTTCCACTCCTCAGAATGTGGGTGTTGGGGGATTCAGCAATGTGAATGCCATTGAATGTCAAGGGACAATGATTAGAATCTCTCATTTTGGAGATGGCCATTGCCTGGCACTTGTGTGGCATGAACGTTACTTGCCACTTATCAGCTAAAGTCTGAATATTGTCCAGGTCTTGTTGCATGTGTGCATGGATTGCTTCACTATCTGAAGAATTGTGAATGATGCTGAACATTGTGAAGTCATCAGTGAACATCCTCACTTCTGACATTATGCTGAGGGAAGGCCATTAAATGAAGCAGCTGAAAATGGTTGGGCCTAGGACACTACCCTAAGGACCTCCTGCAGCAATGCACTGGGACTCAAATGATCCAACACACATCCATTTGTGTTGAGTCAAATCAATGGAGAGTTTTCACCTGAGTCCCATTGATTTTGGTAGGGCTCCTTGTTGCCAGTTTGTCAAATGCTTCCTTAGTGATACAGGGAGTTACTCTCACTTCACCTTTTGAGTTCAGCTCTTTTGTCCATGTTTGAACCAATGCTGTAATGAAGTCAAGAGCCAATTCAGAGGTGCAGAGGGATTTCGGTGTTCTATTGCATGAGCTTCAAAAGGTTAGTATGCAGGTACAGCAAGTAATTAAGAAGGCTAATGGAAAGTTACTGTTTATTACAAGGGGAATTGAACATAAAAGTAAGGATATTATGCTTCGGTCATTCCAGTACAGTTTTGGTCTCCTTACTTAAGGATGGACGTAACTGCATTGGAGACAGTTCAAAGACAGTACTAGATTGATACCTGGAATGAGCAGGTAACCTTATGGGCAATGATTGAACAGACTGGGCTTGTTTCCATTGGAGTTTAGAAGAGTGAAGGGTGACTTGATTGAAGTATGTAAGATCCTGAATGGACTTGGAAAGGTGGACGTGTTTTCTCTTGTGGGTCAGTCCAGAACTAGTGGGCCCTTTTAAATTTAAGTGTTGTCTTTTACAACAGAGATGAGGAGAAACATTTTCTCTCAGAAGGTTAGGTGACTTTGGAACTCTCTGGGTGGAATTTTCCCATCCCATCAGCGATGAGAATCGTAGCAGGCCCGGGGTGAGGGGGTGTGTGTGACCATGCAAAGGTCCGTTGACCTCGGGTGGGATTTTCTGGACTTGGGGTGAGCACGGCCGGTAAATCCCGTCCTCTGCCTCAGAAGGTGGTGGAGGTGGGGGTCAATGAATATTTTTCAGATGGACTGATAGTCAAGGAAATGATAGGTTATGGGGGAAGACATTGGAATGTGGAATTAGAAACATAAACAGATCAGCCATGATCTTATTGAATGGGGGAGCAGGTTCAAGAAGTCAAATGGCCTATTCTACTCCTATTTTGCATGTTTGCATGTTCCTACAACATATGGACTGCAGTCATTCAAGAAAGCAGCATACCACCACCTTCTCAGGGGCAATTAAAAATTGGCCATAAATAAATGCTGGCCTGGCCAGCGATTTCCACATTCCATGAAATAATAAAAAAGACTAATGGGCTGGTATTAACCAGAGTAGATATGCCCTGGATTTGTGGACAAGACATACTGGGCAATTTTCCACATTGTCGGGTAGATGCCAGTGTTGTAACTATGTGGAACAGCTTGCCTAGGGGCGCAGCTAATTCTGGAGCACATGTCTTCAGGACTACTGTTGGAATGTTGTCAGGACCCATAGCCTTTGCCATGTTCACTGCCTGCAGCCATTCCTTGGCATCATATGGAGTAAATTGAATTGGATGCTGGGGACCTCAGGAGAAGGCCAAATGGATCATCCACATGGCACCCCTGGCTGATCATTCTAAAGCATCATGTGAAAGCACAATAACTGGATGTTTCCGACTCCTCTCCATCTTTGGACACGTTGAAAGAAGGTAAGCAAGCTGCTGTTAACATTAATTCAGTCTAAATGCCTTTTTAATTTACTCTGCTGTTTGGTTTGTCCTCCATCCCTCACTTGTACCTATACTCTCTTATTCACATTTTAGGAATGGTGCCAGGATAGGTCATCATGGTTTGTAACACTTCAAATACATATGTACAGCTACGGTGTCACAGATGTTGAGCTCTCTCCACTTAACTGATGCTATGAAAATACCTTAACTGCAATCTCCACTGCTAGTGGTTTGGAGTCAGCAGTGAATATAACTTTTGGCTCTCTGTAGAATATTGGAAGATCTTGCAGATGTTGACTTACAATTACTAAGAAGGGCCCTCTTATAAAGGGGGATGTCAACGTGGGTGCCTGGAGTTTAGGAGATGGTCCATCAAGCATTATATTTGCCATATCCTCAACTCATGGGACCACAAGACACCCATACTGATGTGGAACAAAAACAGAAAATGCTGGAGAAACTCAGCAGGTCTGACAGCATCTATGGAGAGAGATTAGAGGCAACGTCTCGAGTGGATCAGACTCAAAACATTGGCTCTATTCTCTCTTGACAGATGCAGTCAGACCTGCTGAGTTTCTCTAACACTTTCTGTTTATGTTTCAGATTCCAGCATCCGCAGTATTTTGCCTTTATCATACTGGTGTGGAATTGGACCAACCTAGGATAATTGAATTAAGTCATTCAAATCCTTTCCACTGGATACGCTGACAGGACCAGAGGCAGAGTTCAGTGGTACCCACTCCACAGCACTTATGTCAGCGGAATGTTCACAAGGATATTCAGGACCCTAAAGGCATTAATAATAATGTGTGTGTTACAGTCTAAGACTCTCCATTCGTGTAAACTTACTCACACTGTGGGTTAGATCATGTTTCCAAGTAACATACGGTTATTTTGAGTACAAGTTTCTTGGTGTTCGTCAAGTCCAACTTGGGCACGTGCAGCTCTAACTGCATTAGCAAGTTGTCCAAGAGCCCTTCAATATGAAATTAAAGACTATAATTGAAAAAGATGAAATCATCATATGCGAGGTGACAAATGGGTAGAATTATCACAGGAGAGAAATTAAAAATCGATGTGTGAAAATCAATTTTAGGTATCACAACTGCAACTGCATGCCTTGCGCAATTAATTAATCATGGGTGGCAGGAGTTATGACCCAAGTGGTATCCAAAAAATTCATTCAATAATTAAAGGATAGAATATCATCTAGTTTTCGATTACAAATTCAGCTTTTGTTTTTGCTCCATGTCTGTAGGCAGGCCTGACTATCTTGGCAGCCACGGAAGGCAATTTATGTGGCTCTTTCTGAACTGTTATGCTTGAGGAGATTTACAGTCAAGTTCCTATTGACCAATGTCAAGATTTGAAGAATGCTTTAGATATTCAATCTCTGACTGCTATTACAGCTGTGTAGATTACAATATCCATGAACATCTTCCACAACTGTTACCTTCCAGGCACCTGATTTATATTATGCAGGGATTATCAGTCAGTTATGATGATGAATTACAGACACAGCATGCATCGATCTTTCTCGAGCTGTAACTCACCAGATGTGTCTCCCTAAAAACAAGTATGAAATGTAGAAAGAAAAAGCTCACGCTATGGCTGGACTTCTGCAGATTGCTGACATTTGGAGACATGAGAAAAGACAGATTTTCTTATCAACTGTGCTGCTTGTGCAAGGATAACTATCCCGTGAGTGAAACTTTACCTCCAGCTATCTTTTATGTCTGCTAGAATGCTTCAGCATATTCCATGTCACATCTTTATTAAGACTCCAGAATGCATGGAAAATTCATGATGTCCTAAGGCTCTCACCCTGTCACCTAAGTTGGTTAATGTCACAGCCACCATCCCAGTATTCCCCTGCCCACCACACTCTCATGACCAACAAGCCACCCCAAGAGGATCATAAATGCTCCCCGCAGCCTGCGGGTACTATTCATTATACCATTCCAATTTGCTATGGTCCTGTCATCGCATTCATTGGGGGTGATTTTCCACCTGCGTTAAGCCTGGCACAATTCCTGCAAAGTCAGGAGAGTCCCTCACAAGCCCAAGGATGGGATTTGTGACGGGTGTAAATCAGTTTGCAATCGTGCTAGTCCCTTTCTGCTGGCGTGAATCGGAAAGAGTGAGAAGATGATCAGCATGCACTTGCATGCATTGGAATTTGATTAGGGAGTTGTTAACTCAGATCCTCCAGCCTCCCGCGACTCTCCCGCCCACCAGCGGGATGTCAGCCAGGCGCCATTACTATTGGTCCTCACAGGCATGGACCAGGTGCAATGCACCCTTAGAAGGAGCTACACTTACATCCACGGTGCCTGCCTGAGGTGCTCCTTCAAGGTTCGGTGCTCGGGCTGGCCTGGAGGGCCTCAGGTCGGATGTCTTTTCCAAGGATGGGCGTCGTGTGGCAAGTCAACTAGCATTGAAAGTCTTCGAACTCTCTTTCAGCATATAATTTTCAAAGAGCTATCACTTGTTGTTAAAAATCTCCTCTCTGATGTGTTGGGAAAACTTTGATGTGTCTCCCAGCTTGTCAAGTGCAAAGATCTGTCAGATGGAGGTGAAAGTCTTCCCTATGATGTGGTGGAAATCTTTGAAGTGCTTTTTCCACTCAATTTCATTCCCTTTTAACTTTTTGCAGCTTCTAGCCATGCTGAGAAGCCTAAATGCTTTGAATTGCACTGTATACATTCAACTTCACTCTTTATTACCTTTTACAAACTTATTGATTGACAAGTCCAGGCAATTTCACAGTAGGGATTAGTTTGTTTGTAATAGCTCACCATCCATTAAATCGGAAGTGTTTTCTCTTTTCAGCAGCTGCAGTTTCTAACGACAGTTTTTTAAACAGGGTTTCTCTTTGTTAGAAGACCTTCCTAGAAAGACCAGGTGCTCTGTCAAACTGCTTTCTTTTAATAGTGGGTCTGTTTCATCCTCTTATGCTGGAGCAGCCTGCCTGTACTGGAGGTAGTTTTCAACCATAGAAGAAGCTGTCGCAACTCAGAAATTAAACTCCAAGGGTTCCTCAATGAGGACTTTCTTGCAGCCATTGTTTAATTCTCTGGCTAGACATTATGACCACGTGGGGAGCCAGAGAACTTTGGAACCCCCTGGTAGTCAGGGACATGGCTGGACAATGCCCTGGCACTACCATTGCCACCCTTACAATGCCACCTTGGCACTGCCAGGGATCCAGGAGACGGTATTAGGATGGCACTGCCAAGGGATGGGACCTAAAAGGGGGTCCTGAAGGGAGGGCCTGGAAGGGGCGGGCCTTTGATGACCCATATTGGAGTGTCACCTTCTCTCTTTTGTGTCTCAAACTTAATTGAGTTTTTTGAGCAAGTGACAATGATGATGATTGATGAGGGTAGTGCAGTGGATGTTGTCTGCATGGATTTTAGCATGGCCTTTAACAAGGTCCCTCATGGCAGGCTGATACAGAAGGTGGAGTCACTTGGGATCAGTCAGATGGATATAGGACCTACTTGGTCATAGAAGACAAAGAGTAGCAGTGGAAGGGCATTTTTCTGACTGGAGATCTGTGACCAGTGGTGTTCCACAGAGATCAATGCTGAGGCCTCTGTTGTTTGTAATATATATAAATGATTTGGAGGAGAATGTACGTGGCCTGAGTAGTAAGTTTGTGGAGATTGGGGGAGGCTACAAATATTGAGGAGGATTGCCAGAGGATATAGTGGGATATAGATAGATTGCAGACCTTTTGGAAGAATGGCAGATGGAATTTAATCCAGACAAATCCGTTGTAAAGTCTAATGCAAGAGGGAAGTATATAGTGAATGGCATAATCCTTAGAAGCGTTAACATACAGAGGGATCTAGGCATACAGGTCCACAGTTCCCTGAAGGTGGCAACACAAGTGGATAAGGTGGTCAAGAAGGCATATGGCATGCTTGCTTTCATCGGTCGGGGCATTGAGTGTAAAAATTGGCAAGTCATGTTGCAGCTGTATAGAAACTAGTTAGGCCACATTTGGAATATTGCATACAGTTCTGGTCATCCCACTACCAGAAGGATGTGGAGACTAAGGTTTACCAGGATGTTGCCGTGCTTGGAGGATATTAGCTATGAGGAGAGATTGGACAAACTTGGTTTGTTTTCACCTGAACGTTGGAGGCTGAGGGGGTGACCTGATAGAAATTTACAAAATTATGAGAGGCACGGATAGAATGGATAGTTGGGAGTCTTTTTCCCAGGGTAGTAATGTCAATTGCTGGGGGGACATAGGTTTAAGGTAAAAGGGGGAAAGTTTAAAGGAGATGTGAGAGGCAGGTTTTTTACACAGAGGGTGGTAAGTGCCTGGATTGCGCTGCCAGATAAGGTGGTAGAAGCAGATATAATAGCAACGTTTAAGAGGCATCTTGACTAATACCAGAATAGGCATCAAATTAATTTATTTAATGTAATCCAAAAAAGTCTCTTACTAAACTCCAATAGGTATTTTATGGAATTGGGTTTAATTGTGCAATACACTGTATGAATAGGGAGAGATTTTGTTTGCTTTAAATCATTGAAATAGCACTTGAAGACAGGGTTGACAGATAGCACAATGGTGTTGATTTTCCCACCTCGGGCCTGCTGCTCAGTAGCTCCTTCCTTTTTGCCTTCCCAGCTTCCCATTACTGTTTAACCTTGGCTCTGTGGAGAAGCAGCTGGATTCCACTTCCTCTCCTCCTGAACAGTCAGAGCTCATTGGCAGATTATCAATCCACTGCAAACGAGATTTGACCATGGACGTGATTCACACCTCTCCCTAAAGCACTCAGGCGGCCGGGCGATTACCCTGCTCCACTTAGCCCCATTGCCAATCCTAACAGTTACTGCAATATTTAACTAAACTGTTGAAAGTTTAATAAGATCAATTAAAATTTACGAGAGCATGACGCAGCTTGTAAAGCAGGAATGCACTGAGCAGGTGTTGCTCTGCTTGAAATGGCCCAAGAGTGGGTCAGCAACAAACTACAGAGACTGTGTTAACAGCTAGTGCAGGAGGCAGCAGCTGTGTAAAACAAACCGAAACGTTAACCAGGTATTAAATAGAGGATTCTATATGTGAGCAGAGGGTGGAGAAAGAAAGGAACTCATCACATGAAGGAAATCCAGATCACGATGACTGAAAGGTTAACATGCTTTACCATTCAGAGTTTGTAATACTTACATGGAGGGATCGCTTTACGAAACTTAATACATATTTGCCTGTTATTCGGATCTGACAAATGGTCATTGCAAGGTAAAAGATTGAATAAACTGCATCAGAATCTATGTTTGAAGTTAATAATCCAGAAATATTACCAGGTCAATATTGGAATTGGTGAATCTTTGATGAGGTGAGGTGGAATAGAACAAAATATGATGCTCAGTTAAGTTTTCTTAGCTTGTTTACATAGAATTTGAGTGGCACTCAGAGCAGATTGTGCATGCTGGGGATAATTTTGGATTATCTTTTTGATTGTGCAACTTGAAATGGAGTGCGGAAGTTTAGTGAGAAGAGGAGTGGAGTGAGGCACTCCTTTACTTTGTCTAACTTTGTCACTTGAGAGGAATTGGTTTCTGCTGAGTTACAGGGGAGGAAGTGAGGATCTGGTGAATATCCGCTAAGTGAAAAAGTCTATTTTCTGAAGGTTTAAAGTAATACTGAAGTTTGTGATCAAATTAATTAATACATAAAAGAAAATAAATAATTGAATGAACTAATTAAGTAATTAATTGAAGCTTACAAGTATGGCAGGTCAGGTGATGTGTCATGGCTGGGAGCATGTGGGAGCTCATGAATACCGGTGTTATCCAGGACAAGCACATCTGCAATACATGTCTGAGACTCAAGGAGCTTTGGCTCAGTCATTGAGCTGGAGACTGAGCTGCAGACACTGCAACACATCAGGGAGGGAGAGAGTTCCCTGGACGTTTTGCTTCAGGAGGTGGTCACACCCCTGAGGATAAAATCTTTAGATTTGGAAAGTAGTCAGGGACAGGAGGTTGTGACTGCAGCTGAAGCAGGTAAGGACAACCAGAGGGCAAAAGTATCAGCCACTGCAATTTGAGGTTCAACTTGTTTGGATGACAGCGGGGGTTGCAGGGCGGATGAGCTGACTGACTATGGCACTGTGGTACAGGATGCCATTCAAGTGGAGGGAGCACATAAGAATGTAATGATAGCCAGGGACAGTATAGTGAGAGGGATTGACGTTGTTTTCTGTAACAAGAAGTGAGTGTCCAGATGTGCTGTTCTAAGAAACTATTCCAAAAACATTCTATGAACTCTTCAGCTACACTACCTGTGTTTCCTGCCTGGTGCCAGGATTCAGGACATCTACTCCAGGCTGAGAGGAACTTGCAGTGGGAGGGGGAGGATCCCATTGTCATGGTCCATGTAGGTACCAATGATGTAGGTAGAATGAGGAAGGAAGTTCTGCATAGTCATTATGAGGAGCAAAGTGCTAAATTAAGAAGCAAAACCCTCAAAGGTAACAATTTCTAGATTATTAACTGACCCACTTGTAAATTGGCATAAGACAAATTAGAGAAATGAACACAAAAATTGTCTCAAAAGCTGGTTTGGGAGAAGTAGGTTCTGGTTCATGAAGCACTGACATGAGCACTGGGGAAAGTGGGATCTGTACTGTTGGGATAGTCTACACCTGAACCATGCTAGGGCTGGTATTCTAGTGAGCTGCATAATTAGGGAATTAAAAAGAGTATAAACTAAATAGCAGGGCAAGAGAGCAAATTTGGGAAGATGCGTACCAAATAGAGAAAAAGCAAGAGGGATAGTTACTAATATGGGAAATGATAAACAGAACATGATAGGAAAAGACAAAGTACAAATCTAAGAGTAAATCAAGAGGTAAGGCTAGATGCTACAAAATAATTAAAGGCCAAAACTTAAGACTCTCTATATAAACGCATGTAACATTTGAAGCAAAACAGATGAACAGAGTGCAAATATAAATTAATAAGTATGATCTGATAACTATTACAGAGATATGGCTACAGGATGACACAGACTGGGACCTGAATATTTAAGATAACGTGACATATAGGAAGGATAGGATGTTAAGAATAGGTGTTGGGATGGCGCTGTTAATTAATGATGGTATTAGCACATTAGAGAGGGATAACCGAAGTTCAGGAAACCAGGATTTAGAAGCAGTTTGGGTTGAGATGAGAAATTCTAAAGATAAGGAGTCACTTGTGGGAGTGATGTACAGGCCCTCTAACTGTAACTACACAGTAGGACAGAGTATAAAAGAAGAGATAATGGGAGCTTGTCAGAAAGATATTGCAATAATCATGGGGGATTTTAATCTATATATAGACTGGAAAACTCTGATGGGCAAAGGTTGTGTAGGTGAAGAGTTCATAGAATGTTTTCAGGATAGTTTCTCAGAACAGCACTTTCTGGATCCAACTACAGGACAGGCTACTACATCTGATATTGTGTAGTGAGATAGGATAAATTGATAACCTCATAGTGAAGGCACCCTCAGGTAGGAGCAATCATATCATGATCGAATTTTACATTCAGTTTGAGGGAGAGAAGAATGCATCCAAGACTAGAATTTTAAACTTAAATAACGTGGATTATAAGGACATGAAAACGGAGCTAGCCAAAATGAACTGGCAAATATGCTTAAGGGATAGTTCAACAGATCTTCAGTGGCAGACTTTTAAAGGTATGTTTCAGAGTACACAGAACGGGCACATTCTAATTAGAAATTAAAATTCCAAGGGGAAGGCCCATCATACATGGTTAGCTAAAAATGTTAAAGACAGTATCAAACTTAAAGAAAAACTTGAGAGAAAATTCAAGAAGAAACACGAGGCTTGAAAGATTGCTCTAGGTTTCATTCAATAAAACAACTGATTAGTAATTTAGCCAACTTCTGTAGATAAAGGTGAGGTATATCAGTGATTGAGATTAAAGATGTGTAAAGTGTAACAATGCATTGGGAAGACATGCAGCTTTAAATTTAGCACTCTGTTTTTCTTTTCTTGTTGATGTTAGGTTTTAAAGTATATTTTCCTCCTCCGCTTTCTTGTGCTTTCTTGTGCAATGCAAATTTTAAAAAGAAGGCAACTAAATACACTCAGCCTTCCACTAATGCAGCTCTGAAGCTGGCTTCTGTGAGGTACTGCGTTCCAGAATATGACTTCTCCCCTTGGTTTAAACCCTTTCCCTGTGGAAAAGTGCCTCGCTGCTACTCAGTATATTTTCCATTTTGTCATCCAAAACTGACACCACCTTGTCCTTCTGGATTGTAAAGTGCACAGAAAATCAATATGTGGAATTGCTGGAAGTGTTTTGCACCATTATTCATTAATGAAATTATCTTGACATGTATCAAGTTGATGGCAGGAACTTTTGCCACAAATCCACCCCTTCAGCTGTAATAGTGGCATAGGGGCAAGGATGGGAAATTGCATGGAGAGCCATTCAGCTATCTCCTTGCTAATTAACATTTTAAACAATTCAACAATTGAACAATGTTGCTGGCAAGGCTGACATTCATTATTCATTCCTAGCTGCCCTGAGAAGCGGTGGGGGCCCTTCTTCCTGAGCTGTGATTGTGATTTGATATGACTGCATGGTTTGCTAGAATTTCAGATTCAAGGCATTAGCCACTGCTGGTAAGTGATCGATCTCAGCCTCAGAGATGAAGATGGAGTTTATTCTCCACACAGATCCATAAACAATAATTCTGCTGCTTGATGATTCAACACAGTGTGCTGGTCTGTCATCCAAACTGTCTTCACATCATCACCATCTGCTACATGGTGTAGTTGGTCAGCCAGATGGAAGTGAACTTGCAGTAGGATCTGAGGATGAACAATGGACTCCTGGCCTACAGCAAGAGGATGCAGAAGAATGAAACATGGAGGGTACTGGGATACATGTTAGGATGTTATTGCAGCTGTCTTTGATGTAAAATCATATGCAGTAATGGGCACGATCAGCCACTAGTCAGTTTTATTGTCCCAATAGAAGCACATCTGTTGTTCCCTTGAAGCACACGCTCCTCATTTACACCACTGAACCTGGACTGCGTTCTTTTAGCTCTGTCTCAGCACTTATTACCTTATTCAACAAGCCCTCAAAACCAGAAAAATGTGCTCAACTTTATGCCTGTACATTACCTTGATAATTCTTTAAGGTGTGTCTGTCCTACGTTGTAACTTAAGGCTGTGTCTAATTACTCACTGGAGGAAACAGTGTGGAAATAGTTTTCTATTGCTTAGTTCAAGCCTGTTGGGAGCTTATAGCCTTGAATCTCTGATCACTCATAAAAATAAATTACTGCTGCTCCTGTCCACTTCAGAATGCAGAGGGAGCACCAAAGGATCAGGAGTGGGATATGTCCCTGCTGGTCACTCTTAAAGAATGAGCTACAACCAAATTTGAAAATGGCAGAGAGGTGAAGGCCAGCACTATTCCAAGATGCTTCTTTGGAGGTGCTTCTGGAGGAACTACTGCAAAAAGATGGATCTTTCTGGGGCAAAGGGACTCCCTTTAGTCAAGAGTACCATTAGAACAGTCAACGTGAAGTTGGCACTGAGGATTAATCTCACTTCTGGCCCAAATTGGGTGCAAGTAAAGAAACAATATTCTGAGCTATGCAAAGTTGTTGACATGTGCTGGCATTGTGCATAATTTAATAATGTTATTTTGCAATCTAGCTGAATGACACATCCCAAATAGCTGGTCATTTACTTTAGATATTCTCATGATTTAGCAAGACACCCTGCATTGTCACCATCACAGTGCAGTTGTGTTGTAGCCAATGCAATGTGCTAAACAACTGACACCAAGTATACTACCCACAAGGCACTGCATATTACATCCACATACATTCACCTAACATGGCCGCTGGTTGAGGACCAGCATCACATACAGCTCCTCCCATAGTCCCATATTAATGTTGCCCTGTTTCAGTTCATGTACACACTTTGGGCAATCCAGCCAAACAGTGAAAGTGCGGGGCTCTCCTGTGTTGCTGAATTCTTTCCATTGGGAAATAGATAAATTGAGCAGTATGACCCAGCAAACTACCTGTGGCAGGTCCCAGTGGCACAGCATTCAAATGTTGAATATGGAATAAGTTTCATCGACAGAGACTTATTTTTCAATTTTTTGTGAAACAGATCTTCCCTTTTGTCTCCTGTGTCACAGAGGTACAGGCTGTCATCTGTTGTTTCAGACACAAAATAATTGGCCAATTGCTCCTGCAGCTGCACATCTTCCAGAAACACATCCACAACAGGAATTTCACAGTGTTTGGTCCAGTTCTCTTTCTGATACACAGACTAGTTACCACACTATTTTAAAATAAAAGCTGGAATTACCCTGAATGATTCGCAGCCATTGATTGGTCCTGTCCTGCAAGTGGCTTCAAGTTCCAGTTACAGGACTTCTTAGCCTTCACTCAAAGTTTTCTTTGGGAACTATATGCATGTGTCTTCTGACATGTCAAGGTTGGCCCTGACCACATGTATGGCTTTGGTCTAAGGTGTAAATGCACCAGGCTGACATGCTTCTAATCCACCTCTTCCTCCCTCGAAACCTGTTGAAGGACCCAGCTTTCCTAAGTTGTCTTTCCTGCATTCGACCCTTTTGACATTTTGCTGCACTAAAAGAACTACACAATGCAAGTTATTGTTGTTGTATGAAGCATATGATCACAGGATCTGCCCTTTGCTGTTAACTAACTCTTTGGTTAGATTTCCTGAAGGTATGCTTCCAGTGTGGAGCTTCCTGCATTGGCAGTACCATTGGGAATTTGGTTCCCAAAGTCAGCATGCCCGGCTGGATTTTCAACCTGTGATGGATGGAAGTCCTGTGATTCTGCCGATGAGCTATCCCCAAGTCCCTGGGGTACTCCCAGTGCACGAGAAATCCATTCTTTTCTAATTATTGATTTCAGAATGACATCAGAATATCAGCTTTTAAAATGTTTTAAAAATCAATTGCAATTGCAGTCTCTTCATGTTTAGGTAAAACGATTATTTCAAAAATGAAATTAGACAGAATAAATGCAAGGATAGCATCTTCACGTTAAAAATTGGAATTGATTTTCTGTGGGAATTTTCCTGAGATTGTGTCATTTTGTAGAATCCCTACAGTGCAGAAGAGGCCATTTGGCCTATCTGTACAGAATGTCGAACAGAGTATCTTACCCAGGTCCTCTGCCCTGCCCTGTCCCCATAATTGCATACATTTCCCAAAGCTAAACCAACTAACCTACACATTTTGGGACACTAAGGGGCAATTTCTCCGAAGTTTCTACGGATTTTCTGTCAACTTTGGTAGACAAAGTAATGGAGAACGCCTGTGGAAATTCAACCCACTGCTTCACTTTTTTGTGATGTGGAGATGCTGGCGTTGGACTGGGATGAACACAGTAAGAGTTTTAACAACACCAGGTTAAAGTCCAACAGGTTTATTTGATAGCAAATATCATTAGCTTTCGGAGCGCTGCTCCTTCGTCAGATGGAGTGGATATCTGCTCTCAAACAGGGCACACAGAGACACAAAATCAAGTTACAGAATACTGATTAGAATGTGAATCTTTACAGCTAATCAGGTCTTAAAGATACAGACAATGTGAGTGGAGGAAGCATTAAGCACAGGTTAAAGAGATGTGTATTGTCTCCAGACAGGACAGCCAGTGAGATTTTGCAAGTCCAGGAGGCAAGCTGTGGGGGTTACTGATAGAACATAGATAGAACAGTACAGCACAGAACAGGCTCTTTGGCCCACGATGTTGTGCCGAGCTTTATCTGAAACCAAGATCAAGCTATCCCACTCCCTATCATCCTGGTGTGCTCCATGTGCCTATCCAATAACCGCTTAAATGTTCCTAAAGTGTCTGACTCCACTATCACTGCAGGCAGTCCATTCCACACCCCAACCACTCTCTGCGTAAAGAACCTACCTCTGATATCCTTCCTATATCTCCGACCACGAACCCTATAGTTATGCCCCCTTGTAATAGCTCCATCCACCCGAGGAAATAGTCTTTGAACGTTCACTCTATCTATCCCCTTCATCATTTTATAAACCTCTATTAAGTCTCCCCTCAGCCTCCTCCGCTCCAGAGAGAACAGCCCTAGCTCCCTCAACCTTTCCTCATAAGACCTACCCTCCAAACCAGGCAGCATCCTGGTAAATCTCTTCTGCACTCTTTCCAGCGCTTCCACATCCTTCTTATAGTGAGGTGACCAGAACTGCACACAATATTCCAAATGTGGTCTCACCAAGGTCCTGTACAGTTGCAGCATAACCCCACGGCTCTTAAACTCCAACCCCCTGTTAATAAAAGCTAACACACTATTGGCCTTCTTCACAGCTCTATCCACTTGAGTGGCAACCTTTAGAGATCTGTGGATATGGACCCCAAGATCTCTCTGTTCCTCCACAGTCTTCAGAACCCTATCTTTGACCCTGTAATCCACATTTAAATTTGTCCTACCAAAATGAATCACCTCACATTTATCAGGGTTAAACTCCATTTGCCATTTTTCAGCCCAGCTTTGCATCCTATCTATGTCTCTTTGCAGCCTACAACAGCCCTCCACCTCATCCACTACTCCACCAATCTTGGTGTCATCAGCAAATTTACTGATCCACCCTTCAGCCCCCTCCTCTAAGTCATTAATAAAAATCACAAAGAGCAGAGGACCAAGCACTGATCCCTGCGGCACTCCGCTAGCAACCTGCCTCCAATCCGCAAATTTTCCATCGACCACCACCCTCTGTCTTCAATCAGACAGCCAGTTACCTATCCAATCGGCCAACTTTCCCTCTATCCCACACCTCCTCACTTTCATCATAAGCCGGCCATGGGGGACCTTATCAAACGCCTTACTAAAATCCATGTATATGACATCAACTGCCCTACCTTCATCAACACACTTAGTTACCTCCTCAAAAAATTTCATCAAATTTGTGAGGCACGATTTGCCCTTCACGAATCCGTGCTGACTATCCTGGATTAATCTGCATCTTTCTAAATGGTCGTAAATCCCATCCCTAAGGACCTTTTCCACCAATTTACCAACCACCGAAGTAAGACTAACCGGTCTATAATTACCAGGGTCATTTCTATTCCCTTTCTTAAACAGAGGAACAACATTCGCCATTCTCCAGTCCTCTGGCACTATCCCTGTGAACAGCGAGGACCCAAAGATCAAAGCCAAAGGCTCTGCAATCTCATCCCTTGCCTCCCAAAGAATCCTAGGATACATTTCATCAGGCCCTGGGGACTTATCGACCTCCAGTTTATTCAAAACTGCCAGGACATCCTCCCTCTGAACATCTATTTCCTCCAGCCTATTAGCCTGTAACACCTTCTCTTCCTGAAAAACATGGCCCCTCTCCTTGGTGAACACTGAAGAAAAGTATTCATTCATCACCTCGCATATCTCTACTGACTCCATACACAAGTTCCCACTACTGTCCTTGACCGGCCCTAACCTCACCCTGGTCATTCTTTTATTCCTCACATAAGAGTAAAAAGCCTTGGGGTTTTCCTTGATCCGACCCGCCAAGGACTTCTCGTGTCCCCTCCTAGCTCTCCTAAGCCCCTTTTTCAGCTCATTCCTTGCTAACTTGTAACCCTCAATCGAGCCATCTGAACCTTGTTTCCTCATCCCTACATAAGTTTCCCTCTTCCTTTTCACAAGACATTCCACCTCTTTCGTGAACCATGGTTCCCTCACTCGGCCATTTCCTCCCTGCCTGACAGGGACATACCTATCAAGGACACCCAGTATTTGTTCCTTGAAAAAGTTAGTGTGAAATGAACCCAAGATCCCGGTTTAGGCCGTCCTCACGTGTGCGGAACTTGGCTATCAGTTTCTGCTCAGCAACTCTGCGCTGTCGTGTGTCGTGAAGGCTGCCTTGGAGAACGCTTACCCGAAGATCAGAGGCTGAATGCCTGTGACCGCTGAAGTGCTCCCCCACAAGAAGAGAACAGTCTTGCCTGGTGATTGTCGAGCGGTGTTCATTCATCCGTTGTCATAGCGTCTGCATGGTTTCCCCAATGTACCATGCCTCGGGACATCCTTTCCTGCAGCGTATCAGGTAGACAACGTTGGCCGAGTTGCAAGAGTAGGTACCGTGTACCTGGTAGATGGTGTTCTCACGTGAGATGATGGCATCCGTGTCGATGATCCGGCACGTCTTGCAGAGGTTGTTGTGGCAGGGTTGTGTGGTGTCGTGGTCACTGTTCTCCTGAAGGCTGGGTAGTTTGCTGCGTACAATGGTCTGTTTGAGGTTGTGCGGTTGTTTGAAGGCAAGGAGTGGGGGTGTGGGGATGGCCTTGGCTAGATGTTCGTCTTCATCAATGACATGTTGAAGGCTCCGGAGGAGATGCCGTAGTTTCTCCGCTCTGGGGAAGTACTGGACGACGAAGGGTACTCTGTCCACCGTGTCCCGTGTTTGTCTTCTGAGGAGGTCACTGTGGTTTTTCGCTGTGGCACGTCGGAACTGTCGATCGATGAGTCGAGCGCCACATCCTGTTCTTATGAGGGCATCTTTCAGCGTCTGGAGGTGTCTGTTGCGATCCTCCTCATCCGAGCAGATCCTGTGTATACGGAGGGCTTGTCCGTAGGGGATGGCTTCTTTAACGTGTTTAGGGTGGAAGCTGGAGAAGTGGAGCATCGTGAGGTTATCCGTGGGCTTGCGGTACAGTGAGGTGCTGAGGTGACCGTCCTTAATGGAGATGCATGTGTCCAAGAATGCAACCGATTCCGGAGAGTAGTCCATGGTGAGTCTGATGGTGGGATGGAACTTGTTGATGTCATCATATAGTTGTTTCAGTGATTGTTCACCATGAATCCACAGGAAGAAAATGTCATCGATGTATCTAGTGTACAGCATCGGTTGAAGGTCCCGCGCGGTGAAGAGGTCTTGTTCGAACCTGTGCATGAAGATGTTGGCATATTGAGGTGCGAATTTGGTCCCCATGGCTGTTCCGCGAGTCTGGATGAAGAACTGGTTGTTGAAGGTGAGTACTGAGACCGTTGCAGCAATGCCATCATTGTGGGGCATTGCTGCAACGGTCTCAGTACTCACCTTCAACAACCAGTTCTTCATCCAGACACACGGAACAACCATGGGGACCAAATTCGCACCTCAATGTGCCAACATCTTCATGCACAGGTTCGAACAAGACTTCTTCACCGCACAGGACCTTCAACCGATGCTATACACGAGATACATCGATGACATTTTCTTCCTTTGGACTCATGGTGAACAATCATTGAAACACCTATATGATGACATCAACAAGTTCCATCCCACCATCAGACTCACCATGGACTACTCTCCGGAATCGGTTGCATTCTTGGACACATGCATCTCCATTAAGGACGGTCACCTCAGCACCTCACTGTACCACAAGCCCACGGATAACCTCACAATGCTCCACTTCTCCAGCTTCCACCCTAAACACGTTAAAGAAGCCATCCCCTACGGACATGCCCTCCGTATACACAGGATCTGGCTCGGATGAGGAGGATCGCAACAGTCACTTCCAGACGCTGAAAGATGCCCTCATAAGAACAGGATATGGCGCTCGACTCATCGATCGACAGTTCCGACGCACCACAGCGAAAAACCGCACCGAATTCCTCAGAAGACAAACATGGGACATGGTGGACAGAGTACCCTTCGTCGTCCAGTACTTCCCCAGAGCGGAGAAGCTACGGCATCTCCTCCGGAGCCTTCAACATGTCATTGATGAAGACGAACATCTCGCCAAGGCCATCCCCACACCCCCACTTCTTGCCTTCAAACAACCGCACAATCTCAAACAGACTATTGTCCACAGCAAACTACCCAGCCTTCAGGAGAACAGTGACCACGACACCACACAACCCTGCCACAGCAACCTCTGCAAGACGTGCTGGATCATTGACACGGATGCCATCATCTCACGTGAGAACACCATCTACCAGGTACACGGTACCTACTCTTGCAACTCGGCCAACGTTGTCTACCTGATACGTTGCAGGAAAGGATGTCCCGAGGCATGGTACATTGGGGAAACCATGCAGACGCTACGACAACGGATGAATGAACACCGCTCGACGATCACCAGGCAAGACTGTTCTCTTCCTGTGGGGGAGCACTTCAGTGGTCATGGGCATTCAGCCTCTGATCTTCGGGTAAGCGTTCTCCAAGGCGGCCTTCACGACACACGACAGCGCAGAGTTGCTGAGCAGAAACTGATAGCCAAGTTCCGCACACATGAGGACGGCCTAAACCGGGATCTTGGGTTTATGTCACACTATCAGTAACCCCCACAGCTTGCCTCCTGGACTTGCAGAATCTCACTGGCTGTCCTGTCTGGAGACAATACACATCTCTTTAACCTGTGCTTAATGCTCCCTCCACTCACATTGTCTGTATCTTTAAGACCTGGTTGGCTGTAGAGATTTGCATTCTAATCAGTATTCTGTAACTTGATTTTGTGTCTCTGTATGCCCTGTTTGAGAACAGATATCCACTCCATCTGACGAAGGAGCAGTGCTCCGAAAGCTAATGGCATTTGCTACCAAATAAACCTGTTGGACTTTAACCTGGTCTTGTTAAAACTCTTACTCCCTTTTTTGTCCCATTGGGCCCCTCATAATCCTTCATCATGACTAGTGATACTAGTCATCCTTTATAACATTATCATTTATCATGGAAAAGTAAAGTCCTTATATAACTATTGAAGACAATTTTTGCAGGTCTCACCGATCATAGCGCTGACATTTTATTTATTGCATTTCTGGAATTTTCTTTTCCGCCTGTTATTCCCGGCGCAGTCTTTACCACGGATAAGATGCTATGCAATGAACCAACTCCTCAGCATCTGTTGTTGCTGCTTCGCAGCCATCTGCTAAGGGACACATCAGCTCAGCCAACCACAACTCACTGTCTGTTTTTCCAGATCCCATTCCCTGTGGGACTTTGGCTGGCCTTTAACATAGAACATAGAACATAGAACATTACAGCGCAGAACAGGCCCTTCGGCCCACGATGTTGCACCGACCAGTTAAAAAAAAACTGTGACCCTCCAACCTAAACCAATTTCTTTTCGTCCATGAACCTATCTACGGATCTCTTAAACGCCCCCAAACTAGGCGCATTTACAACTGATGCTGGCAGGGCATTCCAATCCCTCACCACCCTCTGGGTAAAGAACCTACCCCTGACATCGGTTCTATAACTACCCCCCCTCAATTTAAAGCCATGCCCCCTCGTGCTGGATTTCTCCATCAGAGGAAAAAGGCTATCACTATCCACCCTATCTAAACCTCTAATCATCTTATATGTTTCAATAAGATCCCCTCTTAGCCGCCGCCTTTCCAGCGAAAACAATCCCAAATCCCTCAGCCTCTCCTCATAGGATCTCCCCTCCATACCAGGCAACATCCTGGTAAACCTCCTCTGCACCCTCTCCAAAGCCTCCACATCCTTCCTGTAATGTGGGGACCAGAACTGCACACAGTACTCCAAGTGCGGCCGCACCAGAGTTGTGTACAGTTGCAACATAACGCTACGACTCCTAAATTCAATCCCCCTACCAATAAACGCCAAGACACCATATGCCTTCTTAACAACCTTATCTACTTGATTCCCAACTTTCAGGGATCTATGCACACATACACCTAGATCCCTCTGCTCCTCCACACTATTCAAAGTCCTCCCGTTAGCCCTATACTCAACACATCTGTTATTCCTACCAAAGTGAATTACCTCACACTTCTCCGCATTAAACTCCATCCGCCACCTCTCGGCCCAACTTTGCAACCTGTCTAAGTCTTCCTGCAAACTACGACACCCTTCCTCACTGTCTACCACACCACCGACTTTGGTGTCATCAGCAAATTTGCTAATCCACCCAACTATACCCTCATCCAGATCATTAATAAATATTACAAACAGCAGTGGCCCCAAAACAGATCCCTGAGGTACACCACTTGTAACCGCACTCCATGATGAATATTTACTATCAACCACCACCCTCTGTTTCCTATCCGCTAGCCAATTCCTGATCCAATTTCCTAGATCACCCCCAATCCCATACATCTGCATTTTCTGCAGAAGCCTACCATGGTGAACCTTATCAAACGCCTTACTAAAATCCATATATACCACGTCCACTGCCTTGCCCCCATCCACCTCCTTGGTCACTTTCTCAAAAAACTCAATAAGGTTAGTAAGGCACGACCTACCTGCCACAAAACCATGCTGACTATCACCTATCAATTCATTACTCTCCAAATAACTATAAATCCTATCCCTTATAATTTTTTCCAACATCTTGCCGACAACAGAAGTGAGACTCACCGGTCTATAATTCCCGGGGAAGTCTCTGTTCCCCTTCTTAAACAATGGGACAACATTCGCTAACCTCCAATCTTCTGGTACTATACCAGAGGCCAACGACGACCTGAAGATCAGAGCCAGAGGCTCTGGAATCACTTCTCTTGCCTCCCAGAGAATCCTTGGATAAATCCCATCCGGACCAGGGGATTTATCTATTTTCAGACCCTCCAGAATATCCTGCACATCCTCCTTATCAACTGTAATACTGTCTATTCTACTCCCCTGCAACCCAGTGTCCTCCTCAGCTATATTCATGTCCCCTTGCGTGAACACCGAAGAGAAATATTGGTTCAATGCTTCACCAATCTCCTCCGGTTCCACACATAACTTCCCTCTGCCATCTATAACTGGCCCTAAACTTGCCCTAACCAACCTTCTGTTCTTGACATACCTATAGAACGCCTTAGGATTCTCTTTAACCCTATCCGCCAAAGTCTTCTCATGTCCCCTTTTAGCCCTTCTAAGCTCGCTCTTCAACTCCCTCTTAGCCAATCTAAAGCTTTCTAGTGCACTACCCGAGTGCTCACGTCTCATCCGAACATAAGCCTCCTTTTTCTTTTTAACCAACAAAGAAACTTTTTTGGTGCACCACGGTTCCCTAGCCCTACCAATTCCTCCTTGCCTGACAGGGACATACCTATCACAGACTCGCAGTAGCTGCTCCTTGAAAAAACTCCACATGTCGGACGTTCCCAGTCCCTGTAATCTCCTAGTCCAACCTATGTTTCCTAATTCTCTCCTAATAGCCTCATAATTACCCTTCCCCCAGCTAAAACCACTGGCCCGAGGTTCATGCCTATCCCTTTCCATCACTAAGGTGAACGTAACCGAATTGTGGTCACTATCACCAAAATGCACACCAACTTCCAAGTCTAGCACCTGGTCTGGCTCATTTCCCAGCACCAGATCCAATATAGCCTCACCTCTAGTTGGCCTGTCTACATACTGAGTCAAAAAACCTTCCTGCACGCTTTGAACAAAAACTGACCCCTCTAACGAGCTAGAGCTATAACAATTCCAGTCAATATTAGTCAAGTTAAAATCCCCCATAACAATTGCCCTATTACTTTCACTCCTAAGCAGGATTGACTCCGCAATCCTTTCCTCAACCTCTCTAGAACTTTTAGGAGGTCTATAAAAGACTCCCAACAGGGTGACCTCTCCTCTCCTATTTCTAATCTCCGCCCATACTACCTCAACAGATAAGTCCTCATCAAACCTCCTCTCTGACACTGTGATACAATCTCTGACCAATAATGCTACCCCTCCCCCTCTTCTACCTCCTTCCCTACTTCGACTAAAACATTTGAACCCCGGGACCTGCAGCATCCATTCCTGCCCCTGCTCTATCCATGTCTCTGAAATAGCCACAACATCGAAGTCCCAGGTACTGATCCACGCTGCAAGTTCACCCACTTTATTGCGAATACTCCTGGCATTGAAGTATACACATTTCAAACCCTGCTCCACCCCACCTCTGCAATGCCGTGCATTGCAGTCCCCATCCATGCATCCCTCACTTTCAGCCCCACTACTCAGGATCCCTCCCCCCCCCCGAATCAGTTTAAACCTCCCTGCATGGCCTTAGCAAATTTACCCCCCAGTATATTGGTCCCCTTCTGATTAAGGTGTAGACCATCCTTCTCATAGAGGTCACACCTTCCCCAGTACGAGCCCCAATTGCTTAAGTACCTGAACCCCTCCCTCCTGCACCATCCCCTCAGCCATGAATTCAAACCTTCCCTCTCCCTATTCCTCTCTAAACTATCCCGTGGTACAGGCAAGAGTCCAGAGATAACCACTCTGTCAGTCTTGGCCTTTAGTTTCCACCCCAACTCCATAAATCCCTGCCTAATATCCCCTTCCCCTATCCTCCCTATGTCGTGTGTCCCCACATGTACAATAACTTGTGGTTTATCTCCCTCCCCCTAAGAGTCCTGAATACCCTGTCAGACACATCCCGGACCCCAGCCCCTGGTAGGCAACACACCAACCCTGAGTCCCTACCTTTAGTTCCGACCCTCCTATCTGTCCCCTTAATTGTGGAGTCCCCAATCACAAGGCCCAGTCTTTTACAACCCCTAACCACCTGAGCTTTCTCACTCGGCTCACCCCCAGAGATCTGCTCTCTATGCTCAGTTGATTCCTCCTCAACTATAGCCTCCAGCACCGAAAACCTATTATGGAGGGGAACCGCCCCAGGGGATTGTCTTCCCGATTGCTTCTTACCCCTCCTCCTGGCATTGACCCAAGCCTCATTTCTAGGAGTTACTATTTCTCTATAACTCCTATCAACTTCCACCTCCGCCTCCCGAATTATGCGGAGTTCCTCTAACTCCCCCTCCATCTCCTTTACACGCTCCTCCAGAAGCTGCAATCTAATGCACTTCTTACAACTAAAATCTCCTGAAACACTACTGGATTTCCTCACCACATAACTTTTCCTTGGATTGATTTTATAGGAAGCTTTATATGGCAAACCATTGCACAATCCTCAAATTAGCTGCTTTGGTTGAATTCTGGTGCACTTCAGTCCTGTAGATCTGCTCAATCACCAGCTCCAGGCTGATCTTCAAGCTCTGACTATTTGGCTTATTTTAGGTGAATTCCTAACCTGGGAGGGAACCCAGCAGGAAGAGCTGTGGCAGGTCTCAAGTGCCTGCTGTACTTTAACTTTGCAGATTGCTTAACAAGTGGCTGACCACAAAACTAAGAACTTTCTTCATTTAAAAAAAAAGTGTTCTTGCTGCTGAATGAGAAGCTTATTGCGGTTCAAATCCTAATCCAGAGATTTGAACACATTTACATTCTTTCTTGAAAGGTGGACATCCTTAGAAATGTTGGCATTTATTGCCCATTCCTCATTGTCAATTGACAAAGTCATTGCCCTTTTCCTTGAACCATCACAGCCTACATGAGCAAGGTGTCTACTCAAGGCTGTTAAATCGGGTGTTCCAGGAGTTAGCTCTGGTGATTACAGTGAAGGAATGTGTCTGAAAGGGGATGTGATATTTCCATGATTAAGGGTAGAGATTTTAGGTTCAGGAGATACTGCCAAAGAAGGGTAAAATTATCAGTCGGAATTACTTTAAAAATTTGTTGTATTCCCTGGAAATTAGAAAATTGAGGAGCAATTTGATTGAAGTTTTCTAGATATTAAGGGAAACTGCTGGGGTAGAGAGAGAGAAACCATTTCCTCCATTGAGGAATCTAAAACCAGGTGATTTAGCCTAAACATTAGAACCGGGCTTGTCAGAAATGAAGTTGGGTAACATTTCTGTAGGTGATAGAAGTTCGGAACTCTCTTCCTCAAATGACAGTTGATGCTATGTCAATTATTCATTTTAAATCTGAGATTGATAGATTTCTGTTAAACAAATGTATTTAGGGATATGGAGCAACAGCAACTATATGGAATTAGGTCACAGTTTGAATAGAGAAGCAGATATGAGAGCCTAAAGGTCAACTCCCATTCATTTATTCCTCTGAATTGTGTAGGTAGTGTGCACTGTAGTTAAGTGCGCTGACGGTGGAGGAAATAAATCTTTAAGCTAGTGGATGGCATGCCAATCAAATAGGCAGTTTTGTCTTTGATGGCCTTGAACGTCTTTGGTGTTATTGCAGCTGCACTCATCCAGGCAAGTGAAGAGTCACCTATCAAATTCCTGACTTGCCTTGTGGATGGTAGAGAGGCTTCAGAGAATAAGGAACAGAGCCATTCGCTACAGAATATCAAATCTCTGATGTGCTGGAGCAGTCACAAGATTTATATGACTGGTTTACTTGAGCCTGGTTAATTGAGGTTACCAGGGTGGGGGAACTTGGTGATGGTAATACCATTCAATCTTACTGCTTCAATCCCATGCCAAAATGTTGTGGTTAATGTACAGGGGTGGATAGGCCCAGAGGCACATTACTAGTCGTATCCCCTAGGGACAGTCCTGGGCCCACTACTGCTCCATGTCTTTATTAACGATCAGGACATGGGTGTTTGGAGTATGGTCAATACATTTGCAGCTTACACCAAAATCTGTGCAAGGTTCAAGGTAGCAAACGAGTGCAATCTAATGAAAAGAAATTTAAATACATTAAGGGAATAGGCTACTCAATGGTAAATTACATTTGACTTATATAAATGTGCCTTGCAGATGGGGCCAGGACTTGGGAAGTCAGGAGGTGAGTTATTCCTGTGGCTAAATGGCCTGCAGGGATTTAACTTCTAATATGCTGAAAGATCTTCAATCAAGCAAATCTAATTTTTGGTTAAAGTTGTTTTTTCATTATGCAGGGATTTCTTGTGGCCAGTGGCCTGGAACTTGTCAACAGACACAATATATCAGATTTAACAGCTTGTCCTTGGCAGAGAAGAGTTCTTTACAGACATTTGGAGCCAGTTCCTTATCTGGGCATTGGAATGTAAACAATATGCGCTTAAGGGGTATGAAGAGGTCTGGAGTGACCAAAACCACTACTCTGGCAATATTTGATTAGCCTAATCGAACAATGCAATTGGGGTTTCTGATCAATTCATTGGCTGATTACCAAAGAACTTTTGGAGTTTTAACTCTGCTAACACAAAGAGCTTGTTCTGAAAGGCAGTGTAAAGAACGCAGGGACCAAGCTCACCAGGAGAGACAAATGTGGCAACAAAATCCTGGCCAGGTTTTAATTGCAAGTGGAAATCAACCTTAAGTTAAGTAAAGTAACAGATAGTGAGTATTTGGTTTGTACATTGCAAGTACTTACTGTTGTTTAAGTAGCGACAGAATAAAGGAAAATTGTGTTGAAATATTTAAAGTCAACTTTGTGTCATTATTCACTGCAGAGGTTAAAACACACAGGTTTGGACAACACTCTCTGCAGAATTCCTAGCCTCTGACATACTCTTCTAGCTAAAGTATTCACATGGCTGGTTCAGTTCAGTTTCTGGTCATGGGTAACTCCCAGGGTATTGATAATGGGTGATTCAATGATGGTAATGCCATTGAATGTCAAGGGGCAATTGCTAGACCTCCCCTTGTTGGAAATGGTCATTGCCTGGCACTTGTGAGCTGCGAATATTACTTTGCCATTTATCAGTGAAAGGATATTGTCCAGGTCTTGCTGCATTTGGACATGGACTGCTTCAGTATCTGAGTTGTGAATGGTGTTGAACATTATGCTGTCATCAGCAAACATCCCCACTTCTGACCTTATGATGGAGGGGTGGTAATTGATAAAACATCTGAAGATGGTTTGGCCTAGGCAATACCATGAATAACTCCTATAGTGGTGTCTTGGGATTGAAATGATTCAGGCCCAACAACCACAAACATCTTCCTTTGTGCCAGGTATAACTCCAACCAGTGGAGAGTTTTGCCCCAAATTCCCATTGACTCCAGTTTTGCTAGGGCTCCTTATTGCTACACTCGGTCAAATACTGCCTTGATGTCAAGGGCAGTCATTCTCACCTCACTCCTTGAGTTCAGCTCTTCTGTCCATGTTTGGACCAAGGCTGTAATGAGATCTGAAGCTGAGTGCTCCTGGCAAAACCAAAACTGAGCATCAGTGAGTAGGTTTTGCTGAGTAAGTGCCACCTAATAGCACTGTCAATCAACCCTTCCATCACTTTGCTGGTTATCGGTTTCAGACTGCTAAGATGGTAATTGGCTGGGTTGAATTTGTCCTGCATTTTGTGAACAGGACATACTTGGGCAATTTTCCACATTGCTGGTAAGATGTTATAACTTTACTGGAACAGCTTGGCTAGGAACACGGCTAGTATTGGAACACAAGTCTTCAGTAATGTTGCCAGAATTTATCAGGGCCATTGGCTCTGCAGTATCCAGTCCCTTCAGCTTTATCTGAAAAATGATATTTTGTTGAAGCTTTTCACCTTGCACTCATCAGGACAATCACAAGAATACCAGTCGGGGGAAACAACTTTCTGTTGTATGGGAAGAGAATGTTGATTGGTTAGCAAGTGGGCTCTGACTGATGGAGGTGTTGCCACTGAAAATGCACCAGTTGATGGTGACTGACAGCTAACTGCCAAGCATTGTCAAGCTGCCTGGTTTAAACTTCAAGTTTAAGTTTATTTATTAGTGTCACAAGTAGGCTTACATTAACACTGCAATGAAGTTACTGTGAAATCCCCTAGTCGCTAAACTCTGGCACCTGTTCGGATACACTGAGGGAGAATTTACCGTGGCCAATTCACCTAACCAGCACGTCTTTTGGACTGTGGGAGGAAACTGAAACCAGAGGAAACCCATGCAGACGTGGAGAGAACGTGCAGACTCCACACAGACAATGGCCCAAGCCGGAATCGAACCTGGGTCCCTGGTGCTGTGAGACAGCAGTGCTAACCACTGTGCCACCGTGCCGTAAACAATGCTTGGCAGTTAACTTGGAAGTTCCCAACCCCTCACTTCTTGTGCAAACCAATTTTCTATTACTAACCCAACAGCAAACTCCGGATAGAATGAATTCAAAGGTCCTGATTTTACCGGCATGGCCGCCTGAGGCTTGTAAGATCATGCCCAAGGCCAATGGGGAATGCCGTTCTACGAGCCTCACACGTCCCGATTTCGGGGCGGCCATGATGGTAAAATCAGGGCCAAAGTGGTTGTCTATTTGCATACACTCAAAATGCAAAAGAGGTATCAACAACGTCTCATATTGAGATAGTGAAGAGAAGGATAGAGAAAAAAGATTTATAGTACCGAAACCACAGAGAAAAGAAACATTGTTTCACATGGATCCCAGAGGCCAGAATCAAAGTCCAAAGAGGTATTCTTCCACGGAAGTCAGTGGGTTGAAAATCAATGCTGGATAATTCACTTTTCCTGTAATGTTAACTTCACACACTACTAGACATGCAGTGGTGAACCAGTCTTCTAAACTCCAGTGAATACAATCCTAACCAACTTAGTCTCTCCTCATATGAAGGACCTGCCATCCCAGGAATCAGCCTGGTAAACCTTCGCTGTACTCCCTCTATAGCAAAGACATCTTTCCTCAGATAAGGACACCAAAACTGCACACAATACTCCAGGTGTGGCCTCACCAACGCCCTATACAATTGCAGCAAACTATCCGTATCCCGATACCCAAATCCTCTCGCTATGAAGGCGAACATACCATTTGCCTTCTTTACTGCTTGCTATACATATGCACTTACTTTCAGCAACTGATGCACGAGGACACCAAGGTCTCCTTGAGTACCCATCTCTCTCAATTTACACCCATTCAAGTAATAATCTATCTTCCTATTATTGCTACCAAAGTGGGTAACGTCACATTTTTCCACATTATACTGCATTTGCCATGTAGATGCCCACAAACTCAGTCTGTCCAAATCACGCTGAAACATCTCTGCATCCCCCTCACAGCTCCCCATCCCATCCAATTTTCATAGAATCATAGAATCATAGAAACCGTACAGTGCAGAAGGAGGCCATTCGGCCCATCGAGTCTGCACCGACCACTATCCCACCCAGGCCCTATCCCCACATATTTTACCTGCTAATCCCTCTAACCTACACATCCCAGGACTCTAAGGGGCAATTTTTTAACCTGGCCAATCAACCTAACCCGCACATATTTGGACATTTTGTAGCATCTGCAAATCTGTAAATAATACGTTTAGTTCCCTCTTCCAAATCATTAATATATAATGTGAACGGTTGGGGTCCCAGCATAGATCCCTGAAGACCAAGTGCAGTGGACCATCCCCAGATGGAATGAAAAGAGATAACCCCCCCCGAAGATACCAGATTTGCACTGGCACTTAAGTCAATGAAGCTATCATGAACCATCTCTCTGTTCCTCGTCCACATTGTCAAGACCATGATTGCATGAGCAGCAGATCACTTCTCACACTCATCAGTGACCTCGGTCAATCTCTTTGGCATGTTATTTATATAGAGCCATTAGATGCTGCTTATTCAGCCATCTTGCATTGAATTGAGAATAAAATCACACCAAACACATTAGCATCCAATCAAGACTGCCATCTAACACACCATCATGTTGTTGCCTACACAGATGAGGTATATTTATACACACACATGTACATAACATGAGTGTTTCAATATCTGTGCCGCCATTGATCCCTCAATCCTTCAAAACTTATTAGTTTTTATTTTACAAACTCTATACCTTGGTGATCCTGACATTCACAGCTGATGAGGATCAGGCCACTAAGACTCATGCCCCATTGCTTGCAATGGACCTTAGCACACAGCCTCTTGTAGTCCAAAGTATTGAGGGCTTGAGATTACTGGGGGACTTCTGTATGAGTGCAAGGAAACTGCCCTCAGCCTCATCCGGAGTCAATTGCAGAGGAGATTAGGAGCGGCCGCTCACCTCGGAGTACCCTGAGAGGACGACTCCAGGGCAGCTGGCTGGCATTGCTCCTTTCTCCCTGTACAATGGCATGCCCCTGGATCTCTACAGAGCATGGGCATCTGGTGTGTTGTTCCCCTCTTGCCTAGCCATTGCTGTACTGAATCCATGGCCAGAGTAACTGAATGCAGGTCTTCATGCTTATGGGTTATATATTAGTTGTGGCTCCTCATAACAGTCATTATCCTCTCCATGGACGAAGCCATGTGCTCACATGCCAGAGCCATGACAGTGGTCAAAGCCTGGATGAACTTCTCCACTAGCCATGCAAGGTTCAGCATGGACTCTGATACCTCTGCCAGATGTTCCCTGCCTACCTCGACATCTCCAGAACGCTTATTATGGCCAAGACCAGAGGCCCATCATCAGCCTAAGGCCATAAAATCTAGAATCCCTGCTGTGCAAATGGAGGGCATTTGGCCCATTGTGTCTGCATTGATTCTCCAACAGAGCAACCTACCCAGGTCCACCCCAGCCCCATCCCTGTACCCCATGCATTTACCCTGCTAATTCCCCTAATCTACATATATCTGGACACTAAGGGACAATTTACCATGGCCAAATCACCTAGCCTGTGCATCTTTGGACTGTGGGAGGAACTGGAGAACCCAAAGGAAACCCAACAGACACAGGGAGAACGTGCAAACTCCACACAGACAGTCACCCAAGGCCAGAGTCGAACTGGGGTCCTTTGCTCTGTGAGGCAGCAATCCTAACCACTGTACCACTGTGCTGCCCCAGCAATCCTCCCATTGTAGGGACATCTGCTGATACAACCGTCCTCAGCTGCTGGGATGTGTCTGTGAAGTGATCACAAGCGTATGCCTCCAATTCCACACACAAACCCTGGGAAATCCATGAGAGTGTAACAGTGCTGTGGGAGTTTGAGGGAGATGCAGATGACGATACATTCTCTGAGTGATCTCCATCTTCATTGGAGATGGAGTCATCTGTTAGCACTATTGACTTTGGACCTCTCAGCCTGTGGCAGCGAGCTGCAGGGAGAAAAACAAGAAAACATCCAGGAATAGCTCAATCTATCTAGTTTCATGCATATCTCCAGTGCTGACCCTCACTCTGCTGGATTCTTCCTCCCCATTCTCCAGCAATTCCCAAGGCCTTCTGCTCCAAAACCCGGATCATGCTAAGCTTGGCCACTCCTCCTCCTGCCTTGGTCTTTTCCCTGTCATTGAATATCTCCTTTTGCTGCATGAGAAATTAGAAAGTTATTAGTTTGTCAGGGACACCTCATTCCCTTGTCCAATGCATCCCTTTACCTATACTGGCCACACAATCTAACTGGTACCCCACCACTTGATCGTGCATGACTGTCGCAGCCTGGTTTGTTTTGTCATGTGATGCTGATAATGAGCATGTATTTCCCACCCCACCTCTTGCCCTATTTGAAAAGCCCTTTAGCGTGATACCCTCGCGAGAGACCTTTTGATGCAGCATCACATTGCCACTTACCCTGGCTGACTTGAGGAGGTGGTTCATCCGCTTGCTGCATTGGATGCTGAATCTTGGGAGGAGCACATGGCTGCTCATCCCCTCCACATTCTCCCTGCAACAATCAGCTCACTCTGCACCTTCAGTGGAAATGGGTTGACCGAGCCAACCTAACCTGCTTGAAGAAAACTGCATCTAATCTGCACTTGAGTGCAAATCCTGTGGGAGTCTGATTTAGATCCTTCAGCCAAATTCAAATTGCGTAATCAACAATTTGTCCCCAAACTGCGAACACCAGATTTTCAGACAGGTATGACATAAAAGCACAGCACTCACCCTGTGCCTTAAGTTTCACCAACTAAGCCCTCTTATTTATTATCAAGAATCACCTTAAATTTTCAATGATTTAAGCTCCATGTCACAAACACACACATGCCTTAGCATTATCATTGTGCATGACAAGGTCGGTGGCATTAAGACTCAGACAGGAGTTGGCAGAGAAGCAGATGGTCCATCGTTTGCGGCTCATCACCACAGTCGCATTTCATTGACTTACTGTTACAGTAACCCCATTCCCCATATCATTACTTTGAACAATCAGTATCGGTGTGTATTGAGGCAGAGCCAGATTGGCCACAGTTCATAAGTTCCAGCTGGATGATATTCATGAGGTTTGATACCCAGAAGATGTAGCTTATTCAGAGGATGTGTTCTTCATGCCTTTCAAACTGCATTCAAGAGGGTTGATAAAATGAAGGATGCAGTGTACTGGCCTTGATTTATCTGAGCAGAATGATGCTGGAATAATGGATGGTGCAGAGCATTAGATTTATTAGAAAATCTGTTTCTGCCAGCTCTGGTCAAAGCTATGCTTAGCAACTAGCCCTAATGCTGCTATGTACCTACTTTCATTTCAGTTATACAAATACCTGGTGGGAGATATTTAACATTGTCCAAAGGTAAAATAACACTATGGACCAATAACCTTTACTGGGAAAACACAATGAGCGAAGTGCAAATCAAGCAACTACTGTAAAGCATGTCTAGCACCCAACAATTGGGGTGGCACAGTGGCATAGTGGTTAGCAATGCTGCCTCACAGTGCCAGGGACCTGGGTTCGATTCCCGACTTGGGTCACTGTTTGTGTGGAGTTTGCACATTTTCCCTGTGTCTGCGTGGGTTTCCTCAGGGTGCTCCGGTTTCCTCCCACAGTCCAAAGACTGGGTTAAGTGGATTGGCCATGTTAAATTGCCCCTTAGTGTCAGGGGCACTAGCTGGGGTAAATGCATGGGGTTGTGGGGATAGATCCTGGGTAGGATTGTGGTCGGTGCAGGCTCGATGGGCCGAATGGCCTCCTTCTGCACTTTAGGATTCTATGATTCTACAAATGTCTGGAGGGTGCCAGTGGGTAAAGTTCACGTACCTTGGTAAATTTAAGACAGTCAATAATGCAACAGTAGATATCATTAAGAACTGGGTTTTGCAGACACAGACCTGAAAAAGGAAGTACCACAACAATAGTTGAAAGAAGTTTGGATCCATGCACCCTTAGCTAGAATTAGCCAGATTTTATTGGGGTTATTCCAGGTTCAATCTTTAGGTTTTGTCTTGATCTCTGGTCCTCCACCCCTGCTCCTTACCACTACTGGACTGTCCAGCTTCTCATGCTCCCCTCCACTGTGTTAGACAAAGACAATGGGCAGCAGGGAGGGGGTTAGGTTTCTGGGACATTGGGACCGTTTTTGGGGACGGTGGGACCTGTACAAGATGGGCGGGTTGCATCTGAACCAAAATGGGACTAGCATCCTTGTAGGGAGCGCTGTTGGGAAGGGTTTAAACTAACTTGGCAGAGGAGTGGGATCCTGTGGGAAAATTCAGCAATGGGAGATGCATAGCCAGAACTATAAGTGACAGCAGCTGGGATTTTATGACCTCGCTCGGGCGGGCCTGAACTTAATTTTAGGTAATGAAACGGGGCAAGTGGTTGAAGTATCAATGGGGGAGCATTTTGCAGACAGCATTCATAACTCCATTAGATTCAAGATTATTATGGATGAGGACAAGGATTGGCAAGAAATGAAAGTTCTAAACTGGGGGAAAGCTGATTTTAATAAGATCAGATATGATTTGGCCAGAGTGGACTGGGAGCAGACTCATTTAGGTAAATCTGTGATGAACAGTGGGACATATTCAAGAAGGAAATAGGGAGAGTACAGGGCCAACATGTTCCAGTAAAGAAAATCCAGTGAACCCTGAATATCGAGGAATATACAGCATTGGATAAGGAGAAAAAGAGAGACTTATGGCAGATAACGAGAGCACAAATCAGCAAAAGCCCGAGAGGATTAAAGAATATTCAAGAGGGAACTTAAAAAGGAAATTAGGAGAGCAAAACGGGGACATGAAAGGATACTGGCAGGTAGAATAAAGGAAAATCCTAAGCTGTTTTACAAGTACATTCTGTGCAAAAGGATAACTATGAAAAGAATAGGGCCAATTAAGTTAGAATTCTAAATGAATACTTTGTGTCAGTGTTCACTAGTGAGAGGGATGATGTGGGTATAGAAATCAGGGAGAAGGACTGTGACACAACTAAATAAATTAGCACAGACAGTAAGGAGGTTCTGAGTAGTCTGGCAGGCTTAAAAGTAGATAAATATCCAGGGCCAGATGAATCCCAAGCTGTTCAGTGAGGCAAGAGAGGAAATAGCAGAGTTGTTGACAATGATTTTCAATTCCTCTCTGGCCACTGGAGAGGTGCTGGGGGACTGGAAGACATCCAGTGAATGAGAAAGGGATAAATGAGGAAACTACAGGCCAGGCAGTCTAACCTCAATGGTGGGGAAACTATTGGGGGCAGTTCTGAGAAGCAGAATTAATCTGTTTTTGCAGGGATTAATCGAGAACGGGGAGCCTGGGGGGCGGAGTGGTCATTTCTGACCAATTTGATTGCATTTTTCAAAGTGATGACCTGGTGTGTAGATGAAAGAAATGCATTTGACGTGGTCTTGTAGGACTTCAGCAAGGCTTTTAACAAGGTTCCACATGGGAGACTGATAGTGAAGCTAAGGTACCCCAGAAAAATTGGCAAATTGGATGCAGAATTGGCTGAATGGCAGGAAGAGAGGGTAATGGTTGAGGGATGTTTTGGAAGACTGGAAGACTGTGTCCTGTAGATCCCACAGGGGTCAGTGTTGGGGCCCTTGATATTTGTGGTTTATGATTTAGACTTGAAGTGGAGGGGTGGAGTTCATCAGTGGTTTGAGGATGATACGAAAATTGATAGGGTGGTAAAAGTGAGGAGGATAGCCTTAGATTACAGGAGGATGTAGATGGGCTGGTCAGATGGACTGATGGTGGCATTTAATATTTAAGAAGTATTTAGATGTGCACTTGCGATGCCAAGGTATACAAGGCTATGGACCAAGTGCTGGAAAATGGAATTAGAATAGTTGAATGTTTTTACTTTGACTGGCGCAGACATGATGGGCCAAAGGGCCTTCTTCTGTTCTGTAGATCTTTGTGACTCTGAGGATTTTATGGTCCTCATCACAACGTATTTTCTGGCAGCAGAAGTGACTTGCCATTGGCTGCTGGTGGGATCTTCCGGTCCCATTGATGTCTAGGGTATTTTGTGTGGCTCACCTACATCGTTGCTGGGGAACCCACCATGTGGGGGATGTCACCTTCAGCGGGATCGTAAGGGCTGGAAAATCCCACCCAAAACCTCAGCTCAGTTCCAAGATTGAACACCTCTCCTGGTGCATGCCACCTTTAAACTGTCGGGAAACAGGAGGTATAAATTTCCTGTGTTTATCACTGACTTCATCTTGAAGGTAGGGTTTAATTGCATGTACGTTTCAATTTGAAATGTTCTGAAAAGTGCCTATCAGGCAAAACTAACAGCCATGTCAGCAAACTGACTGATCTCCTATTTCAAACTCTTCTGAAGTTCAGGGAAGTTTTGAAAAGGTTATCAGTCTATCTAATGACCAGGTTATTAATCCTAATAATTCCTACATTGGCATTAGCAATGGCTGTGGTGTCTCTTGTTGTTTTCGAGACATCATGGTTATGAATGGACATGAGTGTCCACACAAGTACAAACCAATAGGACCGAATCTCATTAATTTTGTTTTGCTGTCTGCTATTCAACATTTAATATACGGGGCAATATTATTTCCTGTTAATGCTCTACAAATTAAATTTTCCTATCTTGAATTGATTCCATCATGAAATAAATCATTCTTTGACAGTGTCCTTGTATATCAAATGAATGGAGTGTCCTCATCTTTAATGTTAGCCATGATACCTGTTACCAGAACAAAATTAATGATAATCTACACCGGATATTTGTTCAAAATGATACAAATCTGGATGGGAGAACATTTACAGAGTGTATTTTCCCATGATACTGCAAGATCATTGGCTGCTCTACTCTTTGAGGGGGAGAGCTGACTGATGGTGATTTTAACCTGAGGATCATTACGCCTCAGGCAAGACAGAGAAGGCTTCATGGCTAACCTCAGCTGGTATGGGAATTGAACCCACGCTGTTGGCATCGCTCTGCATCACTAACCAGCCAGTCACCCAAACTAACCAGCTTCCCAAATGGAAGATGTAGTTCCATACTCATAGGCCAGGACTCTCTCAAAAAATTCTAAGTTCCCAATGTGTGGGAAAATGGGAGTAAATCCCATTGGTTTTGTCAGCGTGATTTCCAGAATGAATCTCTGCCATGTTGTGAATCACACAGTGCCCTAGCGGGATTCACTCCGAAAATCTGGTGGCAGGGCCTATTCATGCCCATGAGACTGGCAGCAGAGCACTGAGCGGGCCACCGTGCATATGCTGATCTGTCAGAGTGGAGATCGGCGCATGCCCAATGGCCCCCGCTTCCCTCCCCCCCATTGCCAGCCTCCAGATCGCTGGCCAGCCCCGCAACCCCCATCGCTGGTCTTCCGACTCCCCACCCCCTGATCGCTGGCCTCCCAGACCTACCCAGACCAGCCTCTATATCCCCCCCCCCTACCCCTGGCCAGTCCTGATCTCCCTGACTGCCCCCCCCACCGCCCCCCCTTCTCTCCCCCACAGACAGTCCCGACCCTTCCCCCAATCCCCATTATGAGCCCTGATGTTCCCCCCCTCCCCCCGCCAGCCCGATCTCCTCCCTGACAGTCCCGACCCCTCCCACCCTTGCTGACCATCCCCGACCCACCCCCGGTAGCCCTGAACCCCTCCCCCTACTGGCCAAATCCAATCGCCCTGCCTTCCACCCTCCCCCACCAATCCTGATTGCAGACTGACAGTGGTTCCCCCCTCCACTGATGCCGCATCCCTTTGGCACTGTTCAGTACCTGTTAGGCAGTGCCAAGGTGCCCCTTGGGTAGTGCCTGTTTGCTCCTTGGGCAGTATCAGGTTGCCAGGCTGGCATTGCCCAAAGGGCACCCCCCTTCCCAGAGGGGCCTCATTGGCCTCTGTTTCCTCCAGGAGGTTGGGCCCGCTGGAGGGAACCACTCCCGGCGGGGTAAAGATGAGGGGAAGGGGGGAAAGACAAGAGTGGGCCCAGTGAATTCAGTTCCGGGCCTGCTAATCATATGGAAATGTCAATTACCATGGCATTTCCATATGATAATCAGCTCTGTGCCGATTTCTTGATCATGTCAAAAATCTTAGGCTCAGAGATGCACGGAGGCTGTGACGCCCAGGGGGAAGCCTGCAAAATGGCTGCAGTTGATGTCTCCCAACCCGCTGCGCTGCTCGAGTAGCGCAGGGGGCTAGGAAAATATCCCTCATAATGTCTTGGCAGCCTGTTCCAGAGGGCAATGTGTGAGATAGAGTTCCTTGATGTTTGGCCTGAATTTTGAATGCCAGAAAGTGCTGCTGCGTAAGTGATGGGGGTGTGATGCATTGAGCATGTGGGAGGTTGGTAGTGGGATGGGTAGGGGATGTCATGTAAAGATACGTTTCTTTGTTATAATCTTAGCAGAGACCAGTAACTTTTTATTAAACAGAAGGAATATGAGATCCCAACTATTTACTAAAAGAATAAAGCCATAAAATTCCACGGATTGAACAGAAGAATTTGTACTATACAAGAGTCAACAAAACAAACATGAAATACTATTCATCCTAAACTCTGACATCCAGAATTAACAAGTAAAATATAAATTAGCAGGCAAATTGTGGTTCAATATAAGCTATAAATTGTACATTAAGTGGCAGATACAACTAAGACATAGATGAATTGGCTCAGCAGTCCACTCAATTTGGTGATCGCACCTCGTCACAAATTCCTTCAAACTCTGTCTCCTTCACAAGGAATTTCAGTTCCTCTCCTTCTGGGGTTGGCCTGATCCCTAGCCGATATCAATGCATAACCAAAACAAGTTCACAGAATTCACTTCAATTTTGCAATATACCTTGATGCCACACTCGGTCAACGCCACCCTGATGCCAAGGGCAGCCATTCTCACCACACCTGACCTCTTGAATTCAGCTCTTTTCTCCATGTTTGGATAAGGTCATAATGAGGTTTGGAGCAAGATGGCTTTGTGGAGCCCAAACTCAGCATTGGTGAACATTGGTGAATTGCTGAGTAAGTGCTGCTTGATAGCACTTTCTCCAAAACCTTCCATCACTTTGCTGAGGAATGGGAGCATATGGGGTGGTAGGTTGAATTTGTCCTGATTTTGGTGGACAGGATATACTTGGGCATTTATCAATGTTGTCCCAGTGTTTTAGCTGTAAACTGGAACAGCTTGGCCAAGGGAATGTCTGGAACACAAGTTTTTAGGAATACTGCTGGAATGTTGTCAGGGTCCCTTTGCTGTATCCATTGAATACAGCCATTTATTAATATGACATGGAGTGAATTCTAAAGACTAGCATATGTGATGGTGGGGAATTCAGGAGAAGGTCAGATCATCCGAACCATCCACTAAGCACAAAGGCTTTTGTACTGATGTGCCGGCCTCTGCCATCACTGAGAAGTGTGATTAGAAACATTATTTTAATCTTCTTCACCTCAAAACAGATAACAAAGAACAGCAATAAACAAATTGAAATCCTGTTATTCAAATTTAAGCAGCAAAGTGCAGAATGTTCTCACTGAATGATTTTCATTATTAAATTTGTTCTCTGCACTTAAGTATGATTAGAACTCTATTATCTGCTGAAATATCATTTGCTCTTTTCAGGTCCAGTGCCTCATTCTGGGAGAAATAGGACACAGCCAAAAAATTCTTTAGCATTTATGTTCAGGAAAATTAGATCAAGGCAGTAATTGAATTCATAAATTGATACAATATTTATCTTTTGAGACATCTGTTACCTTTTGTAGCCAATTATAATGGCAATAATGTGATAATGATCTCCACTGCTTTTCAAAGCTTTTAACCTGCCTAAAGTCTAGAGTGGAGAGTAACTCTGTATTGAAGATTTTCTTTTCAAATTAACTCCCAAAGGTCACACCTTTCTTGGATAACATTTCCTCAGAGTTTTAAACTAAGAATGGGTTCTGATCTTTGAATCTTTCCACTTGATAATAAACTCCTGCAAGTTTCCAAGGACATGCAAACATATACCTACAAATGGACATCGGAAGGTCCATCAATCCAGCCCTGCCTGATCTCCTCCTTTCTGAAGCCATGCGATCTCCTGACAGACCCAACTCAAATGCAGCGATTGGTGGTCATCTATGTTTTAATCACTTGGATGACTGAGATTATTGGAGTGGAGGAAGCACTTCTGATGAACTGCTCACAAGGACCAGGAATCAAAGGCCTGGGCCTTCCAATCTGCTCCCTGCAAATCTTTTATTGACCCTACTCGATTGCTCATTTCTCCTGGGATTTTCCGATCCCAGCTGACGGAGAAATGGGAAGCTCAGTATCTCCAGGTTAAATCCAACGAGTGCAACAGAGTCGGGGAAAGAGAGGACATGCCCCCCTTTTACAGTAGCTGCTGTTTTAAAACGTTTATGTGGGGACAAGTCTTTTGATGAAAAAGTGTGGGTGAGTGAGTCACTGGGTAGGTGGGGTATTTAAATATGGCACCAATACCTTCAAGCCCATCAGCTGAGAGAGGGCGGATGAATCAGCTGCCAGCCCTCCAGCAGAGTCCAAAGGGAACTCGCCTGTGCATAATTAATGAGGATCCAAGTGCTGAATTGGGACAAGATCACACCTTTCTGGCCAGGGACCAGCTGCCCAGTGCTCCACCTAGTCTCAAAATGGGAGAATTCTACCCCAAAAGGGGTGATACTGCTGGCTGGCCATGCCGGTTAATCGGTGTGGTGAGCCGGTAAGATTGCGGGAGAATCAAAAACTCAGGTTCGTGCCCTGTTTCTCGCCTCTCACAATGACACCGGTTCTGGATTGCCAGTGTAATGCCACAGTACTGATTTAAATATTAATTTAAATATTATTAGTGAGCCTGGGATGGAATCGTGCGGCGCACTTGCCATAACGGCCTCACCGGTGAAGGTCCTTACCAGCGAGAATCACGTGTGGTCTCCAGCAATGGGGACCTGACGTGATGGCTTCACCTGTGGGACCAGAGGCCATTACAGCCCCCTGGATAGTCAGGAGAAGGGGGGCAGTGCCCCTTGGGCAATACCAGCCTGGCACTGCCAGCCTGGGACCCTGGCTGTGGCAGATTGGTACCATGGCAGTATCCGCTGGGCACCTTGACATTGCGCACCAGGCAACAAGGAAGTGAAAAGTAATGGGGCCTAAGGGGAGTGGGGTCTAAAGTTAAGGGCAGGGCCTAAGAGGAGGGAGGTGCGCATTCTGCAATCAGGAATTGCTGGGGCGGCGATTGACTGAGAGAGGTGAACAGGAGCTGCGATCAGCTGGAGGGAGCCACAATTGTTGGGGGTGAAGGTGCGATCAGGGAGTGTGGGAGGAGTGTCACTTTACACAGAGCCCTGGGAGATTATGTGCATGCGTGATAGCACCCTCTAGCAGTCAGTAGCCGGCTTCCCGACATGAATAGACTTCATCCACTCCTTCTATTGGGGTGAATCACACTTTGTCTCATTTTTTCTCCAAGTGGTATAAGAATAAAATTTTTCTCTGACTGAAAAATGGGCACGATTCTCTTTTGTTTTCATGTTGGTTTGGCACTTAGAATTTTTTTGGTCAGATCACTCCCATACTCTTTGACACTTTATTGCACCCATTAATCATTTAATATAAAAGTGTTAATAAGTGCTAAAATAATTTTAACAGAGACAACTAAACCATCAAGACAGAAATATCCAATAATATTGATCTTAAAATTCTCATCCTTGTTTTCAGATCCCTCCATGGCTTCCCTCGTCCCTCTCTGTAACCTCCTCCAACCCTATAGTTCTTCACGATCTTCACACTCCCTCCATTCCAGCTTCTTTTCCATTTCTGATGGCCGTGCCTGAATCTGCCAAAGTTGAAAAGCTCAGGAGATCCTTCCATAAACCTTTCACCCTCTCAAGCTTTTTTCCTTCCTTTTAAGACACTCCTTAATATCCTTGTTCAACTAACCCTTTGGTCACCATTTTTCTCTGTGGTGGCACAGTGTCAAATATTGTTCAATACTGCTCCTGTGAAACATTTTAGGACATTTTATTATGTTAAAAGCAATGTACATGTGACCCAGTTTGAAGTCAGGTTACATCTAAGATCAAACCTGGATTCCTTACCTGGGTTTAAAGCTAAAGTAGAAGATAAACTTAATTAAAATCAATTAATTTAATAAAATGCAATAAAGAATGGGGAGAAAGCTTGACAAGTTTTGGAAACTGCCTTGAAAGAAAGTATACTGTATCAAATGGGGCCCTGTCCCTTTGCTTGAAGTTAGCCTGTTGAAAAATTGAAATTGTGTGAGATTGAAGTAGACGCAAGGCAAACTGTAAGCATTCTATGACTGTATCTATTTGTAAATTGAAATAACTCTCCTTTGGTCCACAGAGGATCTGTGAGTTTTAGCTGTTAAAATTAATCCTGACCCATGGGCTTATTTTCATGTAAGTGCAGCACTGGCAGTGAGCTTTCCCATCTGGATGGTGGGCCTGAGCTCCCAATAGGCTTTGCTGGCTGCTGCGATTTCTGGGAGTGTGATTTCAGAAATTTGGTCCTTAATCTAAAGAGCCTTCAGGTGGCATATTTTTGTTCAGCAGTCGGCCTTCCTTCCCAGAAGAAAGGGGAAATGCATGATGATGACATGTACAAGATTACAGTGCGTGGATCACGTAACACGGCATTTCATTGTAACCATTCCTGCGTCACATTGTCATATGAGAGGTCATTAGGCAGTAAAAGTAAATTGTTTATCATAGGGGACATAGGGACTGCTTATGGGACAGGTTAGTGAAGCTGAACTAGACTGTAGGTCTGATGCAACCTAAACAAATTCATGCAGAATCTTCAGCCAGAAGCAAAAGAAAGACTTTAGTGAGAAAAAGTGTCAGATAGTAACAGAGACATGCAGATACTACAACAGAAAAATGTTATGAGCAGTGAGTGGGAAAGAGAGAGAGAAAGAAAGAAAGAGGGAATCTTAGGTAAAAAGGGAAACAAATACAAAACCAAAGAAAAGATTGCTGCTTTTATATTCAGTTTGTGGTTTTCGTTCCTCAAAGAGTTGGTCTCATGGAGCCAGCGTTACATAAAAGATAAGGGAGCTGGATTTTAAAGGCCAGTAGGTCAACAACCCATCTGTTAACTGGATGTCCCTGACTGCCATTGATTTTCCTGGGTTCAGTAAACATAACTGACTCTGAATTTCCACAAGACTTGGCCTGAAGTCCCACTGTAACTTTAATGTGAGATCACAAGACACCTCAGAGAAACAGTGCAAATAGTTGAAAACAGCCTTTTTGCACTATTTCTCCAGAGGTTCTGGTGGAAGATTAAAGAGTAACTATTTCTCATAGAAATACATAGCTCCTGTCTTAGCAGTAACATATGTCCACTAGACAGACTTCATAGCACAACATCACAACACTACTAACTAATAGAACTGACTACTTACTGAATGGGACACAGACAAAACAAAATATGACACTCTCTTGGTGTGCAGTCTCAACTGAGGCTCCATTGCTGTACTGAGGAGGTGTTGCATTTTTAAAGATATCGTTGCTCAGAGGCAATAAAGTACAAACTCTTGCTAATTTGGTGATTCAGGTGGATGGGAATGATCTCAAGGCATGATTCAAAAATAAACAGCTAGCAGAAGGTGTAGAAGATCAAGTCGCATGGGATCAGAGGTGAGCTGGCTACGTGGATACAAAACTGGCTCGGTCAAAGAAGACAGAGGGTAGCAGTGGAAGGGTGCATTTCTGAATGGAGGGCTGTGACAAGTGGCGTTCCTTAGGGATCAGTGCTGGGATCTTTGCTGTTTGTAAAATATATAAATGATTTGGAGGAAAATGTAACTGGATTGATTAGTAAGTTTGCGGACGAGACAAAGGTTGGTGGATTTGCAGATAGCGATGAGGACCCTCAGAGGATACAGCAGGATATAGATCAGTCGGAGACTTGGGTGGAGAGGTGACAGATGGAGTTTAATCCGGACAAATGTGAGGTAATGCATTTTGGAAGGTTCAATACAAATAGGAAATATGCGGCAAATGGCAGAACCCTTAAGAGTATTGATAGGCAAAGGGACCTGGGTGTACAGGTACACAGGTCACTGAATGTGGCAATGCAGGTGGAGAAGGTAGTCAAGAAGGCATACGGCATGCTTGCCTTCATCGGCCGGGGCATTGAGTTTAAAAATTGGCAAGTCATGTTGCAGCTTTATAGAACCTTAGTTAGGCCGCACTTGGAATATAGTGTTCAGTTCTGGTCGCCACACTACCAGAAGGATGTGGAGGCTTTGGAGAGGGTACAGAAAAGATTTACCAGGATGTTGCCTGGTATGGAGGGCATCCGCTATGAGGAGAGGTTGGAGAAACTTGGTTTGTTCTCACTGGAATGATGGAGGTTAAGGGGTGACCTGATGGAAGTCTACAAGATTATGAGAGGCATGGACAGAGTGGATAGTCAGAAGCTTTTTTCCAGGGTGGAAGAGTCAATTACTAGAAGGCATAGGTTTAAGGTGTGAGGGGCAAGGTTTAAAGGAGATGTTCAAGGCAGATTTTTTACACAGGGGGTGGTGGGTGCCTGGAACTCGTTGCCGGGGAAGGTAGTGGAAACAGATATGATAGTGACTTTTAAGGGGCTTCTTGACAAATATATGAATAGGATGGGAATAGAGGGATATGGTCCCCGGAAGGGTAGGGGGTTTTAGTTAAGCCGGGTAGCATGGTCGGTGCAGGCTTGGAGGGCCAAAGGGCCTGTTCCTGCGCTGTAATTTTCTTTGTTCTTTGTTCATTTATATAGCTCCTTTTACAAACTGGATGCATCCAAAGCACTTACGGGAAGCACAAGGACACCTCTCCTCACTACAAACAACAAACTTGCTGATCATTTACCTCAGTCCAAAGATGTGCGGGTTAGGTGGATTGGCTGTGCTAAAAATTGCCCCTTCGTACCAGGGGGACTAGCTAGGGTAAATGCATGGGGTTATGGGGGTAGGGCCTGGGTGGGATTGTGGTCAGTGCAGATTCGATGGGCCGAATGGCCTCCTTCTGCACTGTAGTGATTCTGATTCTATACCTCTGTTCGCACATGCCATGCTGTTGCACATCATGCTTTTCTACATAAGAATAGCTACTGGACTTCAAAAGTAATTCAGTGATGGTATCCATTGAAGGAGAAATCTCCTTTTTACTTTTCTACCTTTTATAAGTGTTTAGGTTTCAAAATTCCTTTACTTTCCATTGCTTTTCTTTCCTTGCTTTATTTTATTTTTATTCACTGTATATATTTCTTCTTGTATATTGTATTCCCTTTTGTTTTTGTATTTGGTTCTGTCTCATGGCATGACAGAGGGAAGGGTGCAGACTGCATTAGTGATAGGATGGCTGGCGTAGGGTGGGTGCACTTGATCTCCGGTCTCCTGAATAAACTTACTCAGCAGAATACTAAGAGGAAGTGAAGTGTAGAGACAAAGATAAATGGACTGCAAGAAACATAAATAAAAGAAAAAAAGGTGCAGAGGGACAAGATACAGAGACATAGTGAAGATTGATAAATTGAATAATGGTTACTGACATCAATAGTGAGTCAAAGTATGAATTAGAGACTGAGATGGGGACAAGGACAGCTGAAAAACACCTTTTGTTACCCTTGAGACTGATAGATCAACAAAAAGCAATGTCTCTCTTGAGCTCTGAACATAAAGTAAATACAGAGACCATTGAACAGTGTATTACTGTAAGAGCAATTATAATAGTATCTGTAAAAATATTGGGGGCGAATTCTTGAGCCCACACTGGCCGTCCGTGTGAATGCCAATGTAAGATCCAGAAGTGGCAGATCTCGCCAGCGAGAACATGATCTCTGATCTCCCCACTCCTCGGTCGGCGACGTTGTCAGGTTCTTAATAGGCATCTACCTGCTTTACATGAATTTCAATAAATTTTAATATCATTAACCCACCCTCTCGCCAGATATTGACCCCTCGCAGTATATTGACATTGTGCCAATGTGACGTCACACCAGTGTCATTTACAACAGGTTCACTAGACATGAACCTGTCATGGGGGGGGGTCTCCCTGGGGGTGTAAAGATAAGTATAGCCTGTGGGGGAAGGAATCATAGCCAGGCAGTGGTCTGGCAATGCCCCCTAGCTCTGCCCCTTGGCACAGGTTGACACCGACATGTTGGCATCATGCCAATGATAATCTAGCAGTGCCAACTTGACAGCGCCAACCTGTGCCAAGGAGTAGGCCCCAGTGGGAGCCTCATGCGGAAGGGGGTGGGTATTCATTGGTAAGTGGTGGTGGCCAGGAGCAGATGGAGGAGTAGGGGATGTCAGTGATGGCGGCACAGTAGCACCGTGGTTAGCATTGCTACCTCACAGCGCCAGGAACCCAGGTTCGATTCCTGGCTTGGGTCACTATCTGTGTGGTGTTTGCACGTTATGCCCATGTCTGCGTGGGTTTCCTTTGGGTGCTCCAGTTTCCTCCCACAGTCCAAGATGGTGCGGGTTAGGTGGATTGGCCATGCTAAATTGCCTCTTAGTGTCAGGGGGATTAGCAGGATTAATGGTTATGGGGATAGGGCCTGGGTGGGAGTGTGGTCAGTGAAGACTCGATAGGCCGAATGGCCTCTTTCTATGATTCTACTGGGGGGCTGGAAGAGGTGAGTGCTGGCTCCAATTGGGTGGCTGGGAGGTGGGTGCTGGCTCTGACTGTGTGAGGGAGGAGGAGGAGCCAATGATTGACAGTGTGTGGGGAGATGTGGCCAATAATCTGGATGAGAGATGGAAGTGCCAACTCCAATCGGGGATGAGGAAGGGAGCCCTTAAGACTTCCGTGGTGGGCTGTGGGGAATGTTTACTCAGTTTCTGGTTGGGGTGCCCTTTAAAGATGTCCCCGGATTTCTGAGCAGCCGGGCTTTGCTGGCATATTGAGGCTCCTGAACCCTGTATGATGGCGTGAAATACGCCCCTTGATATTTTTTGACAGAGCGTCATAAAAACCAGAGGGAAACACGTCGGTTTTCTGGATGGAAACAACATTGTGCCATTTTTTGGTAAGATTACCCATTAATTTGAAAGTACAATTAGTTTTGCATGCCAGTGATCCTTATCCATGATTATCAATTCAAGTTCATATCCTCCAGCTTCAACATTCTCAATGTTTTGGAATAATTTTATATCATCGCTACTTACAAAATGAAAAAATAGCTGCCAATTCAAGCTTAGTTAAATATTAATTCTTATAAATTGCACATAAATATGTCCTTTATCCTGCTGAGCACAATTTCATATTACTATATCTGCCACACAACTCAAAATTAAAACTCAAATTTTGCAGCACCTCATTAAGGAGTAAATCAGTTAGCACCTTCCAGCATCAAACATACTCAATTAAACATCAAAATCAGAATTTTGCTGTGCAATTGGTCTTACTTCTCAACAAGCTTTACTACATTGATACCTCGCTTAGACACTCAGCATTTAAACATGCAAAGTTGCACAACCTACCCCTAATTATTGCCACATGTATTGGGATACAGTGAAAAGTACTGTTCCTTGTGCGCTATACAGTTAAAATATACTGTTCATAGAGTACATAGGGGAGAAGGAAAGGAGAGAGTGCAGAATATAATGTTACAGTCACAGCTAGAGTGTAGGGAACGAACAGCTTCAAAAGTCTGGTAACAGCGGGGAAATATCTACTAAACAGGCAAGATGAAATTGGAGTGTGTGCATTCGAGTATAAGTAATCTTTTAAATGGCATGATTAATCATAATCACCAACATTTTTGACCCTACAGATTTATCTTTAGAAGTGTGCAATCTCATTTCTTCAGATCTGAATTATTGTCAGAGATAACTAATTATTTTCTTTGTCTCATTTATCATCCTTTCTTAATCCCATTTTTCTTTCCCTACCTTTATTTCATTATTTGTACCTGATTTCACATTGATTTAAATATTTTAATGTACACTTCTTGGTTTAGATACTGCAGCTAGAATTTTATTGACTAAATAAATAGCAAGTACCATTCATTTGCCACTGACCACAAAGTTCAAGCCAAGTTATCAATCATGGCTTTGCTCCTTATTTTTTAATCCACCTACTACTTGTTCAGGAGCGCATATTGAAGTATCTCATCTGCTGGACAGGAATTGGGCTGTCAATGTTCTCGGATGTGTCAGAAACCCAATAGTGATGGTGAAGAAGGTGCATTCACAGAAAAGCAACATTACCCAGGGTGGAATATTCTCTTGAAACATTATCTTCCAATATAGGGGGTCAACTTGGCCAATGACAGGAGTGTAAAACAGGAGAAGTGACAGATTTCACGCCTGTTTTTCTTTTTATAAAGAAGATCAAGAATGGTGTAAAAGACCTGCCAATTTTCTATTGCCCATTTCAAGCTACTGCCAAAGACCAACTTGATCCTCATTGGCTCTTCATTGCTGCAACGACAATATCAGCAACGAATGTGTCTGTCCCAATCCTTCAGTTGCTAACTAATGCCAAATAGGCAGGAAAGTAGACTAAGATACACGGCGGTGAGATTGGCAGTAACATAGAAGTGGCACATCCAGTGCCTTGTATTTGCACATTGGTGTCAAGGATTTGAACCTATTTCAGAGAATAGGTGGTCTTCATGTTATGAGTAAATGGAGCTGACACTGTGAGAACCAAAAAGTATAAAGAGTGATTCTCTGACCTCACCGTGCCATTGGTAGATCGCACCGATCCTGGGGAATAGTGTACAAACCTAAAAATTGGTTTTGCACTTGATGCCAAACAGTTTGCGATCCTTCCAGCCTCTTTCTAATAGCATGAACTGGATCGCACCCGGACAGGGCACAAAGCCAATTAACATATTTAAAGTAGTATTTAAACGTACATAGCCCGTTCACTCCTAGCGCACGGGTTCCTCCAGCCTTCGGGTACGGCGCAAGAACCCAAGAATCACTACTGGTCTCAACTAGTGAACACTTGGCACGATGGTCACATGGGGGGCTTGGAGGCCATTTAAGCCCCTGGGTGGTCAGGGGCATGGCCAGGCTGTGCCCATCAAGCAGTGTCCATCTGGCAGTGCCCACCAAACACCCTAGCAGCATCCACCAGGCATCCTAGCAGTACCAGTTGGGCACTGACAGTGCCAGGGCAGTGCCAAGAATGGGGGCTATGTTGGGGTGTTATGCATGTGGGGTATGCAAGGGGGCTTTGATACGAGGGGCTCTGGGGGGGGGAGCTATTAGTGGGGTGCTATGCAGAGTGGGGTCATGCGGGTTGGATCATGTCAGGAGTCTTGATGGAGGAGAGGCATGTCAGGGGTCAGGCAGAAGTGCCCATTCGAGGCTCCTAATGCCTCGATACCAACTACCCCTATCAGGGAGTGGGTGTCGCGCTGCCAATGGGGGGGGGGGGGTCCTGATGTTATGGGGGGAGGGATTGGTCTTGATCTGGGTCATCGATTTTGCCGTGCATAGGGCCAGTTTCTCCATGGCGTGTCCGATGACCATTGAAATGTCCATTCACAATGACGGAATCTTAAAATCCAATCAGTATAAAGGGCTGGAAGATTCCAGCCAATCAAATCTAATTTGATTGGAGGGATTCTCCGGCCCTGCGCATTTATGCACAGAATATCCTGGGGCTGTGCGGGACTGGAGAATGGTGGGAGAGGGGCCACAACGCATTTAGTGTCGGCAAGAACCCTCTTTGGAATTCTCCCAGTCCCTGTGCCCGGATGTAATCTCACTGGGCGGGAACCAGATTAGCTTTGGATTTAATTATTTATTTAAATATACTAAATCAGTTTTAAGCCGGATTCATCCTGCTCCTGGAATTCTCCACAAACAGAGACCAGGGCTGAAATTCTCCCGTCTTGTCTGCCGCAGTAATGGGCGAGGCAGAAAATTTGGTGGATCATTTAAAGGTCTATGAGCTCGGGTGGAAATTTCTGGGTAGGGAGGCGCGCGGCAGGAGAATTCTACCCCAGTCAAGAAGGCCACGCGGGGCCTTGGAGGCCATCATAAAGCCCCCAGATTGTCAGGGATATGGCTGGGGCAGTGCCAATGGGATAGTACCTGAAGGGATGGGGCATGAAGCAGCCAGGGCATGAAGGAGGGCATGGCATTAAGGGGGACCCATTGGGAAGGCTCAGATGCCAGCGATCTATGTCTGGTGGGGTGTGTGATCAGGCCGGTGATCTATGTTGTGGGAAACATGCCATCAATGAGGGGTGGTCCCGATGTCTGTGGCGGGGAGAGAGAGAGCCCTCAATTTCATTTTGAGTTCAGGCCCATTCCTATTTGAAATGGTACAAAACTCACTCCCCTCCCAAAAAATGATTAAGTGCAAGAAGATCGCGACTGTGAATATCAGCATGTCCAACGTGAATCTCGCCGGTTTTCCCACCTGAAATTATGTCATTTTTTGGGAAAATTCCACCTGATATTTTACATGCTGCAGTAGATCATTAGAACTAAAATATAACTCGAGCAACAATCAGAAAATTAATCCATTATCAGTAATATGAGCTAAACTGCAAATTTTACAAAATTAACACAATAGATAATTTGAAATGCTTACAAAATATTCATGTTTCTTAATACAATATGTTTGGGGGCTAAAAGCATTTAACAAATCAGCTAATGAGATTCATGTGTATTTCATTTAGTTAAATTGGTCCTGGATGAATGGAATAACTGGTGGAGGAAACATTACCAATGATAAACCAGTACATGTCTTATTGCTTATTTTAATGTTTTTCCCCCAAGGGAGGTGTTTTAGAATGGGAATAACAATGTGCATTGTTTCAAAATGAATATACTCTGGCTTTAGGTTATAAAGTATAAAGTGGCAATCGTCAAATGATTTTTGGTTCTCAGCCTGAAAATGTTCTGACATTAATTAGAACTAATAGTTTTTGCAAATGCTAATTATGTAAATTGCTCTCAACATCGTCACTGGGAAAGGCTGATGTTCAAAAGGCTCCCGCTTTTCAAAAAAAAATCTCACGTAAGATGTCTCTGATTATGCAAACATTGAGATTACTCCCACCATCACACCCTGGAATCATTCGACTTTAGCAACTCGCAATAGCCTTTGCTGAGTTTCTCCAGCATTTTCTGTTTTTGTTTCAGATTCCAGCATCTGCGTATTTTGCCTTTGCATGATTGCCTTTGATTTTAATGGGGATAGGGTTACGATAATTAATTAATGAACTGTTTCAGCAAGAGAAATGGCTGAGTGGTGTGAATTTAAGGCAATAGCATTAATGACTTATTCCCATGGGATTTTGGCTCTGTAAAGTGGGTCCTGTAACATTGTTGCACCTTGGGGAAAGAGTCTCCAGGAAATTTGGGGCCAATTCCTGTGGTTTCTGATTTTCGGTAGTGCTGTTTAATGGCGTGGGCAGGCTGGAGTCGTGAGTCTGCACCTTGCACTCCTGACATGGCCAGCTGCATAACAGGGGGTTAGGCATGACCTAGTCCTTCACAATTTTCATGGGCCAGCTTTTCAATCAGTCAGACTTCATTGGACCTCAGACGTCTCATGACCCGTAGTCTATATGAGAGAACCTTTTGAAGGAGAAGTTGAAAAGGTCGTTCAGATGCCTCCCTGTCTGCAAGCAATGCCTCTCCACTCACCCTGCCATGCCCTCTCATACCCTTCATATCAAGCTAATACCAGAGAATCTTCCCCCATTCCCCTCATACCCTCCATGCCAGTCTATGCTTCTCTTTCAAAATAATAGCAAAATACCGCGAGACCGGAAAATCCCGTCTGATGTCAACAGACATTTCTATTATCCACCCCTCACCCACTCCAATTCTGTGGTGGGAGGGCAGTAGAATTCCAGTGCATGTTTTGAGTTTAAAACTGAAGAGAGGCAGTGCCAGGGTGCCAGTCAGCACTGCCAGTTTGGCACTGCCAGGGTGCCAGTCAGCACTGCCAGTTTGGCACTGCCAGGGTGCCAGTCAGCACTGCCAGTCGGAACTGCCCACTTGACACTGCCAGGGTGCCAGTCAGCACTGCCAGTCGGAACTGCCCACTTGACACTGCCAGGGTGCCAGTCGGCACTGCCAGTTTGGCACTGCCAGGGTGCCAGTTGGCATTGCCAGTTTGGCACTGCCAGGGTGCCAGTCGGCACTGTCAGGTTGCTGCTGTCAGATGGGCACTGCCCACCCTGGGGCTTCAATGGCCTCTGAGCCCACCAGCGTGGCCATCCTGCCTGGTCTATGTTGTGGAGACCCATAGTGATTCTCACTGAGTTCTCGCTGCGCCCGAGAGTCCGAGAGTCAGAGAATCCCGGGAGCAGGGAGAATCAAGGCCTCAAATGCACTGATTCCCTGGGGCTGTGATAATTCAGGCCTCCAACAACTTCCTGTCTGTCTGTGGTGAGCCCAGGTATGGAGGATTCCCTTGGAATCAACATGGTGTTTGTGAGGATCTCTGGTGGTGTCATTCACAGTAAGAGAGTCCCATGATTTCAAAGAAGTTAACCTCACCACTCCTTTGAAGGCATTCAGACCTTGTTCTGTGTTTAGATCAAGAATGTAACAAAGTCAGGAGCTGAGAGGTTCTGATGGATCTGAATTGAACATCAGTGAGCAGGTAATTGCTGAATAGGTGTCACTTGATGGTCTGAGCACTTTCCAATGCCTTGATTTTGCCTCTGCAAGTTTGTGACAAAGTCGGGATGCGTTTGATGCTTTCCCAAAAAAAAGCTTTTCCATTTTGTGTCGGTCACAAGTGTCAGCAAGGATGTTTGATCTTTTGAAGGATGCCTAAAATGTTTCCTCTGTCTTCCTAGGAGTCTCATGTCATGATCGAGTTGAATGAAACAGTTGTTTCTGGAGAAGTGCCAGCAGTGGATACTTCGCAAGATCCTCCAAATCCAGTGGCAACAAAGGTAGACCACCAACAGTGTCCTCTCCTTAGGTGACTTGCCCAGCATTAAGGCGTTTATCGCTCAAAACCAGCTCCACTGGACAGGACATGTCATTCGTATGCCTGACATCAGATTCCTGAAGCAACTGCTCTCCTACTCGATACCCCTCACTTTCAAAAGATTATGCACAAGTATAGAGATAATCTACAGAAGAGACAGGAAACTTTTCATAGAATCATGGAATTCTACAATGCAGAAGGAGGCCATTTGGCCCATTGAGTCTGCGCTGACCACAATCCCACCCAGGCCCTATCCCCATAACCACATGCATTTACCCTAGGTAGTCCCCCTGACACTAAGGGGCAATTTAGCATAGCCAATTCACCTAACCTGCACATCTTTAGACTATGGGAGGAAACATATACAGACACGAGGAGAATGTGCAAACTCCACACAGACAGTGATCCAAGCTGGGAATTGAACCCGGGTCCCTGGCGCAGCAGTGCTAACCACTGAGGCACAATGCCTCCCATAAACCTACAATGCTTTCAAACCAAAACCACTCAAACCTCAGTTATAAATCTTCACTATGCAGATGACATTTTGAGCTCCAGTTCATTATTGACTCTTTCACTGAAGCTTTTGTGAAAATGGGCCTTCAACTGACCATCCAGAAAACTAAGATACCCTTCCAACCAGCTCCCACAGCAAAACACCTCCCTCTGTCGATTAAGAGCAATGGTAAGATCCTGGAAGATGTTGATAACTTTCAGTATCTTGCGAACCTTCTCTTGACAAAGGCAGACATAGAGGACAAAATTCATCATGCCTCCAATATGCCAATTCAGCCTTCAGCTGCCTGAAGAAAAGAGTATTTAAGTACTGGGATCTCAAATGCGAGACTGCACTTCTCTGTTTAAGTTTAAATTTATTGTCACAAATAGTCTTACACTAACACTACAATGAAGTTACTGTGAAAATCCCCTCGTCGCCACACTCCGAAGCCTGTTCGGATACACTGAGGGAGAATTTAGCATGTCCAACGCACCTAACCAGGAGGAAACCGGAGCACCCGGAGGAAATCCACGCAGACACGAGGAGAATGTGCAGACTCCACACAGACAGCAACGCAAGCCGGGAATTGAACCCAGGTCCCTGGCGCTATGAGGCAGCAGTGCTAACCACTGTGCCACTGTGCTGCCCCTTAGAGATTGTGCACTCCCTCAACTTCACCTCTGCATGTTCCTGACAAACATTTCTCGTTGTGCTCGGTGCCTTCCCAAAAGAACCTTCTTAATTTTGGTTGGTCACAAGGACAAGACCAGCAACGTCACAGAAACAAATTACCTTCCTGGTCACATATCATTCTGACATTAACGGTATTCCTTCTTCATCACCTGATCAAAGTCTTGGAATTTCCTATTTACCACGAATGGTAGAAGCATCCTGAGCAAAAGGACTGCAGTCCTTCAATGAGAAGGCCCCCATTACTGAGAGATAGGCAATAATTTTACCTTTGGCAATACTGAATACATCCTGAGAATAAATAAAATAATTCCAACTAATCTCACACAGTAAAGTATTTCAGATTTTTTATTTTAACATTGTTCATTATTGGTGACTCTAATGTTTTTAGTAAGAAATTGTCTCATTAACGTTATGCTTATTATTTGCTTTCCCGGGCTGAAAATAAAAGAAACCACAGATATTCAGGACAAATAACTATTTGCTGCCTTCGAGGCTTTTATTTCGCTTGCTTCAACAAAAATGGGCCTTAGAAGAAATTTATGGTAGGCTATTAATTTTCCTTATGCATGTAAATAGTCTAGCAAATCTATGGGTACACGACATAGGAACATTTTGTTCCTGACTTCAGGCTCAAGAAGTTAATTATGTTAGTCCGTGGTCTACAGATAATAAATATTTTTGTTTGGAATTTCTGTCAATGGTCATGTTCCACAGATAAACTGAGGCACAAATTTAATTTTATCAAACTATTAAATGACATGTTTCTCACCAATGCTTTGAATTCACCAGTAGATACTGCTATTGTGATCACACTTGCTGCCAAATAATATGGAGTTGGTTCCAAATTGATCTGGCCCTTCCAAAACCATTATCTTCCTTTTTTCTTCTGATAATCATGATGTAAATTTTCCAACTTTATTTCTGGAAAGAATCTTAGTTTCCTGTTTAAATTAAAATTTGATTTGTACATATAAAATAAGCCATCCAGCAAAACACAGATAACCTTGTGGTCGGAACTTTACCGTCCTGCCTGCCATGGGAATAGTGAATGAGGGGTGATCCATGGGAAGGTCCATTGACCTCAGGCAGGATTTTATGGTTTCGGTTCGAGTGAGGCAGTAAAGTCTCATTCATCCAATATGTCTTTGTTTTAATCATTGGCTGAATCAGATTCGATGGGCCAAAGAGTCCCTTCTGCACTGTAGTATTCTGTGATGCTGTGAATCATAACCAGACTCTCTACAGGGTGGGATTTTCCGGCTGCGCTCGCCCCAAAACCAGAAAATCCCACCCGAGGACAATGGACCTTTGCATTGTCTGCCACCCCTCCCCACCCCCTGCCACAATTCCCGTGGCGGGCGGGACAGGAAAATTCCGGTGCATGAGGTGGTGCATTTCAACACTTCATGGAATTGACATGTATGGGAAGGGTTAAAACTGAGCAAATTGACCCATTGACAAAATTGTTCCTGCCTATTGTCATTTTATTTTCTCCAATCTTCGTGGTGGCTGGGGCTCTGCCCATAGGGCGGCACGGTAGCACAGTGGTTAGCACTGCTGCTTCACAGCTCCAGGGACCTGGGTTCGATTCCCGGCTTGGGTCACTGTCTGTGTGGAGTTCGCACATTCTCCTCGTGTCTGCGTGGGTTTCCTCCGGGTGCTCCGGTTTCCTCCCACAGTCCAAAGATGTGCGGGTTAGGTTGATTGGCCATGTTAAAATTGCCCCTTAGTGTCCTGAGATGCGTAGGTTAGAGGGATTAGCGGGTAAATATGTAGGGATATGGGGGTAGGGCCTGGGTGGGATTGTGGTCGGTGCAGACTCGATGGGCCAAATGGCCTCTTTCTGCACTGTAGGATTCTATGATTCTATGTCAAGAAATATTTAGATATTGGGAGAGCATTCCTGGTGACCAGAACCTTCAATTGTAATGCCTGGAGAAAGCTGGTAGGAAGCTGTGCTGTAATCAGAAGATGCACAGGTAAATTTATTTTTACAATTTGTTTTCTTATTTGTTCATTATATGTGAGCATTGCTAGCTAGGCCAGCATTTATTGCCCATTCCGAATTGCATTTGAGAAGGTGGTGGTGAGCCGCCTTCTGCAATCCAGATGGTGTAGGTACATCCACAGTGCTATTAGGGAAGGAATTCCAGGAGTTTGACACCAGTGATGAAGGAATGGCAATATGTTTTCAAGTCAAGATGGTGTGTGCCCAGGAGGAAGGCTTGAAGGTGCCAGTGCCTGCTACCCTCATGCTTCTAGGCTATGGAAGTTTGAGAAGTACTGTCACATAACCCTTGGTGAGTTGCTGCATTGCATCTTATAGATGGTACACTTGGCCGCTGCTGTATGTCACTGGTGAAGGGAGTGAAAATTTAAGTAGATTAATGTGGTGCCAATCAAGTGGGTTGCTTTGTCCTGGATGGACAACTTTTGTTGAAACTGCATTCCTGACATATGGCTTATAGATGGTGGACAGGCTTTGGGAGTCAGGAAGTGAGTCATACACAGAAGAAGACCATTTGGCCCATCATGTCTGCACCGCTTTCCAAACAAGCATTATGGCTAATGCCATTCCCCTGTCTAACTGGGTACTGTGAGGATTACTTAACAATCTTGTTGTCTGGGGTCCCTTGGGGAAGAGTGACCACAATATAATAGAATTCTTTGTTAAGATTGTGAGTGAAGTAGTCAAATCCAAAGCTAGGGTCCTGAATCTAAATAAGGAAACTATGAGGGTATGAGGCATGAGTTGGTAAGGATAGATTACTAAAGGGGTCGTTGGTGGACAGCAATGTTTGATATTTAAAGAACATGTGCATAAATCACAACAATTTTTCATTCCTGTCTGGCATAAGATAAAGAGAAAAGGTAGCTCAACCATAGCTAACAAAAGAAATTTGGGATAATATTGAATCCAAAGAACGCAGATATAAAATTGCCAGAAAAAGTAGCAAGCCTGAGATTGGGAGCATTTTTTAATTCAGCAAAAGAGGACAAAACAATTAATCAAAAGTGGAAAAATAGAGTATGAGAGTAAAATTCATGGAATGTAGAAACTGACTGTAAAAGCTTCTATAAACATGTGAAAAGAAAATGATTAGTAAAGGGAAATGTAGGTCCCTTACAGTCAGAAGCCAGGGAAATTGCAATGGGCAAAAAGAAATAGCAGAAGAATTGAACACACTTTGGTTCTGTCTTCACAATAAAGGGCACAAATAACCTCCAAGAAATGTTCGTGGACCAAGGGTCTAGTGATAGGGTGGAATTGAAGGAAATCAGTGTTAGTAAGAAAATGGTAGTGGGGAAAACAATGGGGTTAAAGGCAGATTCATCGCCAGGGCCAAATAATCTACACCCCAGAGTGTTAAAGGGAGTGGCCCTGGAAATATTGGATGCATTGGTGGTCATCTTCCAAAATTTATAGGCTTTAGAGCAGTTGCTACAGATTGGAGGGTGGCTAATGTAATCCCACTATTTAAAAAGTGAAGGAGAGAAAAAAGGAAGAATTACAGCCCAATTAGCCTGAAACCAGTAGTGGGGAAGATGTTAGAATCTGTGATAAAAGATGTGATAACAGAACAAAGCATTAATAGGATTGGACAAAGCCAGCATGGGTTTATGAAAGGCTTAACAAATCTACTGGAGTTTTTTGAGTATGTAACTAATAGAATAGATAAGGAAAAAAACAGTGAATATGGTGTATCCGGACTTTCAAAAGGCTTTTGATAATGTCCCTCATAAGAGATTAATGGGCAAGATTAAAGCACAAGGGATGGGGTAATGTATTGGCATGGATAGAGAATTGGTTGACAACAGGAAAAAGAGGGTGGGAATAAATGGGTCATTTTCCAAGTGGCAGGCAGTGACTCGTCAGGTATCACAGTGATCAATGCTTGGGCCTCAGTAGTTCATGATATATATAAATGACCTAGATGAGGAAACTAAATGCAACATTTCCAAGTTTGCTGATGACACAAAACTGGGCAGAATTGTGAGTTGTGAGAAGGATTCAAGGAGGTTTTGAGGTGAATTGGAAAAGCTGAATGAATGGGTGAACACATGGCCGATACGATACAATGCAAGTATATGCAAAATTATTCATATTTTACTTTGGTGTAAAAACAGAAAGGAAGGATAGTATTTAAATGTGATATATTGGGAAGTGTGGATGTACAAAGGGATCTGGGCGTCCTTGTACACCAGTCAATGAAAGTGCAGCAACCAATTAGCAAGGCAAATTTTTATTTTGGCCTTCATTGCAAGAGGATCTGAGTTCAGAAGTAGAGATGTCTTTCTGCAAGGGGGTGTCAGGGATGGGTTGTGGGGCAGGGGTCGGGTCAGCTCTGGCCAGGTCAGCAGGATGGGTTTGGGCCTGTGGAGGTTGGGTGGGTTGGGGGGGGGTCGAATCTCTGGCAAGGTGTGGGGCCTGGAAGATTGGTGAGATGCAGGTTAGAACTCAGGGGGGTTGGGGATGATGGAGTTGGGCAGTTGGTTCGGGGGTGTGCCAGAATGGGTTGAGGGTCTAAGAGGCTGCGGGGTAGGGGAATACCATGGGGGAGTGGCTAGTCGGGGGTGGGTTAGTCTCCTGGAGGGGTGGGGGAGAGTCCATGGCAGTGTGGGTTGTGCCTATATAATAGTTAGAAGAGGTCTTAATTCTTCTCATTTTTCTGGAGTAACTATTGGTGCAACCCTCTTGGAACCATCTGAAGTTTGCTATTTATGTCACATTTTGGATGGTTCTCAGCGCAGGGGTTCAGGCAATTGCTGTGCAAACCCTTAACTGTGAAGTTCCACGAGAGGTTGCAGAGCACATCTTTGGGAGACAGCTAAATCCAATGCTGGGGAGCTCAGAGGTTACGGCCCATTGTATGTAATATAGACCAGTTTATTGGCTTGCAATAGACTTTATTTTGTTCAAGGGCTAACCAGTCTGCCTTTCAGAAAGAAAAGAAATGCATGTGTGATTATAGTCTCCAAGACACAAGGAATATTGTATTGATGTTTCTTGGATCACATTATTGTATCACTAGTATGATTAATAAACTCCTGATTATAAAGGACACAGAGGTTTTTTATCAGAGAAGCCAATGAAATTATCTAGTACGGACCAAAAGCTTGTAGCAAGTACATTTGATAAAAAACTAAAGTGTCTCAACAGTAGAACACTTTTGATTGATGAAAATCAATAACAAAGTTCAGCTTAATGCTGAAGCTCGCCGGTAAATCTGTAAGCAAGTCACAGAAAGAGGCGATTCAGCCTATCTTGCCTCTGTCAACTTTCTGAAGAAGCTAAGGATTAGTTCCGCTCCTGCTCTTTTCCCATAGGCTTGCATGTATTTTGCCTTTGGAATATATATACAATTCTCTTTTGAATGTTATTACTGAATCATTGCATTCCAGAGCATAACAGTTCTCCGACTAAAACGTTTCTCCTCATCTCCCCATTAACCAATTCTAAATCTGTTTTCTCTGATTACCTACTGGTGGAAACAGCTTCTCCTCTATCTAAATGTCTCATATAATCAGTCTGGATCATCTGCTCAATGTAAAACCGTGATTGAAATTGCCACCAACTGAACAAATACTGAGACATTTCTCCAGTCTCTTACAAACACAGGTTTCAGCTAAACATTGCCTCCTGTGGAGTTAAGGCAGAATGGGCTGGAAATGCTCAGCAGATCAGGCAGAAACAGAGTTAACGTTTCAGGTCAATGATGCTTCATGTACAGTGCTGCCCTGAGTGTTTCCAGCATTTTCTTCTGTCGTTTGAGATTTCGAGAACTGACAACCTTTGATTTCTTGGAGGTGGAGAAGCTCTCGGGCAGACAAGGATCAGTGGGCGGTTTTCCCACAAGTGACAGGAAAGAATTCATGGGGTCACTCAGGAAATTTTCTAATTTCCACACATTCCCTCTGCCCCTTCGTTGAGCAAAACATTTTTTTAACATGTTCATGGGGAGCAACATGCTCAGCTACAGGGGAGGGGAGAGCCAGGGTGGGGTGGGGGGGGTGGGGGGTGACGTTGCATTCTGTGTAAGGTAATTGCAGCAATTTTCGCAAACTACCAGCAAGTGTCATGTAATCAAGCATCAAATCTCTAGGAATATATCCAACCAGTTATTTAATGCAAAGATTGAGGAGGAAAAGAAGTGGAGATAAGTCATGAAGAAACTCGAGTGAGTTATAGATTGCAAATTTTAGAAGAGAGATAAGAGGGATTTAACAAGTGGAGGTTTTTGAACGAGGAGAATGTGATCAGAGTAGATGTGAGACCAAGGTATGATTTGGTAATAAGGTCCATGTGAAAATTTAGGTATAGAACATAGAACATTACAGCGGAGTACAGGCCCTTCGGCCCTCGATGTTGCGCCGACCAGTGAAACCAATCTAAAGCCCATCTAACCTACACTATTCCAATATCATCCATGTTTATCCAATGACCATTTAAATGCCCTTAATGTTTGCGAGTCCACTACTGCTGCAGGCAGGGCATTCCACGCTCTTACTACTCTCTGAGTGAAGAACCTACCTCGGACATCTGTCCTATATCTATCACCCCTCAATTTAAAGCTATGTCCCCTCGTGCTAGCCATCACCATCTGAGGAAAAAGGCTCTCACTATCCATCCTATCTAATGCTCTGATCATCTCATATGCCTCTATTAAGTCACCTCTTAACCTTCTCTCGAACGAAAACAGCCTCAAGTCCCTCAGCCTTTCCTCATAAGACCTTCCCACCATACCAGGCAACATCCTGGTCAATCTCCTCTGCACCCTTTCCAATGCTTCCACATCCTTCCTATAATGCGGCGACCAGAACTGTACGCAATACTCCAAGTGCGGCCGTGAAGAAGGGAAAGGGTTAATGAAAAGGGTTAATGAATTTTGTACTTAGAATCTGTGCAAGGGCATTGCAAACCTTACCTGTTTGTGCAGGCTTGTGTGCTAGCTAAACATAGCTAAACAGCTGCAGATGTTAAAGCGCGATAATGGCTGTTTGAAAGGAGGAATCCTGCTGAGACAGCCGCGACCACACAAGTTACTTAAAGGGAGAAACTGCCATAGCCGCCGGGGAAACTGCGGGTCGTGACTGGAGCCGGAAGAACTGCGGGTCGTGACGGGAACCGGGGACTGCGTCGTGACTGGGACTAGGAACCATGATGTATAAATACCCACACTTATTTGTATTCAGGGAGAAGTCTGGCAGACCGCTTTTAGGAACCTGCTTCTCCCAAAAGCTTTTGAAAATAAAGCCACTGTATTTTGACTCACTAACAATCTCAGAGGTATTATTTTACCGACAACAGGCCACACCAGAGTTTTGTACAGCTGCAACATGACCTCATGGCTCCAAAACTCAATCCTCTACCAATAAAAGCTCATACTCCGTATGCCTTCTTAACAACCCTTTCAACCTGGGTGCCAACTTTCAGGGATCTATGCACATGGACACCAAGATCTCTCTGCTCATCCACACTACCAAGTATCTTACCATTAGCCCAGTACTCTGTATTCCTGTTACTCCTTCCAAAGTGAATCACCTCACACTTTTCCGCATTGAACTCCATTTGCCACCTCTCAGCCCAGCTCTGCAGCTTATCTATGTCCCTCTGTAACCTGCAACATCCTTCCGCACTGACCACAACTCCACCAACTTTAGTGTCATCCGCAAATTTACTAACCCATCCTTCTATGCCTTCATCCAGGTCATTTATAAAAATGACAAACAGCAGTGGCCCCAAAACAGATCCTTGCGGTACACCACTAATAACTGAACTCCAGGATGAACATTTCCCATCAACCACCACCCTCTATCTTCTTACAGCTAGCCAATTTCTGATCCAAACCGCTAAATCACCCTCAATCCCATGCCTCTGTATCTTCTGCAATAGTGTGGCAAGTGGTGGAAAGTATAGACTTTGCAGCGAGCTTTCGGGAATGATAAGATAAGCCATTGCCACTCATGAGTTTATGATCAAAGGGTTATTTATTTAAAAATCAACTTCCACGACGGCTGAGGGTAAGTTGGTAAAATTATAGAAAGAATAGAGTAGAATAGTATACTGATCATTAAACTAGACTCTTTACATTATCAGGGTTCAAAGTTTAACAGTCTTTGTTCGTTGTGCAAATGAGATAGGTATTGGATTGTCTTAAATTTTGTTGTGTTACATCTTAATTTAATTTAGTTGGGTGTTTTGAGTTCGATCGCCACTGTGAGATCTGTCTGTTGGTAACAAGTAGTGAAGTTTAGAGATCGGCAGTGATCTTTGGAGAGAATGGCATAATTGATCACATCTGATCTCAAATTGTCTCACAATCATGTAAGGCATCTGAGTAACGATGGTAATTAGAGCCAAGAATGATTCTGCAGGCCATTTTCTGAACACATTCAATGGCTTTGCATTGCTGCTTTGTCATAATTCTCGACAGGTGCCCCATATTCAATACGGGATGACTAAAGGATATAATAATAGTTGACAGATCATCATCTGAGAGGGAATAGTATTTTAGCTTCCAAAGCACGCACTGATGGCTGTTAGCTTGTGTAACAATAAAACTGATGTGCATGTCCCATTTTAGATCACCCTGTTTGAATATCCCCTGTAGTTTCAGCCAATGCAATCACCTGCAATAGGATGGCAAGGACCATGTCTGCAAATGAGGTGATTCTGGAGGGAAATATAATGGTGTGGGGGGTGCCATGGGGGAGGGAAGCTGTTGGGATGGGGCGAGTGAGATGGTAAAGGCTGAGTAGAGCCTCCAGTGAACACATGGGGAAGGGAAATGAGGCAGTTTTAGTTGCTGTTGGTAAGGAGGCAACTTTGGATACCATGACGGGGTCTTTGCAGAAAGACGATTGAGACACAAAGGGGAGCTGTGGACTTATCTAAGAACAATATAATTTGGGATAGTGCCTGTAGAATAAAAAGACTGAGAAAAAAACAATGTAGGGTGGTGGGTGTGGGGGGTGCCATGGGGGAGGGCAGCTGTTGGGATGGTGTTGAGTAGGAGCTCAAAGGAAAGAACTTTTCAAAATGAAAGGTGGAAGGGGAGGATATGATGTGGAGATGCCAGCATTGGACTGGGGTAAACACAGTAAGAAGTTTAACAACACCAGGTTAAAGCCCAACAGGTTTATTTGGTAGCAAAAGCCACAAGCTTTCGGAGCTTTCGGAAGGGGAGGCGACAGGAATGAAAGTCTGATAGTGGTCAAGAGAAATAAAAGGGAGATAAAAGTAATGAGCTTCTATTTATCACTTTATGGACTTTCCCACCAAGACCCTTCAACTTTTAAAGGTTCTCCGATACTGCTCATTTGCCATTGATGATTGGTACACAATACTTCAGCTGCTGAGTACACTCCATAAATTAAGCTGCGTTTATATTTCATGAACCCTTGCTTGGGGCATTGGCAGTAGTTTTAAAATAAATTTGACCCAAATCACAAGAGCCAACTGTCTGGAAGATGCATTTTACCCGGACATTTCAGATGCTGCACTTAGCAAATCTTAATCTGTTTACTCTTCTGTTGATGGTTAGACTTGCAAATCAGGAGCAAAATTCAATGGCACAGGCCAGATAAGAAGGATGTGAGCTCCATAACTATGTGGGGCAACACGGTGGCACTGTGATTAGCACTGCTGCCTCACAGCGCCAGGTCTCTGTTCAGGTGTGAACAGGAATATTTGTTTGTGTCTCTATGCATATCAAGATTAGTAAAAAAAGTGGGGCTCCAAAAGCCGTTATAGTTATTTATTAGTGTCACAAGTAGGCTTACATTAACACTGCAATAAAGTTATTGTGAAAATCCCCTAGTCACCACATTCCAGTGCCTGTTTGGGTATATTGAGGGAATCTGGTTCAATTCCCAACTTGGGTCACTGCGCAGAGTCTGCTCGGAGTCTGCGCGTGGGTTTCCTCCGGGTGCTCCGGTTTCCTCCCACAGTCCGAAAGACGTGCTGGTTAGGTGCATTGGCTATGCTAAATTCTCCCTCGATATACCCAAACAGGCACTGGAGAGTGGTGACTAGGGGATTTTCACAATAACTTTATTGCAGTGTTAATGTAAGCCTACTTGTGACACTAATAAATAACTATAATGGCTTTTGGAGACCCACTTTTTTTACTAATCTTGATATGTATAGAGACACAAACAAATATAGGTCTCTTCCTGTTCACACCTGAACAGAGACCAGTGTCCCACAGTGCAATAGAAAGCTAACATTTTTTCAACAATTTGAGAAAGATTTTAAGACATGAAAACAAAACCACGATTCTGCTTCCACTCAGTGCTGGATTTCTCCAGATCAGTGTATTATTCATTCAGTAGCTAATAAAGGATTATTGATATATGGCTTTGTGGCAGCTCTTGGACAAGATGGATCCTGTTGCCTAAAGCATTGCAACTACAGGAGGGTAGATATTGTTTTCTGACATATTCTGTCGGATGATTTGTAGATCCATCAAGACCCACATTTAGATTACTTCCATAGATCAGGACTATCATCTCAGCAGGTCATGCCTGGCTTACCTCACGTTACCCATATAAACATTGGCAGAATGTGGATAGTCTGTGATGCTGACACACTGTGAAGCAGAGGCTGAAGATTACTTTTCTGTGAATTAATGTTTTTTTTCAGGAGGAAAGATAAATAACTCTTCTAACCTTTTAGCTTTTGGGTGTATTTTCTTGTTCCATTATAAACAATGGCATGGACATTGTATCCACAAATGCCGTTATTATGTAAGGATGCGCTTTCCTATCCTTTCAAAAAGAAAGAACACCAGAGTCACTCTGGAAAACATGGTCTGGAATGGGAGGGTGGGGGTGAGTTAATAGGTTGTGATGAACAAAGCATCGTAGCTGTGAGGGACAGCTCGGTGGATAGGATATTAGTATGTAGATAGGCTGGAAAATTGGGCGGGATTCAATCCTGGACCGGGGAGCGGCGCGGGCTTGGAGGGCCGGAGGGCCTGTTCCTGTGCTGTATTGTTCTTTGTTCTTTGTTGTTCTTGTCTGGGAGTCTCCTCGCTGCTGCTTCTGCTCTGCTGCCAAAGGCTAAGCTGACACTCCAGCGGAGTTCTGTGAGAGTGCGACACTGTCGGAGTGCCATTCTTCGAATGTGGCATTAACTCAATCTCCCGTCTGCCCTTCCAGCTCAATGTAAAAGATCCCCATGGCATTATTTGAAGAAAAGCAGGGGAATTATCCGCAGTGTCTGGACCAATATTTATCCTCAATCAACATTTCCAAAAGCAAGTTATTTATCCCATTGCTGTTTGCGGGATCTCACGGTGCACAAATTGGAGCCACGTTTCCTACGTGACAACTTCTAAAGCACTTAACTGGCTGCAAAATGCTTTGGGGTGTTTGGAGGTCATGAAAAGCATTATATTAAAACTCAAATCTTTTGCTTTCATTAAGCATGCAAAAATATAGCATTACGAATAGATGAGATCAGACATTACCATGGAATCAGCTCAAGGCTCATGTTGGATAATAGTATTTACAATGTAATGGGAACCTGTCATGAACTACCTATGAAACGGATGACTCACTTTTTCATAGTTCCAACCGTCATCCATAAATCATACATTAATTTAAAGTTATGGTCCCTCGTAAATAAGATTTCCTTCATCAATCAATTAAAAATATGAACATGCTCACATAGGTATTGTGTAAAGAGACATCTAAACCTGGCAGTTCTTTAAAAGAAAACATCACACAGTCAAAGTCATTTTTCTCTTCACTCTTAGGAGAATAAATGAGCAGGCAAATTGACTACCAGACTACCTAATTTTCATTTCTATTGATTTATATAGAAAGGATAATTGGGCCATTTCTATAATGGTCAGGTTATCAGTTCAACAATTTAGCGCACAAGTGGCAGAAATGAAAATGATGGCCATATGAGGGACACCAGAGCGGTAAATGGAATTGACCCAACGAGAGGTCAAAAGCTGTAAACACGTTGGTAAGACATCATTATTGCAAAATATCCAAACTAATGCTCTGGGAATGTTATAGATCAATATAAGAAGGAGGGGAGTCCAAATTGACACTGAAAGCCTATATGGGAACAAAGAAATCATTTAATGGAAGATTATATAAACCTGCGTTATATTAAATGGAAAAATACTATTTGTTCAGAGTCAACTTTGATAGGTTTAATATGTGATTGTGTCTTGATCAAATGCATCAAGGAAATTACAAGAGGCAATACTAAAGTAAAACACTGCAGCTGCTGTGGATCTGAAATGGGCTACTTAATGTAAGCCTACTTGGGACACTAATGAATAAATTTAAAAAAATCTCTGAGCACTGACAATCACTGTTGGATTGTTACTCGTTCATTTTTTTTTACACAGAGTTGAAGCTCTGCATTTCTGGCCCAAACGTTCAAACCGGGCATCTTCAGAAATACAGAGTGTGCTTGTTCTTAGAGTCCTGCTTCGTAAGGCAGGAACCTCACAGCAGGCTAAGCCATGCCCCCTTTTTACAGCACTGAATGCTATATTTTGTTAAGTCTTCATTCACTAAGGCAGTAAAAGCTTTTGGACATTTCAATGGGTTTTCACTGTATGAATGAGTGAATGGGGTGTTTGGAGGTCGTGAAAAGCTTGGAGGGCCAAAGGGTCTGTTCCTGTGCTGTAATTTTCTTTGTTCTCTTTGTTCTTTGAATGAGGCAAGTGGCAAGGTGGTAGGTTACCGGTTGGGCAGGGTGATATGTAGCATGATGGGTAAGGTGGTGATGTCGGGGTCAGGTCAAGTCGGGAGGGGAGTGGGAATCAGAGGGTCGGGGAGGAGTCCGAGGGTTGTGGAGGGAAAGTTGGAGGGTAATTTGGGGGTAGACAAGGGATGTTTGGAGGATGGCAGATATTTAGTTACCCAGAAATTAGATATGCTTTTATTCCCTGTCTAATATTTCCTGGGTAATTATCCAGGTAAGTGAATTGGAACCCGCTGATGACTCCGAGTTGGAGATTCTTTGTCTAAACATAGGGAAATTGCCCATCAGTAGTTGAAAATTCCCAGGCAATTCCCACGTAATCCTTGTGTTGGAATTTTTGAGGGGTGCCCCTGTGCATCTTCCAGGATATGACCACTCAGAGACTGGAAGATATCCAACCAATATTGGCAAAATGAATCCTTCTCCAACACCTTATGTTCATTGTCCAGCTCAGTGAGATTGCCCGTTCTTATTTCCACTCTTATCAATCTAACTGTGGGCAGAACATTTACAACATTGGCTTTTCTTGTCTCCTGCCATCACATCTAGAATTCCTTAAGCAGCCCTGATAATGCTCCTCTTCCTTATTTGCATGCTACCTATTCATAATGTCATCTGAAGGCTTGGGATCAATTTCCACATCTGTGTTACCAACATCTAGTTCTTCCTCTTCAACACTCACTTGCCACTTCCACTACTTTTGTCTGTTCCACCGCTTGTCTGAAATCCAGTCTTTGTTCTGTCACAATTTCAATCTATTGAATCCCGAGATGAGCTACAGACCCCCACATCCTCTTCATCATTAAGAATGCCTTTTTTCACTTCATAGGATTGTGCCTCCACCCCCACTTTTAAAACTCTCACCCTTGCTTTTGTCACCTCCTCAAAACTTGTCTATACTAATGCAGTCTGAGCTGGCATCCTTTACAAAACTCCACTGCCCGTTACTGCATCCATAACTCCTGTCCTTGTTGATATGAATTGGCTCACTGTACCTAATTCCTAAAATTAAAAACTTTGTCCTTACCCTTAAATCCCGTCCTGAATCATCCCTATTTCTGAAACACCACCACCTGGGGGTTTCCCTCCGAGCCACTCACCATCCTGACTTAGAAATATATCGCAGTTCCTTCACTATTGCTGGCTTTCAAGAAGGCAGCTCACAACCACCTTCTCAAGGCTAATTAGGGGTGAACAATAAATGCTGGCACAATCAGCAATGTCCACATCCCCTGAAATAATTTTTAAAACTTCTTTTTGACCCACAACCACTAGGCTTCCACCAGTAATCTTTGTTGCTCCTATTTTTGATTATGTATCCCCCTCCCTCTTCCTTGTCCCATTGGTGGATGTTTCTTCAGTTATCTAGACCCCTGCACTCTTGAATTCTCTGCTTCTCCACCTTCCTCTCTTCCTTCATGACCCTCCATTACACCCACCATTTTGACCAAACTTTTGGTCACCCTTCCTAATGTCACCTTTTAAGCTTTGCTTTTATTTCTGTCTGATTGTTGACTTTGGTAATAGTGGAAAATGTACCATTCATGTTAATGCCATTCATTATACATCTCAGGTAATTGCTTCCATTCCACAGTGGTTAGCACTGCTGCCTCATAGCACCAGGGACCTGGGTTCAATTCTGGCCTCGGGTCATTGTCTGTTTGGAATTTGCACGATCTCCCTGTGTCTGCGTGGGTTTGTTCTGGGTGCTCTAGTTTTCTCCCACAGTCCAAAGATGAGATCAGCCTTTGCTCTGTGCAAGTTCCATCCCAGAGACTCAAGCATGTTATTTGGGCTTTGTAGAGAATGAATAAGAGTGCTCCAACATCAGTGTTGCTGTCTTTCAGATGAGATATCAAACCAAGGTCATGGCTACCTGGCTACCGTCAAAAATATTTGATGTTACTATTTGGAGAAAATTGGGGTGGGGTGGTCTCCTCTTGCCCTGATTAACATCTGTCACAACCAACACTGATGTATCATTAATCTCTTGCTGTTTGTGGAGCTTAAAGAACAAAGAAAATTGCAGCACAGGAACAGGCCCTTTGGCCCTCAAAACCTGCACTGACCATGCTGCCCGACTGAACTAAAACCCCCTACCCTTCCAGGGACCATATCCCTCTATTCCCATCCTATTCATGTATTTGTCCAGATGCCTCTTAAAACTCACTATCATATCTGCTTCCACTACCTACCCCGGCAGCAAGTTCCAGGTACCCATCACCCTCTGTGTAAAAAAACTTGCCTCGTACATCTCCTTTAAACCTTGCCCCTTGCACCTTAAACCTATGCACCCTAGTAATTGACTCTTCCACCCTATCGACTCTGTCCATGCCCCTCATAATCTTGTAGACTTCTATCAGGTCGCCCCTCAACCTCCATCATTCCAGTGAGAATAAACCAAGTTTCTCCAACCTCTCCTCATAGCTGATGCCCTCCATACCAGGCAACATCCTGGGAAATCTTTTCTGTACCCTCTCCAAAGCCTCCACATCTTTCTGGTAGTGTGGCGACAGAATTGAACACTATATTCCAAGTGTGGCCTAACTAAGGTTCTATAAAGCTGCAACATGACTTGCCAATTTTTAAACTCAATGCCCCGGCCAATGAAGGCAAGCATGCTGTATGCCTTCTTGACTACCTTCTCCACCTGCATTGCCACTTTCAGTGACCTGTGTATCTGTACACCCAGATCCCTCTGTCTATCAATACTATTAAGGGTTCTGCCATTTACTGTATATTTCCTATCTGTATTAAACCGTCCAAAATGCATTACCTCACATTTGTCCGGATTAAACTCCATCTGCCATCTCTCTGCCCAAACCTCCAACCAATCTATATCCTGTTGTATCCTCCGATGATCCTCATCGCTGTCCGCAAATCCACCAACCTTTGTGTTGTCCGCAAACTTACTAATCAAACCAGTTATTTTTCTCCAAATCATTTATATATATTACAAACAGCTAAGGTCCCAGCACTGACCCCTGAGGAATGCCACTTGCCACAGCTCTCCATTCAGAAACGCACCCTTCCACTGCTACCCTCTGTCTTCTATGA